>NC_090662.1:4815543-5118573 GCF_013368605.1 Nyctibius grandis | reverse complement strand
GAGACGATAGCAAGATGGTACTGTTGGATAAGCCGAGTGCCATTGGTGCCCTGGGCATCATTTCAGTTTGACTTGGGACTTCTAGAAATTCAGATCTTCCAGCTTTCTTGTCTGTACATGTATGAATCCCACTTGATGTGGATGCAGAGGCATATCTGAGCTCTCTCTGCCCTGGGCGGAAAGGCGTGGGAACTTCTAGGTCTCCGTTTGTCTGATGTATTTGTGAGACCCTCAGTGCCCAGCTCAGGATGTTTGCAGTTGTCTGAAATTAGATGAATCCCAGCCCTCAACAAAAAGAGAGATTCCTCCCAAATCACCCACCGCTTTTGAAAACACCTCTGTACTGTACTTCAGAGTGTCTCCTGTATCCCCATTCACTTCCTCATCACCTATGTGCACTGCTTTATACACAACAGCACTGCTGGTTGTCTCCCGTGGTTGAAAGCTGGGCCATGAAGAGAGCTCAGTAATCCAGCTGCCCGTGCAGGTGGGAAACTTGGGTCTCAAAGCAGTTAGTCAAAAATAGCCTTCAGCAGAAAGCAGGATAAAATGGTTGCAGAGCAAAAGCTGACAGCTGCCAAATTTGAAAGCAAGTCCATAGCGGCTGGCTGACGGGGAGCGTTAGCAATCTGCTGCTACTTGAAAAACAGGCAATGAAAAAGCAACATGGGGGAAACACGAGGCATGCACAGTCAATACTTATGCTAATGTTGCTTCCACCTTTCCTCCTGGAATTTGGATTTTGAAAACATAAGTAGTGCAAAGCCTCTTCCAGGTCCTCCCCTAGTATCCTGGGGCTTTGCTGCATAGGCTAACACCAGCTTCTCCAAATTCCTCAAGAATGGGACCAATTACCAACTGTGGAAACTAACCTGAGTTTCCTACAGAAAGCCTGTTGTCTCTTGCTCTTCCTCTTTACAGAATTGCTTGCTGAAGGAGCAGTGTCAATGAGACATGGGCATCTTACTTTTGAAGACATGAATGACTTCCCAAGGAGCAGGGCAATGGCAAAGGCCCAGCATTGGTCAGTCTTATTTTGCAGATAAATTCAAGCTCATTCTGGCCATGGAGACCAGGTCCAACTTCTGGAAAGAGTGAAGAGAAGACATTCAGGGTGTTGCTTTAGGGGAGATACACCTGGTTCCTATGAGCTGCTGCTGAGATTAGAGAGGTACCAGCAGCTTAGAGAGCTATGGGCAGAGGGGAGGATGGGTATACCCAGCACCTGGAGGAGGCAAGAGGTGGCAAAGAAGACATGCCTGCATTGAGATGAAGATCTATAGCAGCTGCCAGGGCACCCAAAAGGACTGCAGAGCTGATTGGTGAGAACAGCGCAGGAGATATCTCCTCCAGCCCAACACCACAGCTGCAAGGCTTTGCACAGCTGAAGAGCTCGCAAAGGTCCCCATCCCTCCAAACCCAGTCTCGGTGCTGAGCTTGATGCCTTTGTCTCGCTTTACACCCACTGATGATGTGGCCCCGAGAATTCAAATACATTATAATTATCTCTCTGTCACTATATAGGAAAATTGTGGGCCATTGTAAATTGTACATCAATATAACTTGTCTGGAGTAGATAAATTATACATGGGCTTTACTTTGGCAACACACAGGGGAGGATGGGAAAGAGAACTCAAAACAACATCTACGAAGGAAGAGCGGAGTCAGTAGCAGTCTGGCAAGAGTTTTTTAAATCACCCTGGTCTCCAGCCATAACTCACTGCCTTTAGAGACTCTCTAGTTAAAAATCTGTGCTCGTCAACAGCCAGTTCACAGTGGGCAGGAGTCTCTGTGACGGAAATGCTGCTGTGTTTGGCACTGATGGAAACCCTAAACTAAACACAGCTGAACAACCAACTCCTACCCCATTCCCTGGCCTGGATTACCTCTAAATCTAGAAGAGAGCAGATGTCTTCTCCCCACTAGCACAAGGTGATGGGAGACCTTGCTGCTGGCTGGGTGCTGAGGGAGTAGCTCCCTGTCCTCTACCTTCCTCCACGCTCAACCATGAGGGATGTAACAAAAAATGCAGCACAACTGGAGTTCATGATGCTCCTCAGCCCTTTTTTCCTCCCAGATCTTGTCCTTCCTTTCCTCCATCACTAATGCAGTGAGGCAGCATCCTGGATCCAGCTCCAGACAAACTGGTGCTACCAGCACAAACGCTAATAGTGAGATAACTGTGGGTCAGTACTGCTTGGTTCTGGATTAAACAAGGTTAGGAGATACCCTTATAGTGTGGAGTAGGGGCATCTCCTTCCATTTGAGTAGCCTGGGCTGTTCTCACCTGAGGTGTTGGGAGAGAAGCAGCATGGATAGGTTTGCTTTTGTGCAGCACCTCTTTTCCAACAGAACAGGCATTTCTTCTGGATTCTGCCTTGTTACTGCATCCCCCTGATTTCTGCCCAATTACTTTGCCCTGGTGTTGGATTCAGAGCTTGTGAGCTCTGCAGGGAGGAAGCTGCTAAGGTGCCTTCCAGAACGGCAGCCCTTGAGCAAGATTTCCCAGCAAAATCTTGAGAGCAATTGCAACTTATTTGGTAGTATGATCAAAAATACTGATTTTAATTCTCTGTGTGTTTGTGTGTATGTATCCTTGCATCCATGCAAAGCCTTAGATGAGTGACAAGTAACTCTTGTGCTATCTAGTGCCAAACTTATTTTTAAAGCCTGGCTGTTAATTATTCCTGGTGCCAGCACAAGTCTCTGCTGAGACCAGTGGTTTATTGTGGTTTCTTTCACCTCAGGAAGCAAGTGAGGTGGTAATGCCTGTTGTTTAACATCAGCTGCGAAGCATGTCTCATTCCTGAGATACTTGTTTGGAAAAGAAGTTGAAACTTGGAGCCAAATACAGTGGAGACATCAACTATTGCCGTCCAACAGCTGCATCTGGGCTGAAAAATAGTGACTGTATAGTAGCTAAGATATGTAATAAATGCTAACTTTAAGTTAAATTAAAATAAACACATTGTCAGATTTAGATTTAGTTCTTGTGTCAGAATATCTAAAAAGTATTTCTGAACAGTTCTTCCATCTATGCCAACTTGCCACAGCAACATTGTGAAACAAAATGAGATGTCTTTTTAAGACTTGAGATGATCTATAACCCACTATATCTTAGGGAAATATGCTGTAAAGATTAATTAGCCTCATTGCTTACTGTTCTTACTATTTTTAAGACACTTTACTCTTTCTCTATTTAAAAAGAAAACAGACTTAAAGGTAATGTGACTGTCCAACTGGTGCAAACAGGAGAAACCAGCCAGCATTTGTGAAGGAAGGCTGTTGCACTCTGCAGCTTGAATTTTTTGGAGCACAGCATGACTTCTTAGGAGAAATTTGCATAATTAAATCATGGTGCTCAGAAAATTAAGCAGCTTGTACTGAGCCTTAGGTTTATGATTGAGCCAGGCTGATAGCGTATCTGATAGTGATCAGATGCGGTGTTGGAATATCAGAAATCTTCTACAGTCTGCAAAGATGTAAACTACGTTTCTACATGAAGGTTCATTAGCATATTTGGACTTCAGCTTATCTGTAGTAGTTCCTCCTACTCAGGATCTGGTGATTTGTATTTTTGAAATGTCATGGACTGTCATAAGCATGTCAACACGTAAGTGCTACAACCTTGACTATGACAAAAGCTCACTTTTAGATGCTTGGTCATCTAATGAAAGAATCCCAAAGAACTCTTTTTTTCCCTTATCTCTCTGTCCCGCAGACACATCATTATTCCAAGGAAAATAAAATAACTTTGTTGTCCTGCCTGAGGCTAGCCTGGGAGTCAGGGTCTCTCCTGTTAGGTAGGAGAGGTGCGCTCACATCTTAGATGGAGGAGGGAAATTGAGTTTCTCCTCACAAGGATGCTGATCTTGAACAGCAGAAGAGGTATAATGGTATTTTGAACTGCACCTTGTCAGTGACACCTTCTGAGAAAGCTTCATCCAGGGTTGGGACCACTAATGAAGAGGGGTGGAGAGATGGGAAATGTGTGAATACCAAAAAGCTACGATGGGAAAGAAAGGTGCTGAACTGCCCAGTGGCATCAGGCATGCTCAGAAAAGGGCCCTTGTGCACTTGAAAATCTATGACATGGAAGTCTTTATAACTAAGATGTCAGGTGCTTATAAGGTTGGGTAGAGGCTTGTGAGGGTGCTGTGTGATCATGCTCACTGGTGTGACTCCAACCTACTTGACTCTGAAAATCCAGACTTCATCAGTATCAACATAAAACCTCATAGATGCATAGCAGCAAAGGCTGGTGTTGTCTAATGCCCCCCTCTGCTCCAAGGCACCGCTGGCTGCACCCAAACCATTCCTGATAAAAAGGGCTGAAAATAAACTACAAAAATCTCAGGCTGGTCACACTCCAGCCAAAGGGAATTTAGTGAATCAGAACCACGTTTGATGAGTCCTGTATGGGTGAAGTGACTTTCCATCTCCAGAGAAAGTTGGAAACTGGAAAGTTGGAAACTGGTCTAGGTTTCTTCACTGTTTTTGCTTTAATTCTACTTAATTTTTCCACAAAAAACAGTGTTCTTGTTTCTCTCTAGTGTTTTGTAGTGTGTGATATAAAGGGATAATGTTGTTAGAAGATAACACTGTTAACATGGTGGTGGACTCTTGCTGTAGGGTAAAGTGCCAAACCCAGTGACTTATTTGAGTTACTAGAAGAGTAAAAGCCAAAGCTTTAAAAAAAAAAATTCTTATTCCTTTAAAGGGAAATGCTTGTTCTTACAAAACACTCTTTTGTAAATGGAGTTTAGAAGTTTACAGAGTCCTGCTGATGACAAGCCAGCTTTGAGTAAAGTCCTGGAATTGCGGGTGTCTTTGCAGGGCTGGAGTTGATTAGGTGTCTGGGATAATGCCCAGGCAGTGCCACACTGTTATTTGCAGGGTCGCATTTTCCTTTCTTGCTCATTTCCTAGCTGTTCTGACAACTCATACAAACACCGTCATCCTGCTAAAGGAACAGGGCAGCACTGTGGGGATCGGTCAGCAAGAGACGCTTGGCTTCTGCTGCTGGCTTTCCCACCGGCAAGCAGGGTGGGTGTAGAAGTGTACTTAAGGAAAGCTTTCCCAAGAAGCTCCTGCACAGGCATTAAATAACTCCCTGGATTTGCTGATCAAGAGGGGAATGCATCTGCTGAGCTGTGAATGAGCGTGGGAGCTACCCAGGCACTTGATGTTTTTTGAAAACCCCCCTTTGGCTTCCTTACGTTGGGTCTCTGTGTCAGAAGCTGGTGCCCCATCAGTTCGTATGGTGAGTAGCAGGCAAGAAAAGACGTAGATGAGCAACTGGATGGACTCACTCAGAAGCTTTCTTTTGTTCTCTTGGGAACCAGTATGGCTCCGTTACTAGTATAGTGGGTTATGTGATGAGATAGGAACCAGCTGGAGAGCTGTGGGTAAATCTATGTTGTCGTTTCCCCTTGTGTGAGGTAGGGAAGTGTGCTCCTGCCCTTCCTCATAGAGTGCTTTGAGATGTGCAGATGATGAGAGCTGCGTAAGATGTTGGTGCTAGTATTAGGCATTGCTTTAGGTGTCTCTAATTGCACTTTTTTGAAGAGTGGCTCGAGTAATGCTTCCAAGACCCAATGATAAATCAGATTTTGCTTCTAGGAAATAACCTAGCCAGGCAACTCAAACCACTGCCATTTTACATGGTATTATGCAGCATTAAGTGAAGCCCTTGCCTGAAAATAGTTCATCCTATGAGGTTTTCAAAATACTAGAAAATCTTCAGGTTACTGGATTAAAAAAAAAAAAGCAGGAAAAAAATCCCCCAAACATAAAGACATTCCTCTTTGCAATATAATCTAGTCAGTTTTTAATTTCTGATGAACCACGTTCATTGGCGCTGGGGAAACTTAAAGCTCAACATACTGAAATGATTTGCAGGCCCCCAAAGAATTAAGAACAGGCATTAGGTAAAGAGCTAAATCATATCAAAACCAATCCAGACTCACTATGGGGTCATTCATGTACATACAATACAGAGTGTTCAAACACACGGTCTGGTGCTGTTAAGAGATTTGTTTTTCTTGTATTTATCTCCTTAGGCCAATTGCAGACTATTAAAGCTTGGATTCCCTGAGCCAATAGTAGGAATCATTTTTATTCTCGGAGACTTTGGATTAAATGGATTGTCACATGCATTTTGTTGTACAGAGGGGGCACACACTGGTTTTCAGGCACGCCTCCTGCAAACTCTTTTTGTGTAGACTTCATTAATATTCTGTTAATACACTCAAGGCACAGCACTCGGATGCTTAAGCATATTGCTGACCTCAAGTATGTGAATTTCCCCTTTAGTGTTCAGTGTGTAACGGTACACATGATTTTGTACCTGGTTGAGCCATCAGAAGTATTTTCATTTTATATTAAATTGAGCCAGTATGGATGCAGGGAATGGAATCTCCTTTGGGTGAGAGGATCTGCCTGAAAGAAAAATACTGATTAATAGATTTTTGGAGTTAGCTAGCAGCATTTACTGCAGACACTGATGTGTCATCTACAATATACTTGGCACATTGATCCAATCTGGGACCTGTTCTCATTGCATCTAGCACTTGCCCTGTGCAGCCTTGGACCTAAATTGACACCTGAAAGCTGCTCCTGCCTATTCAGCACCTGGGATCATATTCGATGTGGTCAAGGACTACTTTTAAACCCATCAGTGTTGTCATTTTTGTCTCTCAATAGGTTCTCAGCATGGTGATCAATGCAGCTTACAAGCCAGGGAGTGTTTTACGAGAACTGCAGCTAGTGGAAGACCCTCAGTGGAATTTCCAAGAGGAAACACTTAAAGCAAAGTAAGTCTTCAGTGTGTGCTCTTTTATTTGTGAGGCTTCAAAAATGGAACTGACTGGGGAAAAAAAAAAAGAAGAGAACAAAAGTTTTCTTCTATTGTGAGAGTTTTACTTTTCTAATTACCATTTTGCTTCATTGACTTATTTGACTCATTCTATGGCAACTTAAGAAATGAAATATTCACCTGAACGGTTCATTTCTATTGTCTTTTCTCCAAGCAGCCATCCAGATTTTGATGAAAAATGCCATGTTTATTCAGTGAAGTCCTGAGTTTTATGATAAGCTGTTCCTATAAGCTTGGCTATTATTGAGTTAACTCAATTCCTGGCTTTCTAAATGTAGGAGAGTTACTGCTTTTAATATAGAGCCTGTCACTCTAATGAAGAAAAACCTGTCGAGAACAAATTGCACAGAAAAAGTGCAAACAAAATAACAGGGACACGTTTTTAAGCAGGAGAGTGATTAGGACAAAATACTAACAGATCTGAGATTCAGGTCAAGATTTGAGGCTTTTCTAGAATATATGCTTCAATTCTCATCTAAACAACACTTAAGAAAAGTGTGTATCTAGAAAATACTCAGTTTCCACTTCCAACTTTAAAAGTTACCCATTTATGTCTTCTTTATGTAATGGGCACTACACTTAGGATGTATTTCAACATCCATTGTCCCTCTAAAAGTGGGGAATCTCACCTAAGCTCTCTCCAGAGTCCCTCCAAAGAGCAATTCTTCCCACTTCAAGATGGATGTCAACAAATAGTTCTTTGAAGACAGCTCTCTCCTTTCACTGACTTGGTCACCTTGACGTTTTGAGTACTGAAGTCAAATGCAGTGAATCTCACCCTTTGTGCTGAACTCTGTTACTCCTTTTCAAATAAAAGCAATTTTCTCTTGGTTATTCGAAATGATTGGCTGTCAAATATGGCAGTATTGATTGCTATTGTATTTGATCTTTGGCCATGCAGATATTGCAGAAAGTTCATGTGTGCTCTTGTTGAGAGAGAGAATTGAGAACCTTTTATTCTGTGTGCTCGGAGAATGCTTTTCTAAAGCAGGATTGCAATCAGAAATGAAAAGCTACTAGAAAATCCTCTTTTTAATCTGCTTCTTTTGCCCATGTGGAAAGTCATGGTTTTGTGTTTGTCAATTGAAATTTTTTGGATGGAAATCTAAAAGTCATGCTTGTGCCTGCAGATTTACATTAAAAACAAGTCATCATCCATGACCTGGTTTTCATTGATTCCAGGCTCCCACGCCTTGTACTAGCAAATATCAGATAATGCACTCCTACAGGTGCTTAGCAGTTGTGAAATCAAGTTGTAATGCCCCATCTTAATGCCCTAACCTGCAAACACTTGAGCTTACAGGCAGTTTTCCTATTAGCAGTATCCAAAGTAGGACTTTGTTGGGATTTCTGCTTTGAGTGTGGGGATCTGGCTTGTGCAAAAGCAACAGTATCTAGTTCTTAAGGCTGCTGCAATCCTTATTCTTAATGGAGACAGCCTGGAAAACGTTTAACTGACTGTCAAGTGCAGGGATGTCTTGTCCTTGGTAGTCAGCTATGTCTACAGCCCAATGCACTGAGACCCCAGGCAGCTTGCTGACTCCAGGTGTGCTTACACCAGGAAGACCAACTCAGTTATGAGAACATGGGCTGCTAGAGTTTGTTACTCATCCCTATCACATCAACCACTTATCCTTCCTCACTGTGGCCTGATGTGCTAATCATACTGTAATGAGCACTTCCATCTCCGTTACCAACTCCCATGCTTCTACCCATTCGTTTCTGTGTCTGTTTCCTCCTCCCATCTATTTAACTGGGCAGCCAGCCTCTTGGGATATACCTTATATCCACATAACCTGCCAGATAAAAGTATACCAATGCTTTCCAGCAAGAAGGTTTTGTGTTTTACGTTGGTCAGCCAGTCAGTCTGTGTACATGTTCCTGTACGATGACTGCTCCAGGAGGCAGCAAGTTCAGCTCTTCAGTGAGTCAAACAGCACCTTTCAACTTTATCAAGCCACAGAATGGGTCATTGTAGGCTCAGAGCTGGACAGTATGTTTTGGCGTGACTTCTAAGAATAGAAATGTATTCTCATTCAGTGTGGCATTGTCCTCTGGCTCCTGAGGAGACAGAGCTCATGGGGCTGGACAGCACCTTGTTGCTGTAGCTATCTGGCTTCTGAGGCTGGAGCTCTGTTCACAGAGTGGTGCTGGCTGGTCATACCAGCTTGCCTAAGAGTGGGTGACAAAGGGTTGACACGCCCTAAGACTGCTTGGCTACCCTGGGACTTCCTTCTTTTTTCCTTCCTGAGTTTGCCTGAGCTGCTTCATCAAGAAGTATACTGGTGTTTTAATTGCATTTGGTTGTGCAGAAGCAGAAAAGAAAACATGCTCATGAAATCAGATACCCTGGGATGCACAAACAGCACATGACACGTTACATCAGGTATGACAGTCAGTTGTGCTCCGGAATCTTAAACAGAGACCGTAACGAGCAAACGCCTGTCTACACCGACTTCCAGCTACACTGGCTCCCAATGATGTCTTGCTGCTAATGATGACAGCTCTACAGCCAACTGGAGCGTCTGTGCTGTAATGTGACATGTCGTGTCACCGCCTTCCTTCTGATGTAAACTGACAACTCCTTGGATCCTAACAATGTTGTTGTTTGTTTGCAGCGACGGCTGCAGTAGGGTAGAGCAAAGGGGAGGGAGGAGGTTGGTGACGAGAAGGCTGTTTTTCCCACTGGCCCAAATGCCAAATCACGCACTGCCAGGAATGCATTATCTCAGTCCTAGGGCAACCTGCATTTAGTTTGCTCTGCTGTCATGAGTGACCAGTGCAGAATCAATTACACTAGCCTTGCAAAGAAGATAAACAATTTAGATTGTCCAGAGAGATGTGTCTGCAACGCGTGATGTCAGTCGCTTCCCATCAGCACTGCTGGCTCTCTGTGAAAATAGTCAGACCTGATTTATTGGTGATGATGAGTTAGAAATGTCAGGCTGATCCTCTGAATTCCCATGAGGGCCAGCTGAAGCTGTTGGCATTCAGCCCTTATAGTTTTGATGCTTTAAGTTCAGTGCCTACATCTAGATTTGGCTTCCCAATTTTGCATAAAATGCTTGAGGGACTTTATGTTTTTTAAGACTTTTCTAAGGGCTGTAAGTGAGGCTGTTTGGACTTATAGAATCATAGAGTCGTTTTGGTTGGAAAGGACCTTTAAGATCATCAAGTCCAACCATTAACCTAGGACTGACAAGTCCTCCACTAAACCATGTCCCTAAGGACCACATGTACACATCTTTTAAATACCTCCAGAGATGGTGACTCCACCACTTCCCTGGGCTTACCCATTTTTGCAGGACTTCGGACATAAACAGTACGAGTGCGTGCAGAGTTATCTCCTGGGTC
The DNA here is from genome assembly GCF_013368605.1 of Nyctibius grandis. NCBI lineage: Eukaryota > Metazoa > Chordata > Aves > Nyctibiiformes > Nyctibiidae > Nyctibius > Nyctibius grandis. The sequence continues at coordinate 5,108,342 of NC_090662.1, read as the reverse complement.
TTGTTTGAAGCCCAGTTAGTCAAAATGAGAAAGATAAGTATATGTGGACTCTTTCATTAAATGAAATTTTGAGAGCTGCCCAAATCCAGTAGCTGAACTCTAGGAATATTAACCCCCCATCACAGACACCATTGTTTATTTATGAGGCTGCATTTCAAAGAAAGTCTTTTCACTGCAGATGCTTTAGAAGACTGCCTTTCACTTGTATGATGCTGAGGTGTTCGAAGACTTCTTTGTCCCAGCCTTTGCTAGGAAGGGTTGCTCTCAGGCCTCCTAGGTCCCTGTTACTCTTTGAGAGAGTGAAGTGTTATCCACAGTAGATGGAAAAAGCTAGAGACACTATAAGCAAACGGGATGTGCACAAGTGCATGGAACCAGATGGGGCGCAGCCAGCTCTGCTTGAGAGAACTGGCCAATGTCATTGCAAGGCCACTCGCTGTCATGTTTGAAAGTTGATGATGATCATGGAGGTTTCCAGATGGCTGGAAAAAGGCAAACGTCACACCACTCCTCAAGAAGGGCAGGAAGGAGAATCCAAGTAACTACAGGCTGTCAGCCTAACGTTCCTAGGAAGTTTATTAGGCAAATCCTCCTGGAAGCCATTTCCAAGAACATGCAGGACCGATAGGTGACTGGCAAGAATGAGCACGGATTTACGAAGGGTGGTTTGTGCCTGGTGTGATAACTGGTTTGGTGGTTGAGGGAAAAACAGTGGAAGTTAATTATGTTGATTTTAGCAAGACTTTCGATGCAGTCTCCCGTAGTGTCCTTATAGCCAGGCTGTGGAAATGTGGATTGAATGTGTGTGAGATGAATGGAAAGGTGACTGGACAACTGAACTCAAAAGTGTTGCAATCAGTGATACGAAGTCCCAAGTGGCAGCCAGTTTTTAATGGTGCTCCTCAAAGGTCAGTACAAAGCTACAGCTCATATGATCTGGTTCATCTTTCCACATCAGCTCTCCCACATACTTCCTGAGGCATTGCAAGGGTGAATTAGTGTGACCAGGTGGCCTTCTGTGCCAAATAGTGAAGATACAAGTCATTAGGACAAGTGGGACGACTTAAACTCTTTTCTTTCCGTAGTCAGGAGGAGACTTAATGAGACATGTCCTTATAACCAAAACAATTCCAGGGCCCTTTCTGAATCCTGTCTTCAAGAGTACAAAATATCACTGGATGATTAAATAGCTTTGGAGGAAGATAACTACAACATTTTTATTGATTTTACCTAGACTTAGATTATTTGCAAATCCTTAGTATTCAGGATACACTGAGTAGCTTCAAGGGTGTCAGGGTTTTGATGAAAACTGTAGTGTTTTCTGTCATTGACAGTTGCAATGGCCCTTACAGGTGGGGTCTGATTCAAACATAATTAAATGGATCTTAGACAATTTCTGCTGTTGTACTGCTAAGTTGCTCCTCCAATGCAGAGAGACTTTGGCTGTGTGCTGTGGACAGCTAGTGTTTCCTGGAGATTTCTCATGTTTGGCAGACTTTAAACTAGTGAGACAAATTGGCAATTTCTTGCAAACAAACAGGAGTTTTTGATCCCCAGAAAGGAAATTTAGGTTTTAGCCACTGAATTATTCAAAATAGTCTCAATGATTGCCAGAATTGTGAATGAGACCTTTGAAAATGAGTGTAGTCTCAGTGTTCTTTCTGTTTGAAGTGGCTTCAGCATGAGGCTTTTCACCTCATCACGCAATGATCCCTAGCTGGAGCTCCTAGAAGACATTTTGTTCTCATGAACCTCTGATCTATTTTATCACCAAAGGCGCTTTGACAGAAGAATGATATTGCCAGCAAAGTGCTAGTAGCTTAATATTGTTGCTCATGGATCAGCAAAGATCCTCGGTATATTTTTCATGGAAATAGTTTCAGCTGTAAGAGTTTCTCCAGTTTTTGGGGTCTGAGGGCAGAGAAGGGGGGAGAGGAAAGGAAGATTTCTTTGGCTTTAGCTGAAAAAATCTTTTTTAAAAGAATCGTGATTTCTAAGAAAACTGAAAATATTATGCTTGACATGGCTGTTTTCCAAGTCTCCAGTGCTGCCATGCTGTGCATGCAGGTTACTTGCTGCTTAAAAGTGGTTGGGAAGATAGAAGTCTTAGTATGAAAACATCAATAGGAATATCAGTAGTTGGTAATTTTGTGAGCGATGCTAATGGAAAAGGGATTTTTGATTATATCCAAAGGAGCTCTTTCCACATGGCTGTCCTAGAACAGTTCAGATTACATTTGGTGGTGTTTGTGTTAAAAATCTTTAGTGTGTGAGGAATATGGAAAATATTAGTAGAACCCAGTTTATAGTTGAAAGAGGTGCTGCCAAAGCCAAAATCATGTAAAAAAATATTACTACGACCAGTACTAACACCTTGGATTATTGAGACTGATTGCTGCAGTCACGTTGATCTCAATTTTGCTACACTTTCTGTTAATTGCTATGTATATTGCATTCAAACCAGACTGTGAAATCAGTCAGTTGTTCATTTTCCTGGTTTCATCTTTTTCTTTCACCAGGCACTTTAGTACAATGGGTCCTTTCTGGGCAGCCAAACACAATAGGAAGCACACAGCTAGAAAAAGTCAGCCATCCTTGAATAATGCCCATCAGGCAGCTTTCTTAGCTTAGAAGATCAAGAGGCAATTTGATTACGGCGCTTTTTCAGGGAAACAAAACCAGATGCAGTCTTTTCATCCTAGTGTTGAAAGTCAGAACAAGGACAAATAAATGTAAGTTAAATTCAGACATATCCAGACATAAAATGAGGCATACGCTCATGAGTTATCTGTACAGGTGTTCCCGCTGCCAGGATTATTCCAGTGTGGAGACCCTCGAGAAGAGGCTTGTGCTTTTCTGGAAGTGATGCTTTGGTCCAACCAAAGTTGTTGGGGTTCAGGTGAAGGTAACACAATGAAATTCTGCAGCCTGTCACAGGAGTCAGGCTTACTGACCTGATGATCTGGGCCGTCATTAAACTTAATGGCTCCCGCAGAAGTAATAAGGGCAGGAGTCTTTTCAAACACATTGAAAAGAAATATAAAATGTTTATAAGTAGATACATTAAAATAGCTGTGGAATTTGTTCTTTTAATATTAAGTATTGCCAAAGCCCCTTTAGCTAGCCTGCCTGTGCAGCTGTTTTATAGGGAGGCTGGGATAACAGTGCTCTGTATCTGGAGGGAGCAGTTTTTCCATTTTACGTCATCTGTCCATGTCTGTCAGGGTGCATGAAAAGTTGGCTAATTAAGTCATTCATTCATTCATTCAGATGAGTGAATCCAGGATTGTCTTCATGACCTAGAGTCCTTGGTCAGGCACCAAATGGGATATCAGAGCCTGGTGCCTTGCAGAAATGCTCATTTAGGTTATGGAAGAGTTTTCTGTTGAGGTGGTAGTTTGGATCACGTTTTTTGCGAGATGAGGATAGTTGGACTGGGCTGTTCTCAGACACAAATTTTATTTGGGTACCCCTCTATAACACTTCATGTACCGCAATTTCAAACCCTTTTCCCATACCCCAGTGTTTCTAGAAAGAGCTTTTGGGAAGGGCAGCAGCAAAAGGTGGTTTCTCAGTTGCTTTGTGCAACTCGGTAAAACCTTTGGAGAGGGAATAGGGTCTGGGCACACGCTGCATATTTGAACTCTCTGGCCACATCTCCTTTGTTTCACCACCTTCTCCTCTTCCTCTTCTGTGTCTGACTATCAGCAGCTGATTCCCTGCTAGGGAACTGTGGGTCTTAATATACTCACAAATGCTTTGTCTCATTTTTCCTGATGACTGTATCTTTGTCTTTCATTGCCTCCCATCCAGTAATCTTTCTTTCACTGTCTCTCCCTCTTTTTCTTTTGTGTGTGTTACTTTGCTCTGCTCTAAGCACATTTATAATGCCTTAGCACTAGGCGCTCACATGATTGTCTCTTGTGTTGCATTCCTCAGGACGTGTAAGAGATGTTTTCAAAACCTTATCTCACTCTTCACAATAGCTTGGTGCTGCTGTTTAATAAATTATGGGGATAATTGGTTTTTCAGAGTTCACATCTACAATGTATTACAGCAGGGATGTAACTGTATCTTTTTAGCCATTTATCGCTCCGAAACATTTCATATAAAACACTGAAATAAATGTTTTAGTAGCACATGGATAACAAATTTAAGACAAACATTTCATTGCATATTTCTGCTCTAAGCATTCCCTGTAGGAATCAGTTTTTAGAACCTGTTCCCGCAGACCTGTTAAACAACTCAATAGACTCCTGATTAGTTCCTTAGGTTTTGTATTGCCTACATCTCATAGCGGTGAAGTCTTCTGGTCCCCGTGTGGCAGGTAGTACAGTGTCACTCAGATACTTCTACACAGTGTGTGTATCCCAGTAACCACAGTTGGCACAATGAAACTGTGGGCTTCTTGTGAGCTGGAATGTGATATGAGAGCTGTCTCCAGAAAGATGGCAATGGAGAAGACCAAAGGTGTATTGGCAGCTTATAGAGACAGTCTCCAGAGCAGCCCAAACACAGGGTGGTGACCAGAAAGCTCTGCAAGGCGTGTAACCTTCTCATCACGGATCAATACATGAAGAGAGATTACATCCCTCTTCCCAAAACTTTTCATCAGTTCATATAGTATGGGCTTGCTGTCCTGTGTAGTATCCTCACCAAGCCTGCTGTGATTTTCTTGTCTTTTGCCTTATCTACAGGCATATTCAGTCTGCACATGCGTTCCTCCCCAAATCATGTCCACACCTCTGATTCCAGGATCATTTCACCCTGCCTTTCCTTCCTCAAGTCCATCTGAAATGGAGACACTAAACCAAGTAGACCTATTCTGCCTGCCTTCCCAAGAGAGACACTCTCCCAAAAGTCATTAGGGAAGGTATCTCCCTAACAGAGGAGGGTCTGGTCTGTAGCATCGAAGGACATCGCTTGATTGGTGACATGGGGTCTCGTTGAACTCTCTTCTAGATACAGAGGGAAGACATACAGGGCGACTGTTAAGATTGTGCGGACGTCGGATCAGGTAGCGGATTTCTGCAGAAGAGTCTGTGCAAAGTTGGAGTGCTGCCCCAACTTGTTCAGTCCTGTTCTGGTGGCCGAAGTCTGCCCGGAGAACTGCTCCATTCATACTAAAACCAAGTACAGTGAGTATTAGCCAAAATGCTTCTTGTTGCTAGCTGAGAATCAGAGCAGTGGGAGACTGTGCATGAGCTAGTGATGAAGAACAGGAGTTGTGTAAAACATTAATTTTGAGTAAGATTCATCTTGTCGAAGAGCAGTTATTTAGTCCTGACCAGGCTACCACAGGGTCCCTTAGTGTTCTGTACAGAGAAGTAGGCATCTCCAGAAAACTGTCCATCTCACTCTATCCTAATATATCTGTTTGAAAGTCATTACTCTTTGGGAGTATTGACTTTTCTTCATATGTAAAGTTAATATAAGGAGCACATAAAAGGAACCTGCAGTGGCCAGCTGAGATTTAAACTGCTACATCTGAGGCACCTTCATTAGGGGAGATCAATCCTGGTCCTACTCAGTGAAGAGTTTCTAGCACACGCACCAGCACAGGCCAGTATCACAGTGCCAAGGTGCTGGAAGGAGTTCGGTAGCATTAACTCTCTCTGCTCAGGGTGTTTAGTATTTAAACATGTTCCTACCTATTCGGGAAGGCTGACGTTAGGTAGGTGTTCAACACTTTTTGTTGTCAATGCTACTGTTAATATTGCCTCTTAAACAGGTCAGGAAAGTGAAAGTGAGTGCTGTCCTTCTTCCACAAAGGTTGCAAGACACCAATATGATTGATTTCAACTAACTAGCTTCTGTTTGGTGTGATAGTAGAAGGAGAAATGGGCTCAGGGAGATATTCAGATCACTGAATATGGGTTTCTGTAGAAGGCTACACCTGAGCTAGATTCCTAGCTCCCACTGGTAGCAAACTGAGAGCTGAAGGAGTACAGCTAGGGGAGCTCCAGCTGAGATTGTCTCATCTCAAAGTTCATGGTTGTATGTAGCTGGATGAATTGTTCCTCAAAACTCCATTGATTTGATGAAAGGCTCAGTTCAGTTACAAACTTTGACTTGGGTGCTAAGTGCCATTTTAGTTGTCCTGTGATACAGCTGGTGAAGGGCAGAGTATCTGTCAGCCCCAAAGGATGCTGTAGAGCATGTCAAAAAGCATCTAACACAAGCACCTAACGTAAGGTCAGAGGACTCTCACATCCTTAATTTCAACTTGGGCCATGAAATAGTTGAAGGTAAAAACCCATTCCTTCATGCATTGAACAAGCATATATAATTTAGGATAGCTGGCCCTCTCCACTCTCTGCTGAAAACATTAGCAACTGAAAGTGTATCTAAGACTGTTAACTCATGCAGAAGGGCACTGGATCAAAGCTGAAACATGCTGGCCGCTCTCTCCCTCCAAATCACTGCTCGGCTTAGTGGGAGCTTTGCCTAAGTACATATTGTAGGGTTAAATTCCGAACTCCTCACTCGTCACCAATAAATGTGTGTACATAAGAGCTGTAACACCCTGCGCTAGTCTAAGATGACATATTTACACTGGACATTTTTTCCAAATCACTGTATTTTTAAGTTTCTCGTAAAAGTACACCTAGAGTGCAGTACTGAGTCAGTAGCAAGAAGCAAGCCAAAGTTTCCTTCTCTTGATGGTTAAAGTTTTTAATGCGTATTTTGTTTAATTTCTCCAGCTTATTATTATGGGAAGAGGAAAAAAATCATTAAGCCACCAATTGGGGAAAATAACAACATGAAAAGTGGACATGTCAAGCCAGCCAGACGCAGAAAAAGGAGGAAATCCATCTTTGTGCAGAAAAAAAGGAGGTCATCAGCTGTCGATTCGAATGCTGCAGGCTCTGCAGAGGTATGTGTTACACTGGGATAAACCAGCAAAAGCCCCTTGGTGCTTTTTTTTGTCTCCCCCATCTCCATCTTCCTTTTGAGGGACTTCTCAGCAAACCTCAACACTTCCGTTTTCCATTTTAAATCCCTTCTTGCTCCTCTGTTCTTCTAAGGTCAGACTGGTTTTATTGGGACACTTTGGGGACTTTTACGCTTGTCCATTCTAGGGTTAACAAATACGAGTTTTTTCTTCCACCTTCGTAATGGTCACTAGCTAATGTACTCTCTAATATTGTATCTTTGTTTTCTTTTCTTCATTATAAGCCTGTAGGCAGACAGATGAGCGTGTCAGATGCTTTGTGCAGTATCTAGCAGAGTAAAGGAGGCCTGTGATCCATGTCTAAGATCTCTAAATGTTACAGTAAATAAAAATAACTCTTGGGCTGTTATGGGCCATATTTATTTTTTTCATTAACCGTTCATAATATTTTTGGTCCACAACATCAAACAATAGGTGTTCTAGAAGCTTTAGAAAGCAAGGAAATAGTTTGTGTCCCAAATATATGGTATTTGAGGCCTCAATCTCTCCAGTATGCTCTGTGATATGATGGGATCCCAGCTTCAGCAATGATTCATGTCCAAATACAACCTGGAACAGACTTAATTCTGTGTGGACCACTCCTGGGTTGTTTTCCCATGATAGTAATAACAAAGTTCATGTATGGTTTCCCTTCCTCAGCTGAATGCCAGTGATTGTTGCTTTGTGCAACGTGAAATAAAACTGATTTACTTAAATTCCCTCTGCTTCAGCTGGAGGGGGATATTTTAGGAAGCTTTCAGTTGATTGCTTGCATTTTCATGACTTGGTCCTCATTTAGGTGCAGTTCTGCTTCATTTCCTTAGAATATACCTGCTTCAAAGGAATTTAAACTGAAATAAACTCATGTTAAGCCTAAATCAACCATTAGCCAAGTTTTTCAACCTTTCAGGCAATATAACTAACTTTGTCTAAAATTGCTATTTCACTGAGCATATGGCTTGGATGCACACTCGCTCTTTGATCAGAGCTAAGCTGTTGAAGCCATTTGGGCCACTTATGTGTACATAAAGTTCAAAATACACAGTTTCCGTCAGTTGGTGTGTGCTTGCAAGCTCCGTGTGACAGGAATAGCAAGAATCTGGTATAATATCCTTTAAATGGAAACTTGTGCTTCACCCTCAGCAGTTAGGTGTTGGGCTGAAAGCAGAGAAATCTGGGTGAAATCGTCTGTCCTGGGTTTTACAGAAATGCCAGATAAGAAATCAAGTACAAATAACACTTGTACATATAGATATTTTTAAAAGACACCAAAATTTCCTTGCTTTCAATACCAGTGACACCCATGACAATTAGAAGCAAGGTGAAGGTTTAAATTCAAGCCTAGTTGTGATTTTATTTCATCTCAAACAACCTGAATTTCATTTTATCCTTTGAGTATTTTCCATTTCCCCTTCTCGTGTACATCTACAGTGCCACAAGGTTTGAGATGCCAGCCCCACAGAGGAACATTTCATACCAGATAAGTTATTGCTGTTGACCTTTTGTTAGAAAAAGGATTTGTCCATCGTGTATTTTTTTCTTCTACATTTTGTAACAAATCTAAATTGAGGGCTAATCTGCGTAGCACCATAATGAAAATGAGATAACTCAGTTAAAATAAATGTTACCCTGGACTGGCATGGGCGCAGCCAAGCAGTTTGACCCAGTGCCTTTCGATTTGTTGCTGTATTAATCTCCAAGCCTGGGTGCTCTTTCTCTGATGGTCCTTGTGCAGGAGAGCGAAGAGGACGAGCCGGACGCGATGGAGGACGAGACGGGAAGCGAAGAAACCAGCTCAGAGCTCCGGGATGACCAGACAGATACCTCGTCTGCCGAGGTCCCCTCCGCCAGGCCCCGGCGAGCGGTCACGTTGCGGAGCAGCACCGAGTCGGACAGACCTCCTCCCACGGAGAGAGCCCGACGGAGCCGGAGACCACAGCCCCACTCCTACGGTGAGGCGGAGAAGTGCACGCAAGTCAAGGAAGTGAGTATGCCCGTAGGCTTTCGTTCCCAATTAACAGCAATATTCTTCCTAAATTAACCTTCAGTGCCAAGCCTTCCTCCTCTGATGAGGGCATCCCTGCCCTGGTTCTCCACACAAAGTAGTTTTCTTCATGAGAGCTTTTGTTTTATTGTAGGAAATCAAGCAAGAAGAAGAAGAGGAGCTCATCCTGGACAGTAATCCGTTGGAGTGGACCGTGACGGATGTTGTGAGGTTTATTAAACTGACTGACTGTGCACCCCTTGCCAAAATATTTCAGGAACAGGTAGAGGTCTTCATGTAACTCTTCTCTTTCTGTCTGTTTTGCTTATTCACATCACAAAAAAAAAGAGCAGCACATACCCCCTTGCTAGCTAGGCCTGGGGCTCTGACAAAGAGATTATGATCAGACTTTAGGTCCCCTCAGACCAAGCTATAGCACAAATTTTTGGCAAGGCATGGAAACACTTGGAAACTTGAATCAGAGCCTTGCCAGCTCCTCAGAGAGACCAGAAATACCCCAGCTGAAGTGCTTGTGAAAAACAGGAGTTTAGACATTTCTTGTTCATGGCAAGGCCCACAGCACCATCCTGGTGTCACGCAGGCACCTCAGTATACCAGCAGATAGTGGTTATTTAGTACCTTAGCAAGCTGTCTCTCTTGGCCGCATGGGTTCCACCCTGTTTTAAAATACTGTCTTAGGAATCAGAAAACTGCTGCTTGAACCCAAAACTGTCTGCCTGAATTTTGTCACTAACACCTAGGTGCTTCAGGTATGTAGACACGTAATTCCCATATACATCCCTCTGAAGATCTGGCATTCAGGCCCTTGGATGGCCTAATTTTAGGAGATGCCAAGCATTTCCCCAGTAAGCAGATAGGTTTGCAGGAGCAGAAGCTGATGCTCTTCATCTCACGTCAGTGTGAATGTGTAAAATTTACATAGAAACAGCCATTCCTTGGCTAATGAGTAACAGCCACTGCTGAAAGTAAAGGGCAGCACTAAGAAATCATAGGTAGGAAGAAGCAAGTGTGGTTAATTAGGCCATAGCTGATGGCAGTCAGTGGTACGGCCAACTGCACATTGAACTATCTCTGATTATTCACCATGAATAACTCTGTACCTGAGTACAGCTGCTGTAACTGGGAAAAGCTGAAGTGCAAGTCTAGAGCAAGGCTGAAACACTCCATAGCAAGATGCTGTAGTCACTGCATTGCAGCATGCTCCGACCATTTGTTAATCAGCCTGGAATAACTCCAGGGCTTGAAAGCCAACCTTGTCTCTCCTTTGCCAAAGAGTTTTATGGGGACTTTAATCAAACACAGATGACTGGAGCTTTTCCTTGTGATTTGCAAGGAAGCTCTGGTGCAATGGGCCATACCATCGAGCTTCAGTGAAGGAAGAACCTGAGCCGTGGACGGTCCTGATCAAAGAAGTGCTTAAGGTGTCCCAATCCTCCTTGTGTTTAATGCTACCTGATCAGGGCCGTCCTGGGGAGTTTATGTTGCCTGTGAGTTACAGTGCTTTTTCTGTGCTTAGACTCTGATCCTCCCAAAGGGGTGAAAAGCAGTTTTGTAGCCTGCTCGTCTGCTTCTCAGTCCGTTAAAGAATAAAGAGGACTTGAGCTCTTAAGACGAGGATCATAAAGCCAACAGAAATCCCTAGTAAAATGGCTTTCATCTAGGGTGCTAGTTCATGGAGTTTGGTGCATGAATACGCCTGAGGGAAGGATGTGACCTCCAGAGGTCCCTTCCACCCTCACCATTCTGCGATTCTGGGGCATTAGAGATTGCAAGGGCTCCGGGTGGTCCAGGCCCCTCTGTCTTGGCTGTTTAGCAGCTGATGTGGAACATGGCAGGTCCTGGGTGGACCAGGGGACACGCCATGGAGCAAGGCAGACATAAACCTGTGCTGAGCAGATCACGGGCCAAAAGGGGTGAGGGAAGGGTCCCACTTAGCAGTGGGACCAGCTTCAGTTTCTCCATTCCACTCTCTCCTGGTGTGCTCTCTGCAGCCTCCCCCTTGCCTCAGTTCCTCAGACATAAAATGGGACTAATTAGACCTCCGTGGACCCTACAGAGTTTCTGTAGAAGGTTACCCAGCATTTCAGCAGCTGGGAGGCTTTTCCCAAACTGGGAGCAAGGTGAGAGCCTATGAAGACACATTAGAGAAATTCTGAAAAAGCATCAAATATGCCAGAGGAAGGAGATGGGCAGCATCAAAATGGGAGAAAAGGGCAGAGGACAAAACCACCTTTAATTTTTGGGGCAAACTTCCCTTCTTGCTTCTCCAGACCTGGTTATGCTTTCTGCCCTCCAGAGTCCACAAACAAAAAAACATTTTTTCTGTCTTTTTCTTCCCCAGGACATCGATGGCCAAGCCCTTCTGTTGCTGACACTGCCCACGGTGCAAGAATGCATGGAGCTGAAGCTTGGTCCAGCCATCAAACTGTGTCACCAGATCGAGCGAGTAAAAGTTGCTTTCTATGCACAATACGCCAACTGACTGCACTTCTCCATTTCTTTCTGTTCTCCTTCTTGTTCCCTCTCTTTTTTAACATTTCAACTTGTTCAAGGGTTTTTTTTTTCCCCTCTTCATTTTCTTTTCCAAGAACACATGGAATTGGAAGCACTGGGAATTAATCTGTAGGGAAGAAAAAAAACACAACAAAAAAATAGCAACAAATTGAACTAATTTTCTGTACTTGTAAAGCACACTGAAAGACTGCTGGCATCTCTCCTCGTGAGCCTCACCAACCCGTTACGCAGTGGTACAAGGCCAGCATGGATCAAATGGTTTGTCAGTCATTAAAACAAAGCTACCGATGGCAGATGCATTCCCGAGGAGAAGGGTCAGACGTTTCTGGATGATGATGGTTTGTCTAGGTCAGTTTCTGGACATGAACAATTCTTTTAGCCAACTCTTAACACACTTCTTTCGTATTGAAATGTACATGATCATTTGCAGCATTAACTGGGGTTTACTGCAGATTTGATCTTAGTGATCAATGGGCTTTTTTTCTCCCGCCTCTCCAGTCTTATAAAAGGAAGAAGTGTTATACCAGTCATACGCTGTTTGTTATTCCTGAATGATTTATAAAAGAGGACTCAACCCACGGTCTCTGCGTGGTATCAGACAAAGCTGCAGCGAGCTGGCAGGGGTGTTACAAGACCCAGTGTGCAGTAACGCGTCCTGAGCTGCGCTGAAATGTCTCTGTGGTGGGACCTGTACAGTATTGCATTCTTGTACAGGAGCATGCATGAAAGCTTTCATAGTCAAGCCCATCCTCTTAAATCCAAGTCACTTTAAAGGCCTGACTTTGAGCCCCATGGGGTGAAAAAAAAGGCTATTCAGATTTAATGATGAGACTATTGAGTGAATGCTGGTTTCATTTGCACCTTCATGAATTTGGTTGCTGGTGGGAATAAAAAGCATCAATATTTTCAGGCTGCATACGCCGCGGCGCTTTAGACCAGCTGAGGATCTGGCCCAACACAGTCTATATAAAGCCCCCAGACTGTCCCAGTGCCACCCTGGCTAGTAAAACTGAGGGCTTGCTTCATGCTAAGCAGGGTAAGCACCAGAGAGGGTGAAGAAATGGGTCGGAAACCTTGGGTTTGCCTCAGTTGTATTTATAGGGGAAGTATTTCCCATTTACTTTGCAGGGATATATGACCCTGTTAGTCCCACCTGTTGAGCCTGAAACTCAGTAGAGGTTGGAGGCATCACAGTGATGTAAAATTCTCCCAAAAGCAAGAAGCAAACTGGGACCAAGTCTGAATTTTGCTCTAACTTTAAGGTGCAAGTGAATCCCTCCCTCAAAAAGTGAATTGGATGGTTCGTGCTGAGTTTTGCCTGATTTCATAGGAAACCACTGACTTTGGCAGACCTTTGTTCTGAAAACATAACCAGACCCCTGTTCCCTCACCTCAGGGAACTCAGCTTGGAAACTGTACACAGCTCTGTTACAATGCTGTGATGCCAAAGCCCACTCAGTGAAGACCTCTTCAAAAAGAAATGCCATTTTTAGCCCTAAATCTGAAGGCAGTGCTTATGGCCAGATAATCCCCACCTCAAGCACTTACCGTATGGTGAAAGGAGACTTGGATCAGATAATCTTGCTGACCACTCTGTGCTCAGAAGAACCTACTGACCAACACCAGGCTATAGCTGCTGCTTTCTCCTTCATCAGTTTTCTCCTTAAATTCTTCAGATTAATGAAGGAAAGCCTCAGAAATAAATATTCTGGACTACATCTGTATCTGGCCTAGGGCATGTGTTAGGCAAGAAGTATTGACTCAGTTTGCCATGTATCACTGGGGACTTTCTAGTCTGTCTTTCAGCGACTTTCCTGATTTGCCCCTAAGGAATGTCATGGGTGCAGCCACTGCAGGCTGGGTCAGATCCTGCAAACTCGTGAGACTTCAAAAATTTTCTTACATGGGAGATCAGCAGGACTGGATCTGTTCTCAGCTGTAGTCTTGTACAGAAGACCTTGTTGTTCAAGTTTTAATCAACTGAAGGGAAGAGAAGCAGTCACCTCTCCATCAAATGGTTTTCTTTTGTTTCTCAGAAATCCAGGAATAGGATTCTCTAGCGGTGCAGACATCAGAAAACTGTGTTTTAGACTGGCTTTCCTACTGACAGTAGCAGTGGACTGTGTCCATGCAACTGGTTTGATAACTGCTTTGGATCCCTCCTAGGGTCCCCTAAAAACATTGTTTCTTGTTTCATCTCTGAAGACAAAAGGATTGTGCCCAGCAAAATGAGAGCACAGCTGAGAAAAACAAGGAGGGTGCTTCTCCCAGCTCCTCACTTCAGCCTAGTCTGTCCAATGGCTGGTATAACGTCTCTCAGCAGGAGACAGCTCCCAAAAGACTGCTGTCAGGAGAACCGGCGCAGGAGGACATTTCAAGGAAGGGAAGCAGAATGGCTGTTTCCTAAACAGCATCCCAGCACTGGTCCTTTACTTACCACATCCACCTTCTTCTGAGCATCCTTCGCTGCTCTGATGTTCTTGGGAGTTTCTGGCCACTGGAATTTGTCAGAGATGTTAAACACTTCCTGGGACATGTTGCAAAAATGTCGTTGCTTTCTCCATCGACCTTGTAACTGTAGGTATTCCTATGGCAGCTAACTACTCATGGAGGCATGGATGGGGAGCAGACAGCTGCAGACTCTGAGAGCAACCAGCCCTGATGTTGGCCAATCAGGGAATGGGTGAAGCATTGAGCCCAGCACATGGGAGTCTTCACTAATTGTTCAGGGAAGTTAAATCGTATTTAAAACTCACCTATTAAACAACAACAAAAAAAAGAGGTTTCATTTTAGCTTGTGCCAGCTCTTTTATTTCCTCAGATTTCTCTCTCCTCACCATTTGTCTTTCAATATACTGTTCTTCAGTGTCGTCTCGTTTACCACTCTGTCCTTTCGGAGAAGGTGATAACCTGAGATCTTTATCGTAAAATTACCTTGGGTGGTAAATTTCTTCTAGTCTGCAGGTTGTGAAGAAATAGGGGATTGGGCTACTGTTTTCTGTTGCACTGATTACCTTCCAGAAAAGCTGGAGCTGAGCTTCTTAGGCAGTTTCTTAAGCAAGTGGAAAATGGACTGTGTGTAGTTTAATTGGACACTATGCTCGTATTGTCACGAGATCAGAAGGAACTACTTACCCTTGCCTGGACTTCATTTCAGTTCTGGAACATGAGCAAGGCTTTAGAGTAATGTACTTCAAAGGACACGTTGGAAACCTGATCTTGTTAGGATAAAGTATCACTTTACTTTGCAATGTAGAAGTGTAAGCCACTGAAAGTGTATTTTGGTCCAGCCCCTCTTGTGAGTTAAATTCAGAGCTGGTGCAACCTCACAGATACACTGATGACATTGGTGAAGCCACATCTTCTCCTTGCCCTGTTCTGAATTTGGCATCCAGGCTTGAAGTTTATTGTGCTATCAGCTACAAAAGACCACCACTGTGAAGTGCTGAATTAATGATTATCCAAGACGGTTACCAAGGGCTGAGGAGTAACCCTGTGGTCGCTTTTGGGCTGTTGGATGCTGAACTTCAGCAGATTCACACAGACCTCTTTGCTCCCACAAGAAGGGTGTGCAGGCACCTGTCATTGGCCTCTCCAGACATAGGACCAAGGATGGGCATTTCTGGAGCAAAGGTAGGGGGTTGAAGAGTGTGTGGTACCTGCCCATCTTCATCTGCCCTGACTTCTTTTGAGCTTGCACTCTGTCAGGTTGAACAGATCAATGGGCAGGTCCCTGCTCCCTTCCCAACCCCCTCAGCACTTACCTTGACAGAATCAGCCAGTTCCCAGTCTGCAGGCACAAAGCACCAGTCTCTGAAGTTGGATTAAAGCATTAACTTAGCGGAATGTTCATGATTCCCTGGCTGGTTATCCTGCCTTCCTCCTGCTGTCATGGATGCTCCTTTCCCACCTTGAAGAAAAATGCTGTCTTTGGTTTCAGAGCTCTTCTTCGCTTCACAGCTCGAAAACACAGCTCCCATCCACACTCCCATTTTTTTTCTCAATGCCAGGATGACCAAACTCTGGCTTTTTCTACCTCGCAGAGGCGTGCTGGCCTCTCAGCTCTGAGAAGGATTTCAGGGTCTCCAGCTCCACAGCGTTAACCATATGCAACAGCTGTTGATAGTTTGGTCCTGAAGGCTGCAGAAAACCTCCTAGAAATGCTGTGTGCCCTCAGTAACCGCTGAAATCAGGGCAAATGGTTACACACCCTGTCCTTAGTGAAGCATCTAGCAGATGCATGTCCTAGCTGAGATGGCCTGACCCTCACTGTCAGAGGTATTTGAATGTCTGCTAGGATTTACAAAGTTTCTCAGTAAGTTAGACACCTAAAACTCATTAATATTTCTCTCTGGGTAAACAGCTAATTTGCCTTAACTGGAAAGTCACCATTCCTTGTCTTTAACCTTCAGCCTTTTGCAGTCCCTAGTCCTGTGGTGTGGAGCAAACACCATCTCAGCTCTTTGAAGGCAAACCAGACACTGTTGGCCTGCCATAATCAACATTTGGTCACCTAAAAAGCCTACCTTGGCCTTTTCAGGGCACAAAATTGAATGTGGCAGTGCTGCAGTGCCATCTCGATGTTTAAGAATCATAGAATGGTTTTGGTTGGAAAGGACCTTTAAGATCATCAAGTCCAACCGTTAACCCAGCACTGCCAAGCCCACCACTAAACCGTGTCACTCAGCACCACATCTACACGTCTTTTAAATACCTCCAGGGATGGTGACTCCACCACTTCCCTGGGCAGCCTATTCCAATGCTTGACAACCCTTTCTGTGAAGAAATTTTTCCTGACATGCAATCTAAACCTCCCCTAGTGCAACCTGAGGCTGTTTCCTCTCGTCCTATCACTTGTTACTTTTTGCTTTTCTGGTGCAGTGTGTCTGGAAAATTATGAACTCGGACTGTTCCTCCCATTTCCAAATTCAAGTGCCAGAAGAGAATAACATGCTGCAACTGAACACCATTTAAACCAGCTTTATTACATGTGGATAAATATCGTCTCAAGGGCTCCATTTTGGTGCTAAGATATGCCATGCTGTATTTTCCGTTGCTTGGGATTACAAAGCTGTTTCCCTACTTCAGGAAATATTTTCTGTAATCAGCAATGTCTTAAGCATTAGGATTTTATTTTTTTTCTTGTGGGTGTAGATTTTTTATCTCAGATACACTCAACAAATACTGCCTCCTCCAATCATGTGAGCTTTGGAGAAGTTTTATACAGTATATATATGTAAAAACTCTTTCAAAATGTGGGTGCATGTTTATTTTCCCCTCAATAATACTCTTCATCACATCAGCTGACCCAGAACTAAGGGAATCTGTTACTCAGGATTTGATCCAGAAGTAACTGAGGTTAGTAGAAGGGCCCTCACAGATGTGTGGGCTGTGGGTCCAGGTCTTCACCAATATTTTTCACTTAGGAGTCAAAAAGTGTGTGGTTAATTAACATAGAATTTAAACCACTCCTTCTCCTAGCAGGCAGAAATCCAGCTGAAATGTGCCAGTCTTAACAAGAGAGGGCTCATGCCCTTAGGTGCTCATGAACTCCCAGTAAGGGAGCAGAAGCATTTAATATCCTCATTTATTCTTTGGTACAATACTCCAGCAAGAAGTGCAAATGATCTTGATGGCTGCATTTAGAAAATGAGCCAGTCATCAAAGATGAGAGTTTTACAGCCCGGTAGTCCTTTAAATGTCAGCCATCCTGCAGAAGAAGAGTGGTTTTGCAATGGTTTGGTGCCATACGCTGGAATTCTCTTGCAGATGACGACATGTGAACTGCGCAAAATCAACATGGGTCATAGTTTTAAATACTCATGGCCTTTCTCTTGTTTTAAGTCTTTTATGTTAATTCTTACCTTGAAAAAGGTCTCATGTTCCTGATTTAAAACTCCAGCCTCTGTAATGGCCAGTGGCACAGCATACCAGCAAGATACGTTTTTATCCCTCATCACACTATAGATGAGCACAGGGGCTTTCTGTTGACAAGCAGTTAGGTCAGGTGAGACAAGGAGGTCTTGCTTCAACACCTTGTTGAAGAAGACGTCAGTGCAGCCCGAAGGGCAGATGTTGCCCAGAGCTCACTGTGAAGGAACAGATGTTTCCAGTGATGCTATTGCTGGATAGGTCACGTAGCCCAAGTAGCCTAATGCACCAGGTCAATTGCTGTGTGGCTGCCTGCCCACAGATATTCCTCGTGTTGATGACTGCCAAGGATGTGGGAGAGGGGAGGGAGGGTTTCAGGGAAGGAGAGAAGTTGGAGTTCTGGGCTTGAGATATCTTTGTGGAGAGGGACCTCTCACAACAAGGAAGCACAGCCATGGTACCTGAGCATCTTTCTGAAGGCTTCTCTGAGTCTTTTTCACAGCAGTGATGCTTTCAGCCCCAACAGAGGACAGATGAGAGGAAGGAAAGAAGCTGGCAGTACACTCAGAAGTATAATGCTGAAAGGTTTGTATTTTTTTTTTCCCAGTGGAGATACAGAGATTTGGCTCAGGTGACTCTAGGCTCCTTGGCTGGATAGTAGGGAAAATTCGTCTTTCTTCCTTGTACCCAACTCCTGTTTGTCTTCTGGGTTTGGAGGCTGAAGAACATCCTCTTGTATCTTTCAGACCTCCATAGGAAATGTCAGGGGGTAAAACTTGAGCTCTCTCCCATAGAAAAAGGTGAAATTGTCCTGAGTTCAGGTTGTGGGTCTACAGAACACTCTGCTCTGTGTTATGATGTGACAGGATGAAAATGATCATTCCCAAGTCACCCCGCCTGCTTGTTGCTGCTCCAGTCTCACTAGAGATTATGGACATTATATCTTCTTATAAATGTATGCATTAAATTTCCCAGCCCCTGTTCTGCCAAACCTGGTCAGGATGGGCCGATGTGTGCAGTTATTCCAGCAGCCTTCACCTTCAGGGACCTGCTTGCTAGAAAACACTTACCTGGGGAATGGTATCATGACACTTTCATGTACACAGGCAGGGATGTCAAGTACAGTCAGGCATTTGCTGCAGTATGGTCCAACAGAGGTGAAAGTCTCAAGTGCAGGCTTTGAAGGGAGTTGAGTCTTCTCATGTACCATGGTAGGACAAGGCAAGCACTTAAACCTTCCCGTCTCTTACGGAACAACAGAAATTAGCTCCACAACCAGCAGTTATGGTCCATTCGTGGTGATGCGGGTTGGAAACCTTTGAATTGTTTTGCATTCCAGTTTGTACTGAAGATTTGATTCAAACTTTGTGTATATAATCCCTTTGGTGTGTTACAGATATATATGTGTGTGTATATATGTGTATATATATGTATGTGTATATGTATGTGTATATATATATACATATAAATCAGTCAATGCTGGTGTTTTTACTTTTTCAAGTTCACAGGGCAAAGGGCATGTTGTTAGTTTGCTGTAAGATTCTATTCTGTATATATGTTTTCATGTAAATAAGTGAAAATCTATATTCAGAGTTATATTTTAATTTTTATTCAAAATGAAATAAATCCCCTTTTTACTTGGAACAATTGTAAGCCACGTTGTTAATAAAGTAACAATAACTCCTATCTCTCTCCAGGGTAGTTTTTTGTTTGGCTGGGCAGTGAGGGTTGTGTTGTGGTGTATTTGGTTCATCCCTGAGGAGGTAAGGTGAGAAAGCCACCTGCTTGGCTTCGCTGCTAATACCAACTTACCTCCATCTTGAGTGACCTCATGCATCTTTTAGAACAGGCCAGTCTAGATTTGTCCCTGGATGTTAGACACTTAACGGAGGCATCTCTGGAGGCTCCCTTTTTATCCCTGGAGGGAAGCACCTGCAGTAAGCTTTAGATTGGCCGAATCAAATCGCCCTAGGGAGCTGCCTCTCTTCAGTGCCTTTGGAAGACATCTAGAAAAGGTGAACTCTTCATTTAGGTTAATACTAAGAGAGAGTGAACCTGAGCCAGTAGCCAGTCTACATGGATAGGCATAGACATGAGCTGTGGTTGCATCCCTCAGAGCATAATGGACACACAATGGTATGACGTTCAGGCAGTGCAGGTTCCTGTCCAAGCAGAGGTGTTTTTCCACATCTATGTGCTCTGCATGCTCCACACCCCACCCTTATGAATATTCCCAAGCTGCCTGGACCACAGTCTTGCTCTCACTAAGCACCTGAACCTGCAGGGAGGTGCAACACAGCCTTCCTGGCTCAACCCTCCCTAGATACCAAGCTGCAGGGTTTGGGTTTACATGCCTGCAAATTATTCCCAGAAGCAGTATGGCAGAACATGAAACAAGAAAGGTGGTGGGTGGGTGAGGAGACACAAGAGCATCCGAGGATCTTTTAGGAGAGTGACAGGGAGCAGAGTAAAAGACAGGAATGAAGATAATGCAATGAGCAACAGGCGAAGAAGGATGTAGTGAGAGAGGAGCCGATGGTGGCAGGACAAGAATTACAGCAGGGCCACAGCACATAGAGACACAGAAAACAAAAACTTTTCAAGGTGCACAGCAGCCAATGAACATTGGGGGAGCCATCCTGCAGTGATGGAAAAGAGCTATTTGTGGAGTCCAAAAGGTGGGCTGCAGAGATAGTGACATACTTTGCAAAAGAAAACCTTGTATTTCCTATGTTTCGTGTAATGTTTTCTCTGCAGTTAGAGGCTGTGTTGAGGAGCATAAGTTCCAGCTTTGCAAGTGAGTCATCTTGCCTTTCAGATCTCTCAATGGCATCCTGAGTCCTGCCCAGAAAGTCCCTATTTATTGGGCTAGCTTGGCTATGGGGCATTTGCAGTTGGTCTCATCACTCATCCCTGCTGCCCCATTGAAAGTGGGGTAGTGCACACCCCAAGACAGCAATGTTGCATCCATTGACATGTGCACGGGAGAAAGTGAGCACAGAGTCTACAGAATCAGCTAACAAGAACTCGGATGACCCTCATTTTGGTTTTGCTCCTTCAATCCCATTCAGATGTCTTTTGTGGATACAGCAAAAGGGGAGAAATAAAATTGCTCCTTCCATGGTCCACTGTTTCTCTTAGTTCATCAAGACTGGCTGTTCTTTAGCAGGTAAAAATACAGCCATGGGCAAGGAAGTGGGTTTAAGGTGATTTGCAAAAGGATCAAACCGCTGGAAAGATATTTTTTTTTTACAAAGTCAACAAAGTCTTGGGATGGAAATCCTTCTGTGTTACTCACTATGACACTGTAACCACAACCCATGCTTTGGGAAGGACAAAAGTGCAGATAGTCAGAGAAGTGATCTGTCCAAACAGCCTTAAAAATAAAGCATCAGACTAATGGATAGTGATGTATGTTGACATATGGCTTGCTAGACCACAGAAGTCCTCACTGAAAGGTGATGTCAAGAATGGGAAGGATTTATACAAGGAAATAATTCTGAGCTAGGTCTGGTGGTGACATAAAACTAAAAGAGCAAAAGCTTGAATGTTTTATGATATTCTTCAGAATCCAGAGGTGAAAATATATCCATGTATCTCCCTACACCTTATTACATAGTCATTTAAAAGTAATGCAGAGGTCAGACACTGGTTTTTAAATTTCTGCCCCAGCTCAGGGAAGACATGCTCAGAGCTCTGCAATGAGCTAATTTTTGAAGAGTGTAATGCAAAGTGATTTCAGTAAAACACTGGCAAGATATTCCAAATGAGCTTGAAATTAATGACCAACACATGAAATATAGTTGCCATATATCATTTCCTCAGGGGAAAAAAGATCTACCAGCCTTGCTTCTGACATCACAGGCCAAGATTTTGAAGATGCCTCCAGTTTCAGTGTTGCAGTTTTTCATGCACAATTAATTTGGGAAAGATTTCTAGATACTTCACCAGATTTGTGGTCACAATCAAGCACTCACGTAAATGGCAGTAAGAACACCAGTATGTAGTCAACTACCCCATAAAAAAAACACCTACAAAAATAAAGCTGGATTTTCAGGTCTCTGAGGAAACACCGTCTTTCTTTTCCTCATACAGAATGAACAGAAAAAGCAGGTAATTATATTTCATTCCTAGGGTTTTTAGACAGACTTTCAAGACAAATAATTATTGTTTTTAATAACCGTATTGTTGCTGTTACTGCTACTTTTGTTAGCATTGTTATTGCTTTTTTAATTTCAAGATTCACGCCTTTCAGTGAAATTTAATGATTCTCCAAGTCCCTCTAGTGCTAGAATATTTACTTAAGAATAATACACTTCTTCCTATAGAGCCTGTACTCAATTACTATAAGTTGATTTTATAACTGCATCTCAGCTGAAGTTGTAATTACACTGTCTTCTCTAATAAGTCATAAAATCTTAAAACTAGAGAAAAATAGTGCTGCAGGACACCTTGAGGTGTCAGCTTGACCGTTTCCCCTCTACAAGGCAGGACCAATTAGAGAAATCTTATTCCTATTTGGCATTTGTTTAACCTGACCTTTGGAAGGGTGTCAAAATAAGACCTCCAGCAACAAGCGACTCCCCAGCACTTCTAGAGCATATAAAAAAAAGTGATGACATTTGGATGACGAGGCATAATATTCCCAGGCAAAACCACT
Organism: Nyctibius grandis; assembly: GCF_013368605.1. Lineage (NCBI taxonomy): Eukaryota > Metazoa > Chordata > Aves > Nyctibiiformes > Nyctibiidae > Nyctibius > Nyctibius grandis. Next base: position 5,086,358 of record NC_090662.1, on the reverse strand, counting down.
GATCTGATGTAGCCAATGACTGGCCATTTCATTTTGAAAAGCTCAATATGACTAGTGATTAACGTAGCAATTAATAAAAGTAAAAGCAGAAAATTCACAGTTAAGAGGGATTAAATTTCAGGTAAGCAACTGTGATAATAATTTAGTTGGGAGGTGGAGCATATGATCTGAATGTTACAGTAGACGATGGTATTACAGTCAACTTCCCTGCAATACCTAGTGCTGCCGTCATTGTGCTTGTGTCCATGCATAAGTCACCTCTGGAAATAAAGCTTTGTAACGCAGAGTTCCCAGCTTGTGCCCAAGCAACTCAGTGGCCCACTGACTCACATCCATGCTGGCTGAATAAAGTCAGATCCAAATCTGAAAAGGCTAAACAGTAGGGTTTGCCCAGCCATGCCTAGCGGTGAGTTGGTGAGTCAGGGAAGAGCGGTTAGCCATAGAGAGGAGTAGATGGGCTTGATCGACAGTCAGTCTAAGTGCTTCTAAATCAATTGGACACTCTCCCATGCCATTTTAGGGAGTGCAATGCCTGTGATGGACATGGGATGGGAATGCTTGAGCATGCATTCCTTCCAGGCATGATAGTACAGTCTCCTTTAGTGGACAACTCCCACTAGCTAGAGAGAGAGCTAAGAAGAGCCCTTAGCTCCTGAAAGAACTGTTAGCTCTTGGTAATTCTGCTGTAGGTGGGTTTTCCAAGGTGATGGCTCTCTGGAACATGACTTCTGTTCCCAGGAGAAGACATGACTACTTTCCTGACTCAGCCCAGGTTTAACAGTGATCTTTTATTCTCTGGCCCAGTTTTTAAGAGCCCATTTTGTCCACACATGTAAACCTGAAAAATCTCTGTAACAGTCAATGTAATGTAAGTTTTTCATGTCAATGTGGAGTCTGCACATAGCAAAAGTGAGAGCAGTAGAAGGAAAGAAGAAAGGAAGGAAAGCAAGCAGGTCCAAACCCAACACCAGGCTCCACTCATCACAAAACTTAAGAACAGATATAATTCTCCTAACTTTACTTATATGAGAAAGTGAAGCTTTCTCATATTTGAATGTGTAGGCACCATTTGAAATAATTTCCTCAGTTTAGCTTTGTTTTTGCACTCTTTCTCAGTGTGCCTATGGCTCTTAGTCACACGCAAAAGCGCTGTACCTAATAGCTTTATCATACTGGGGCTGTTGTAGATAACGGGTTAAAGTCCTGTTGTTTTAGGTGCAGATTGCTCTGTTATCTACAACTCTCCTTCCCCTCAGACAAGAGTGAAGGATGTCACTCTGGTCCTCTTGCTGACATTACTCACACAACAGCCACCCATTTCTGTGAAATTTTCCAGCTATTTGACATAACTAAGTCAAACATGGACCAGCTACTGTTGGTGTGTGCTTAGTCTGGGGTTTGCTGCTGCTATTTCAGATGTGAAATATGCCCACATGTTGGAAAGCCCACTCTGTCTTTCCAGGTGTATCAGCTAGACATATAGAAGCCTGTCTCCATAAACCTCTCTCCCACACATGCACACACATGCAAGAGCACTCAGGAGATATTCCCTGCCAATGCAATTTGCAGTTTCTCATGATGAGACCTAGCAAAAGGCAAGGACCTTTTCAGGGGAGAAGAGTGTTTTTATCACTTTCATGGACTTGTCACTGAGACCTGGTGACCTTGCAGCAGTCAGGAGCCTTGTTCCCACTGGTTTAAGGTGAGATCACACATGTCTCTAGGGAAGAGTGTGCTGAGGGAGATCACCACATCAAAATGCAATCACTTTTGTTCATAGTTGAAAAGACCCTTGAACACCCAAAGTGTAAATCTTTAAGCTTGAGTTTGCACAGGAAACCTGCAAGCGCTGCTGAGCTCCTGGATGTATGATTGTTCTTAATTTCATTTTACCGATGCAGCTTTCTACTTTACAGCTGCCACAGCAGGGATTTACTAAGCCAAGGAGGGCTTGAGCACAGCAGGTCCCCAACCACAATCACTCAATGCCCTGCTTCTGAGTGCCAGGCCTTTGGCATCTCATTTTCATGCTCTATCATGAAGGTAATAGAGATAAGCACAGAAGGAGAGAAGAGCTGGGAACCTGGCCAGTGTCTGAGGACTGCTCTGCCTCAAAGGACCTACGTTAGGCTGAATTAAAGCCCTAAAGTATCATCTCCCTCATTTTGGTCTGTGCTTGTCCAATATCTACAACTGCTGGTGCCTTGGAGCTTGACTTCATTTTTAGTCCATGTAATAAATAAAGTAAGGAGAGTATCTTCCATGAAGAACTTGGAATAAATTCATACACCTCTTTCAAGTGGGAAAGTCCCATTGTCCTCTCTTAGCAAATTAAGCACTGAGGCAGACCAGGATGTTCCTGCACATCACACAGCATGACAGTGAAAAAATTGGGAGTCCTTTTCCCCATTCTCCCTACTCAGGGTTTCCAATGCACCTCAAAAGCCAATGTAAAACCTTCCCTCTCCTTAGGGTGGCTGGGAACACTCTGTCCCTAAGAGGGCAGTTCAGATAATACCTTGGTCATGGCATTTCTGGGTGAAGTCTGAATTTCCGTGCAAGGACACTGTGCCCATGGGAGGGAAGGGCAGAAAGGAACCCGTCCAGGCCCAAACATTTGTTGACAGTGAGGTGGATGGAGAAAGGGATTGTGCCCACAGCTCTCAAAGAAGGTTCTCACCAAGAGGGACAGATGCAGCAATGACCAAAGCTCGGGATGCTTGTGATGGAGGGGTCTGGTCCATATCTAGTGAAGACAGTCTTTCCTTTGACTTAAAAGGAGCTGGGAGCCAGGATGCCTAGTGACCGATGGGACAGGCAGTAGGACACGAAGGAGAGATGATGGAAAGTGGAGAAGAGGCTGGAAATTTGATTGCAGACTGCTGAAAGATGCAATCAATGTTAGGGGATATTGTTTCCTGCCATGATTCCTCTAAAACCCAACACAACATGTTCAGAAATATGTTTCAAGGTTTTATTTCTCTTCTGGGAATGGAGCTGCTATTGCACAGGCATTTTGGAGTTGCTTTTTGAGGCCTTTTTCTTTCATTTTTTTCTCTTTTTTCTTTTTAATTCCTTTAATAAGAAACAGCTTTTCTGTTTCCATTTGCAATTGTTAAGCTGCAGGATCTATGTGTGTGCGTGTGCCTCTGTGTATGAGAGTCTCCAGTCCATTTTGAAACACAAACCAGAGTATCAAGTCTTCGCATTTCCTTAGATTGTTTTTTATCTGATACTGAATTAAGTAAAGGGCTTAATGTTCAAAGTGATGTTTGGGGAGTTACTTCCACAAATCCTGTTATTGCTGTTAATGGGATTTGTGCAGATTGCTTTGAAGATGAGTCCCTTAATATGGAATAGGAAAGGACATTCTAAATAATTGTAACTTATTTCAGACAAATCTATCTTTAATTTTTATTGATACAGCATTAGAGACGTGAGGCAAAGAAGCATTTGCTGCTTTTTTTCATATATTAGTATTATTAACAGCATGTGAAGACAGGTTTGGTTCAGGTAATCCAGTGAATAATTGCTGAATTTTTAGAAGTGGAAAGAAAGAGACTTTAAATTTTGAAATAATGATGAAATTTGGTGACATTTCAGAGAATACAGAGCTGGAAAGAAATGGTCATAAAACATTTCCTAGACACCATCTTACACTGCAGACTGTATACTGATGGAAATATTTGTGAAGTGGACATCTCAGCCTGCAGCTTGGTAGTACCTCCCTTAGTTATTGCACTAAAAGTGATGACCAACCTGGTTTTAAGATGTGACTAGGAGCAGAAAAGAGCAGGCAAAGGGAAGTCTGACTGATGGGACTGTAGAGAAAAAGGCTTGAGGATCCATCATCGTGCATTTTCTTGAGAAATGTCATCCCTTCTGCTCCAGAGAAGAGTCAGATCAGGCTTGTCTTATATGAGTTTAGAACAGGGAGGTCTTGGCCAATCAGGCTGAACCTTGCTGCCACTAAGGACAGAGCAGGGCAGCACTAGAATAAGTGTTATTTAATTTTCAGATGCCTCAGCAGAGAGCATCTCACCTGATTCCAGCCAAGGCTGGATATAGTGATCACCCCAGGGCATCTAAGACATGAATGGGATGGCAAATCCAAGGAAAAGTCACACTGTCTTGGAACAGCAGCTAGAAGTGGCATTTTGGGGGTCTCTCAGATAGTGGTAGACATCTATGTTGAGTCAACTCATTGAAGTCCCACCTGGATATCAAAAACAGTGTGGCCAGCAGGTCAAGGGAGGTGATTCTGTCCCTCTACTCCTCTCTCGTGAGACCCCACCTGCAGTGCTGCGTCCAGCTCTGGGGCCCCCAACAGAAGAAGGACATGGAGCTGTTGGACCAAGTCCAGAGGAGGCCACAAAGGTGATGAGAGGGCTGGAGCACCTCTCCTATGAAGACAGGCTGAGAGAGTTGGGGCTGTTCAGCCTGGAGAAGAGAAAGCTCTGGGAAGATCTTCTAGCAGCCTTCCAGTACCTGAAGGGGCCTACAGGAAAGCTGGAGAGGGACTTTTTACAAGGGCATGTAGTGACAGGATAAGGAGTAACAGTTTTAAACTGAAAGAGGGGAGATTTAGATTGGATATTAGGAAGAAATTCTTTGCTGTGAGGGTGGTGAGACACTGGCCCAGGCTGCCCAGAGAAGCTGTGGCTGCCCCCTCCCTGGCAGTGTTCAAGGCCAGGCTGGATGAGGCTTTGAGCAACCTGGTCTAGTGGAAGGTGTCCCTGCCCGTGGCAGGGGTGTTGGAACTAGATGATCTTTAAGGTCCCTTCCAACCCAAACCATTCTATGATTCCATGATTCTATGTTATCTGCTTGTACAGCTCCACTGAGTGTATGAAATGCAATTATAGACACCAATGTGCTTGCAGACACCCGTATGTAGGCTTTCATTAGCCTTAGTGGGACAACCAAAGTCCACACCTATTTTGTTATCACTGTCTCTGGAAGAATGCATGGGATGATTACCACACTGGTCCAGGCAGCTCCTCTAAGATAGATGAGCAGTTTAATGCTAGCTTTCTCACTGCTGAGCTTGCAGTGAAGATTTGTGGGCTGCTTCCTTCTCAGATCCTTGCAACCCCTATCTTTTATCCTCTGATCTGGATGATAAAGTTGACAGAAGCTGTATAAATTATAGTCTTTGGAGTATTAATTGCCTGTTTCTAAAAAATTAATTACAGAATATCTCTTACATTCACAGATCAGTATTAATGAGATATGCAGTAGTATTCAACAATATCTCTTCCTGAGTCACACAGTCTGTTCTGGATGTAAGCAGTTTGGTAGTTTCTGAGCATAGAGGTGTAGAAAGAGTTAGAATGAACTTTTGTGCTTGATCTGCTTGTCATAACTGCCTACATGTAGGTTTGTGATCCATAGTAAACACAGAGCAATTTAACACATGTAACCCATGAGCCAAAGTTACACTCTCACCTTAGTGTTAGCACTCTTTCTGCTTCAGTGAGTGGTCCCATTCCCTCCCTGTGTCATTTCTGCTTTCTTACTTGTGCTGGCATCAGTAATTTGGCAGTTGGGAAATTCATCTGGCTAAAGACTAACCCACATTAAAAAGCCATCTTATCTCTCAGCTGGCTTATTTTCCCAATCTATCTATATGCCTGGATGCATGAGCTCTTCCATCAGTCTTTTGGGATGGGTATGAACAAGCACTTGGGAGGGAAAGAAGGAAAGGATCATCTTTTTCAGTTGCACATGAATTTACACTGAAATCAGGGAGTTACCATAGTCCTAGAGACAAGGGCAGACACTTCTTCATACCAGATGCAGAGCAGGATAGTTGTTGCATCTCACACAGCTCACCTTGCACTCAAGTGTCCATAAGCCAAACTAAGACCAGACCAAACCCAGAACATTGCCATTCTAGATAAGTGATATCACTGCATATTTGAAAGCCATGCCTCCAAGAAGACATACAGAAGCAATGCAAAGAAACCACATGGAGGTGATGAACTGAAAAGTTGAGCTAATGAATTTGCATGCAGAGACATGCAGAGATGTTTCTGAGAGCTAATCATGTAACTTTATGGTTGACCAGGTTGATGTAGAACTCTCCAGTCTGAGGCATTCTGCTGACACGCCCGTATTTCCACTGCAAAAGCTGATCAGTCTTTCTTTACTGACCTGACTTCAGTTTTGTCACCAGTTATCCACACTTTTCAGTTGGATGAAAGCTTGACTTACTATATTTTTTGCTCCATTAAAAAAGTCTTTGCAGTTTTAAAATTTTATTTCCCTCTCCATCTCCAAAAAACCTGATGAGGTTCACCAGCACAACTCTGTAACCATCCAGTCGCATAAACACATAGTTAAATTTGAGCATCCAAATAGTTCTGAACTCTGAATTTTTGGAAGGAGTTTTGAGATGTTTTCTGTAGGGTGGTAGGAAATGCCTTCAGATGTATCTGATGTTATCAATTGTGTTAAAAGCTGGTTTATTAGTGGCTGCTTTTTAAGGTGATATATGTATTTTACAAATGTTTCCAAAATTACCACTTGAAATATAGCCATTCTTACTCTGTTCTAAATTTTTATAACCTTGAGATGTTTTTTTCTTTGCTAATTCATGCTTTACTTCCTCACATCGCCCCCCTCCCCCCCCAGTAGGTTTCTCATTTCCTCCCACTGTGGTCTATCAACATCACTTAATTTTAGCTTTTCAGGCATATCCACATCTAAATTCCTTCTGTAGCCAAGGAAGGAGACAAGCACCTCCAGAGGGCAGTTTATCTCATCTATTCAAGACCGTTACCTAGGACACGATGAATTGTGCAAATAGAGAATAGCAAAGAGAGACAGATGTCTCCAGAGGACAACTAACTTAGTCAACGTATCTAAATTTTGGGTACCTGAAGTCAGAGAAATCTCACTACAAAGTTGCTTTGGGGATAAAAATTGATTTAGTTGACTTTGGAGTCCTAGTATTTCTTCCCCACTTCCATTCCAAGTAGTTTTTACATAACTGACATAAAGAAACCCTGGGCCCTTTGAAATCTTCATTGCAGACCAGTTCTGATGTACCCTTCTGCTTAACAGAAACCGGATCAACTTAATGCAGACTTGTTTTTACCACAAGCACTTCTAAAATTTGTTCTTCCTACACAGACAGCCATTTCTGCCTTACTTTATGCCCAGGTGATCATCACATCAAAGATACTGGGGACCAACTCTTAAAAGTAGTATTTTGACTCCCAGTCTGCACCTAGGATGTTGAAGTCTCCCATGTTAATGCCAGCCTCAGGGAAACTTTTCCCTTTAACAAGAGCTTCTGCCCACATGCAAGTCCAGACATGGCAATTCATCACAGCACCATCTCTAGAGAACTTGTCCTACCATCCAGTCCAAAATGACTTCAGTTCAAGTTGTTTCCTTGCCAGTCATGCTACATTACCTTAATTCTTTCCCTTATATCCTAAGCATGCAGCTCTCTCTTCTCCATTCAATTCATTCTTGGACAGCTGTTAACTTCTCTGTCTGCATCACAGATTTTTGCCTAGCAGAAACAGATTTTCTTTATTGTCCTATCAGGGATCTGCTGCTCTTTTTCACCCATTCGGTTTCTTCGACTCCTTATGTTAAACTCTACAATTTGTTTTCTTAGCTCATGTCTATATGATCAAGATTCACTGGCAGATGTGTCCTAGATCTTCAGCAGGAGCTGCGCAGAGAAGAGCTGATTCAGGCGAGTGCTCAACCAACCTCAGAAGCCTTGCTGCAAGGTGAGGTTCATCTCCCAGCATAGCACATTGCTCTAACACTGATAGACAGCTTGAAGAACAGAGCCACATCCCAGGCACATACCTGTGAGCTCCAACTGTAAAAGACTGGATGGACTTAGGCTTGACAGTAAAAGCTGGGTTTTTTGGGTATAGTTCACAAAAGAAATCCATCCCTTCCCTCTTTCTTTGACACTCACCATCTCCTTTTCCCTATGGCATGCCTTAATCCATTACCGTGCCCTGGTTTCTCCTTTCTTATTTCATACATCAAGACCGACTATTTACACATTTATATACACAGAAAAGCACCTTGTGAGTTTTTAGAAGGAAGTACTCAACTGTATCTTCAGGCATATCTGAAAACCTGGCCCTAAGGCAGCAACTATTTACTACAAGCAAAAGCAGGTACTTTGCTAAATAAAATGATTCCCTGATAACATAATTCCCAAGGTAGAGAGGGAGGAGAGCAGGGACAGGATAAGAGACTCTAATTGTCTCCCTTTTCCAGCAGGAAGCAAGCAGAAGGAATAATTGTTAATTACTGTTAATTGTTAATTGCTGCCTCCTCCATCTGCAAAGCTTTCATTAGGAACTAATGAAAACTTAAAAGAGCTTGAATGGGTATATTGTTCTCTGGCTCTACCACTTTTTTCCTCTATAGCAGAAAAGGGGTAAGCTTTGCATTGACATCTTTTTAGAAGGATGTTCAGAGCCTCTAGCCCTGCCACGTGGTTTCAACCATGCCAGAGGAGCACATCACTGTGGAGAGTTTAATGGCTTCCAAAACACAATTAGTATTTTGCTATTATTTTGTCTCTTATCTGCACTGCTTACCTCATGAGAGGGACACTTGTCCTCTAGGAGTGCATACTTCATGGTTTTCTTCAGTGAAAAGTCTTTTAGCAGCAGCACTAGAGCATGACTCAAGAAATGTGTCTTAAGACCCATTTCTGCTACAGACCTCCTAGAAAGCCCCTGCTCCCAGGAGAGTGGCTTTGTCAGGTTACCTGGGGATCATCTGATCTGCAGAAAGCCTCTGCACCTTGGACAGCAGAGAATGAAAGTGATGATTGCTTTCGTTATCCCACACTGAGGGTACTTGCTCAGATCAGTCTCAGGTTTGCAGAGGACTGGAGGGCGATGGCCAATGGGCAGAACCCACCGTAACAGGTGCTTCAGGACACCCATTGTTGTTGTTCTGTCCCCCCAATAGCAGGTCCTTGTGTAAATAAATCTAAGGGCACTTCATTTGGAGCAAGTATTAACACTGAGACTTAAAAAAGGAACTGACAAATCCTGGGCTGTATGTGGAATAGGAAGACGGCAGATCAGTACCAAGAGCTGTACTTGAGGAGCTGCCTTACCTCCTACCAACCACCGCTTCTATATCATGTATCTTTCAATCTCCCTGTCTGTAAAATGTGCAAAGTACTGCTTACTGCACTTCAAAAATCTTGTGAGTTCCTTAGTTGTGGGTAACTAAATATTATGACATATAAAAGCACAGGGTATAGATATATCATAGACTTCACACTTGTATTTCACACTCTCTATTAATGTGGCACTCCATGGTGACATGATATTTACCAAAGACTTCCTAGAAGCAGATTTGAAATTTTATTTATTTTTTTTCAAGGCTAAAAACTGTTAAGCTCAGTGTTTATCTGCAATGGCAAGGGAAGGTGCTCAATGAATGGTAATGATAGGTTTCTAGTCATAAAAATAGCCTTTCCTATGCTGAGGAAAGAAAAAAAAAAAGAGAAAACACCCTATGATTTTTTTCTGGCATTAAGGCAGTCAAATGGTCTTTTGAAATAGTGCGGAAATTGACAGATCATAAAAAATAGAGAGAACAATCATTGAAGAGTGTACGATAATCTGGCAATATGGAAATTACAAATTTTAGTATTTGTCCCCAAGTCAATTAAATATGCAAAGGAGCAACTGCATAATACAGCAAGCTCTGTGTAATCCCTAGGCAGCTAGAGTTAGCAAGGTACCCTATCCCAATTGTTTTTTATAACAAATAACGAATCCACTAAATTACTTCAATAGTGAAGGACAGAAAAATCCTCTCTGAAGTTCAATTGTTGCACAAAGCTGCTTCATCAAATATCCAAATTTAATGATGCTCTGGTAGTTTCTGATCTTACTGAATTCTTATTGTGACATAGAAAAGTCAGTTGGTCTAAATTTGTACAGCTGCCGTCAGCATTCATTTGCCATAATGGATTTTCTTGGTGATCCATCAAACCCAGCTTTTTCTCCAGCAGAAACCATCAAGCCATCTGAAACAGTGAGGGAGGTCTGTTCCCTGAACCACACTCACCAGTTTGTGACTGGTTTCCCTTTTAAATCAGAACATTTTTCTTGCAAATTCAGAAGAAATCTGAGAAGATACCAGATTCAGGATTCCTCCCTCTTTGGTAATAAAACTGCAGAGTAAAAGATCAATTCCTTCTTCAAAGAGTGCACAATATTTTGTTAACTAATGTCAGTCACAAAATGACAATGGTGTTATGTTCCTGCAGCGTGCAAACCTTTGCTAGGCAAACAGCAGCATCAAACTCACCAAGCAGATGGCCGTCTGTAAAACGTGACCGAATGAGATGTGCCTTTTGCTTAAGAGCTTCTTTTTCCAAGAGGTTTTGTTTAGTTTCAGTACCCGAGCTGCGCTTGGAATAATGATTGCAGTAATTTCAAAATACAGCGGAAAACACAGCCCGAGCTTGTTCAGGCTCCTGATTCAGAAGAGCACTTCAGCATGTGCTTAATTTAAGCATGTACTTAAGGGTATGAAGGGCTGAACAATACACTTATGTCCCTCTAATTAGAGACTACTCAAATCATGCTGCAATACAGACCAGCAATGGAAGATAACTGAACCCATCTTCCCCTAATGCAGAGCGAGAAGCATCTCCAATGGGTGGAGAACCTGCTTCTAAAAAAAGACAAGGGATTTGTCTATACTCAGAGTTACACAGGCATATGGACTAAACTAGACAGGGGGGCACTGGGAGGACTGTCCAGAGAGTCCTGAATGAAGGAGTAATCCTGGATGCAGACAGCGTTGAAATCAGACCATTTTATTCAATCTCTCTCCGGTTAGCATGGAAGGAAGTTGCACTGTGAAACTATGCTTGCATTGCCTGGAGAGATGATGTTGACAACTCAAGGCTGACCCACCTGAAATTAAAGTGGCTCCAAACATGAATGAAGGGTTTCATAGTGTGTTGGGACTCGAGGTAGGGACAACATATCAGTTATTGCAGAGGGGAAAGCAAGCTCCAAACAACAGCGTGGGCAGATGGGGTCTGACTGCAGCTCACTGAGCTCTGATGAGGTTTTCCATGAGAGGATCTGATCCTCTTAGCTCCAATCCAGGTTTACTAAGCTCAAGGGAGCCTGCAATGAGACTCAGCACCATAGTCCTGGGCAGGCAGTTTTCACTGGAGGCAGGGTTCAAGCACGCCTGTCACGTTTTGTCATTCAAAGTCTCCATCAAAAAACTTTCTGTTTCTGATAGTTCTGACTGTAATTCTCCCCAATACAGGTGCTTCAGACAGAAAATTGTCCTCACACGCCTTCCCTTTTAACAGCAAAACCAACCTGCCTTGCACTGTGTGGGCTTGGAAGATTTCAGTGATGGTTTTGGAGCAAGTTTATCACAGAATCATCTTCCTTCCCTCTCTCTATAAGCTATACTTTCTTGTTAAATGTGACAGAGTTACCCCTGGATCAACAAGCTAGAACAAATATAATCCCCCAGTAACAAGAGGAGCAGCCATTTCTCAGGGGGAGCAATCAACCCCTTACAGCGGCACGTGCCTAATGGATCTGTCTCTTTCATTAGCTCTGGGCTCCTAATAACCACTGTCTTTACCAAATGAGGGATGTGTTATGTTGGCTTCCTCTCCCATCTTCTCCTCCCTTCCCTGCCTTGTCAGCAGCATGCTAATTTATGTAATCAATTCATAGTACTGCTTAATGAATAGCTTTGAAGTCGTTAGATTCGTCTGCTGGTAAAGGGGCTGATTGGTCAGCCTCTGAATCGTTTCCATTTTCTGAAGCTCAACAGTGTCAGCCAACATAATTGCTTTAGAAACACCCTTGGGAGACACTTGGGAAGTAGATGTACAATCCCCCTTTATATTTAAGTGAAAGACAAAGTGGAACAATAATAATACTTAGCATTTTTACCACAGTTTATATCATTATAACGCTCCCCAAACATTAACTCATTTTTTCAGTATGCCCAAAAGGTGAATCATCACTTGTACAGAAGAGAGTCAGTAGTAAAGACAGTAGGTCCTAAGCTCCTTGGATGTTGCAGCTGATGGGTACCTTTGTGCTCAGGAAGGCCAGTGGTAAACCCAGATTCACAATGTCCCTTCAGTACCCCACTCCTATGGAAATCCCTGGGGAATGTGAGCTCTAGGATTTTAAACCACACAAAAAGCAGAAATCGCCATTGGCTTGTAAATACCAGGAAAACATTCATAGAATCAGAGAATCGTTTTGATTGGAAAGGACTTTTAAGATCATCAAGTCCAACCATTAACCCAGCACTGCCAAGTCCACCACTAACCCATGTCCCTCAGCACCACATCTACACGGCTTTTAAATACCTCCAGGGATGGTGACTCCACCACTTCCCTGGCCAGCCTGTTCCAATGCTTGACAACCCTTTCTGTGAAGAAATTTTTCCTGACATCCAATCTAAACCTCCCCTGGTGCAACTTGAGGCTGTTTCCTCTCATCCTATCACTTGTTACCTGGGAGAAGGGTCCAACCCCCACCCCGCTACACCCTCCTTTCAGGCAGTTGTAGAGAACGATGAGGTCTCCCCTCAGCCTCCTTTTCTCCAGACTAAACACCCCCAGGTCCCTCAGCCACTCCTCATCACACTTGTGCTCCAGACCCTTCACCAGCTTCATTGCCCTTCTCTGGACTTGCTCCAGCACCTCAATGTCTTTCTTGTAGTGAGGGGCCCAAAACTGAACATAGGATTCGAGGTGCGGCCTCACCAGTGCCGAGTCCAGGGGGACAATCCTTGCCCTAGTTCTGCTAGCCACACTAGTGCTGATACAAGCCAGGATGCTGGTGGCCTTTTTGGCCACCTGGGCACACTGCTGGCTCATATTCAGCCGGCCATCAACCAACAGCCCCAGGTCCTTTTCCACCAGGCAGCTTTCCAGCCACTCTTCCCCAAGCCTGTAGCATTGCGTGGGGTTCTTGTGACCCAAGTGCAGGACACGACACTTGGCTGTGTTGAACCTCAAAAGACGTTATGAGCCTTTTCTTCTCAGGAACTTGTTCTTGATGGAGGCACAGAGGCAGCCACTGACAAGTTACAATTACTATGCTTTGGGGCAACAAGATTTTTGATCTTGATTGACAGTTCTGTGGATGCCTCTCTTCTCACCATCCAAGCACTCTTCTGTCTTCACATCTGAGTCCTGACCTCCTGATGATGGACATGGGGATGTACAGCTGAGCTCAGCTCTCCCACATGATGTGCAGCTGGTATAAGGGAAGGAATTGCAGAAAGGGGGTGAATGGTTGTTGAATTCCCACGCCAATGCAAAGTATGTATCCTAGCAGTGTGCTCCAAGGGGACCCTGTGTGGATGCAATTTGGTGCTTGGGTGAGATACTTAAATGCATGCTCAGCCAACCCTACCAAAGCCTGCATAGATGCAAGCTGGGACAACAAGCACAACACACTGATTTACCTAGGAGATGGTAAGCAGAAGGTGAGATTTCCTTTCAGCTTGACTGTCTGCTACCAACAGAGCTGAGTACTACTTTAATTGCTCAAAAACTTTCAAATACAAACAGTTTTGTTGTGCTTTATAATGTTTATTCAAGGATTTCGGACTCTGCAGAGAGCTGTGATGCAGGGTGCCCTCTGGCCACACCATTTCAGTAATGACTTTAGCATTTCTGACAGAGACTAATAGCAGAAATTTTTATCAACGTTTTTAGCAAAATACTGCAAGCTAGAAATTGGATTTCCTCCCCCCTCTGCATCCTCCTTCACTCGTTAATGAGCTACTTCTTCAAGGTGCCAATGGTAAAACTGTAAAGTGAAATGGGTGATTTATTTTCTGGGCTTGAAACCCTTAGACACAGAAACACACGGTTATTTATTTTAATGCATCATTCACATAAACTTACATGATGCCTTACAGGTGTAACAGGAAGACAGGTTTCCTTGTCCGGGGGACATGTAATTTGAGATATTGATGAGATGTTAGAGCAAGACAAACATGACATGAAGGAATGTCACACTCCAGGTGTAGGTGAGGGTGGTGAGAACTGTTTTTGCCATGCATTACCTCTTAGACTTAGGCTCAAAAAGTTGGGAGTGGACAGGTCATTTCTTTCTTGATAGGGATATATGGACTCCTTTAATATCACTGGAGAGATGCAGCCTTTCCAATAGAATGATTTATCCTGCTCTGGTTCAGATGTTTAAAATCAGTGAGATGAGTAATGCTCTGTTTCCAATTCCCTATTTCCCATGGTAGCCGATGGCATATCTATCAGCCATGTGTGGCTTGCTCAAGTATTTCAAGGACTGTCCACTGGTGCACAGGACACTAAGGAGGTGCAGTTGCACCCTGGATGACTAGCTCCAGTGTAGGTCTTTCCACCTACAGTTGTAGACATTTCTGGGGTGCTGCAACCTGTATAATAGAATTGCTTCTTTCCTCCATGCTTTCCTCCATACTTTCCTCCCCTTCCAGACCACCCTAACTTTCTGTCATTGTTTTTCAGGCTGTAGAGATAGAAGTTATCTCAAATTGGATGGATATGCTTTGCTCTTTGTCTGTGGAAACTCAGACATGCATCATCTGCAAGAAACTATTTTATAAGCATATTAATATTTTTATTAAGATAGGAAGATATTAATATGTTATTGGTATATTAATATTTTTATTATTGTCTTAAGGAAAAATATAGAAAACAGAATATTCAAGCGTGCACCCACTATCAGGGATGCCCCACTGTATGCTGCCTAGCCTCTGAATGTTGCTCCAAAAGTGAACTTCTCTCATCTGTCTTGTGCCACATCAGCACCATCAGGCCCATCTCAGGTATCCTAGGAGGGCTCATACAATGCTAGAGGTCTATGTGTGAGCAACAGCACTGTGCCTAGACTGAGTTGTGGAGCACAGCAAAGAGAAACAGGCACTGAAGGTAGTTAAGGAGTTGGGAGAGGTTAACCAAGCGGGCTGATAGAGGATGAGCTTAGCCAAAGGTTGTGAAGCACTGGGAAGAGCAGACATTGGTGTTTAAAAGGAAACACTCTTTGAGCCTTTAGGAAATGGTTACACTGATCTGCTGAATACTGCACATTGACAGGTGATATCAGGGAAGGATTGTGACAAGGTCTTGATTCTTTACTCCATGTAGTCAGGGATGGAAGCAAATATGTTCCAGAGTGGGAACAACTCAGACATGGGCTTTCAGCAGGCATGAACAGTGATCCTAGTTGGCTTTTTTTTTCTACTTCTTTTTTCTTTTAGTGTTTTCCTTTTGTTTGCTGAGAAGGCACTGTGCTGCTCTCCCTATTTTTGCTTCCAGGGGAAAGGAGGCGTGACATTCCCATGGTGCTTGCGTATAGGGCTCTGCAAGCAGATCACACAGGGGCAATATCTGGTTTTCCAGGGAAAGGTTGCAATACCAGCCTACAGGTGGGTTACACCTACTCACAGGGACCCTCAGTGTGTATATATCCCAACAGTAACTTCTGCTACTCAGACAACCAAGGTCACTATGAGTGGTTGTGCAGGGAAGAGGCAGTGACACAGTGTGAACTTCCCTCTGCGAGGGAGCACAAGATGAAACCAGAACGGACAAGTGTCATGTTCACCGCAGCAGGGACAGCCTGTAGGTCCTGACCACCACTTTGTTCCTTCTAGCTCCAAGGAAGTCAAACCTCACTTGTCTTGTAATGGTCTCCAGCCCAAGCTACCACAGGCACTCAACATGTTAACATTTTACCATGTCTTCTGTATTTTTCAGCCAGCCCCAGTTTTAATCTTGCAGAGTTTCAACAGGAAAACCACCACCAGCAACCAAAAGTCTCTGCCTTCACCATGATAGCGTTTTAATTTCTTGACAGAATACCAAAGCAATCTCCTCACCTGCAGTATCTCATGTAATTACTGACAGCAGTGAGAGGAACAACCTCATGTTAACTTCTTGTCCTTGCTGCTGAAGAATATCTGAGGGATCCTAATGCACTATTAAAGTTTTGCAAGAAACTTCTTTCATGCATGGTTTATTTGATTTGATTTGTAAAGGGAGACAGTAAGGCAGTTGTCACCTCTTCTTCCCATGCACGCATCAGGTCTGAGCAGAGACAAGAGGTGAGTGGTGCTTGTTGACAGGTTATTGCCAAGGTTGAGATATAGGGCCTTTTTGTTTTATTCTCCATCTGAATTAGTTACTGCAGAGATTTCCCTGGTGGAAAATTAGGTTCAATATTTATTTCCTACCTGACACTTTATTATTCTTTTATTGAGTGGAATGTGTGCTTTCTTTTTCAGAGCAGGTTTTCATGCAGACCTCGCTATAACCTGCCTCCACTCTTTTGGTTTATAAACTCATACCTGGTACCTGTTACAGTTGGCTGCACCGAATTAATAACTGTTTGGGGGCTGAGCCCTTGTCCACCCTCAAAATTAAAGATAACGCAAACATCCAGTTCAACTTGACTCAAGACGGAAATAATTTCTTATTTGTTTCATAGCTAAAAAAAAAAAAAAAAGAGGGTTGGGAGGCACCCAGCACAACATTCCTATGAATTGTCAGAAATGCTTCATTCAAAGTGTTTTATAGGAAAGCTAGACTGTTGTGTCCTTCATGCACTGAGAAGGGAGCAGCCCAGTGCAAATATATTCAGTTTTTGGAGACTACAAAGTCTCAGGTGTTTTCCACTGCCTCTCTCTGCCTGGGAGGTTTTAAATGCTTGGTAATGATGTTCTGCATCTGCTTTTTTCAACCTCTCCTGCTTGCATCTCTCTGCCTTGTATAAAATGTTCAAACATGCATTGGAGAGGGGCTGGAGACATGGCCTTGAGGGCAGTCACTCCTGAGCACCAAGGGACAGTATGTTCTCCAGTAGCTCCTCACAGGTTTTTCTACCATCTGGCTTTGCCTGATAGGGGCTTACAATTATTGCTGAAGCACAAGACTTGTTTTGCACGGTGGCCCAGGTCCATGGCTCCAGAAAGCTACTTAGCAACCTGTGTAATTTTTACATTTACTTCCCTTGAGCAAATTTAAAGTGAAGCGGTTCACATGCATGGTATGGTTCCAAGAGGAGAGAGCAACACCATTCCCTGTGTTACTTGTCATCCTTTCCATTAAGAGAAGATGAATGTGATTTCAAATCCTTGAAGGTCAAGGAAATTGAATCCCAGCCTACCACCTCACTGCTGGGTTACAAGAAAATAGGTGCCATCGTGTTGGCTTTGCAAAGGACTCTAGGTTGAAACCACGTTTCAGCTGAAATGGTTCAGCAATTTCTGTTGTCACAAGCAGCATTCAGCTTGCAGCTCATACCTTGCTTTGGTCCTCCTGTAGCTCTTGGAGGCTCCTGTAGACGGTGCCTCTCTCCAGGTGAAATGAACACTGGACTTCAGGAGACCTGCTGTCTACTTCTGCCACTGTCCAATTTAGGGCAAATCATTTTGTATTTACATGTTCACTTTTCCCACTTTTCAATAGTGTTAATGTCTTCA
This sequence comes from Nyctibius grandis, assembly GCF_013368605.1. Taxonomy (NCBI): domain Eukaryota; kingdom Metazoa; phylum Chordata; class Aves; order Nyctibiiformes; family Nyctibiidae; genus Nyctibius; species Nyctibius grandis. Next base: position 5,068,850 of record NC_090662.1, on the reverse strand, counting down.
TAGAATACTTGGAAATCTAAGTAAAAAAGGTAAGACGTAATTTGACAGTGCTACAGTCTCATTGTTAGGACTTAAGTGATTTAAATATCACATCATAAGCCAAAAGCACTCCACCTTCCTAATGCTGTGCCTTCAGCAGTTCCTTTGAATTTCAGTAATTCAGCTGCCTCTGAGGTCCCTTTTATCAAAATATGTGGTGAATGCTTAAAAGTCACCCCTCAAATATGATGTAGAATGAACAACTCTTATGGTAGTTTTCCTCAAAATATATCAAAGTGCTAACTAAAGATATACTGAATTACAAATAGATTTCAGGTATTTATAGGGTTATAGTAGGAAAGATTTAGCAAGAGAATGTTTATAATAGAGCTTTCTCACAAAATAACTATATGCCGGACAATATATTACAGAGCATATCAGAGAGTCCTTTACATTAAGAATGTCATCTATTTCCATAATGGAAATATAAGACTTTCTGCTGATGTTTTGGAGACTGAAATGTGCTTTCCTTCTCCCTGAGCTGATTATTTTTTCTCACTTTGGCATCTTATTTATATCGTTTCTTCTTATACAATTTTATTGTGACATCTGGCTGCAAAATAAAAATGTAGCCTACAGGAAAACTCAGCATTGTGTTCCCTACAGTGTATCAGTCAGACAATAAAATAGCCATGACTAGAAAAGTGTGTTTGCAAAAGCTTTTATTTGTAAATAGAAAGTTTTCTTCTGGCTTTACATCTGAATGAATGCATAGGGACAACTTTTCAGATGGTGTAAGCTGGCTTCAGGATGACCATACCAATTCTTGTGAGCTGGAGATCTGTTCAGGAGGCCTCCTTTCCTTCTACCACTTGTTATGAGAGCTTCGAACTTCTATTTGGTGTGTATGGGTTTGGGTTTTTTTGACTGGTTGGTTTTTGTGCATGTCTGCGATGGTTATCTTTCATCGTGTTCATCCCACTGTTCCTTCTCAGCCTGTGACCAACTCCACTGATTATCTCACGATCTTCTCAGTGTTGTGCCTGTCCGGATTTATGCAACCATTTCTGACAGTAATAGTAATTTGGGCTTCAATATCCTTCTTTGTAAACTATGAATAACACTACTAAGAGGTTAGTGGGAGAGTTAATACTGGATTAGCAGCAGTTCCAAGATTGCTATCACAAAGTGTTAATAAATTGATCTACTGTAGGCTTAGGAAAAGAATGAAAGCAGCATGATTACCTTCTTACGAACTGATTACATCCATACAAACACAGCACAGGAAAATGCAGGCAGATTAAAGCACAATTTTGACAACAGGCTCACTAAACAAGTTATTTTAGCAACTTGTTATGAGGCAAAAGAAGGAAAGGCTTGTCTGGGGGCCCCATTACCTGAAGAAGACTTTGCAGAACAGAGGAACTGGTTTGAGAAGAGGTTTTTCAGAGCTGGTAACCCTGCTCTGTTCACCTGATGGTGCTAGAAATGGATTGTATTATAGTACTGCCATGCACTGAAATAGAACATGAACATACAGATGAAACGACACCTACCTCTGAGCTTGCCATTGTAGTCGATGGAATGAAACTAATGCTTCTCAGGTACGACCTATTTTGAATGGTCAGTTTAGGATGAAATGAGGTGTGCACAACATCTGTTTGCCTCCACTGACTTAGAAAAGAGGATAGGTGACTAGTCCAGATGGAGATATCTCCATTAGTGTTCTCTCAGTGGAAATGAATCTAGTCAGGATATCAGGAATGGTTGACACTGACCATTTTCAAGGAGAAATGAGTAGATAAGACAAAAATCTAAATCTGTGGTTTAACTCCCATGTTCTTCTGGTAAAAATAAAGACAGAAAGGGTCAGTCCAGCTCAGTTACTTTAGCAACAAGGTGTAAAAGTTGGATGCCTCAAAGGAAGTGGGATGGAGTCAGCGTTGAATTCTGACATACAAGGCTTGATTCATCTGTTTAAGCACTGCTGTTGGGTACCGGCTGAGACGCAGTAGGATGTAAGCATGGGCATGCCAGCCATGACCTGAGATTAGAGTGGACCTGTTCACTTTCAGAGCAGTAGCCAAAGACTTGGCAGGACACCCTGATTGGGCTCAAGTGGCACTTGCTACCTCTGCTTAGTCAACTGGGTTGAGTCCCTAACTTTAAGTAGCAATGATGATGGTCTCCACATCTGGGCTGAGTATCTGTTGTCCTGTCATAGCCAGAGGAGACTCCATCATTACAGTCCATGGAGTCCTAAAAATTACTTACTTATTTAACCAAAAGTGTTAGCCTTGCAGCTGCCGTTCCTCTACTGACTCTGCTGAGTGTAACAATGCTTTATATACTCACCTCACATGTCATTAGCTGCATTACGGCGTCTGCATCCTGCCCCTGCATGTCACAGCGCAAATGTGATTGCTGGGACAGTAGCTCATGTGCTCTTCACAGCATGGGGAGACTGTTGGGAGCTGGGTAGGACTTAGGCAAATACAGTATAACCCTACACGTATTTTAACGTCACTCAAAGATGTTATTTTGCTTACCAAGAAACTTCATGGGCCCATGACATTTATAGTGACTTTGAGGGCTCCACAAAGAAGCTGCAGGTACTCTGCAGTGTGAGATCTAGGCAGAAGATCATTCCAACGTATTTTGTCAGTAGGCATCTGTAGCCCATCCCAATTCATCTTGTCAAGGTTATTTTTTTTTTCTAAATCATATCACATAGTAATGTTCATTATGACCACGGCTCAAATAAATCCATGTAATTCAATTTTCTGCCAGTAATTGTGTGCTCATCTGATTCTGATTGTGTATATTAAGGTAATTGCACTAATGTCATCAAAGTTACACAAGCCTAATCAGAGTGTCTCTTGATCTGAGATAATCCACAGAACATTTATTTCTTGACCTCTTTTACTCAGCTCACCCTTACACAAAATGGAGATGATGGATCAGCTCTAGTGGGTTAAATGCAAGTAAACTGACCTAAAAAGTCCTTTCCTTCCCAGCTCATGATCTTGTTGAAGACTTTAGTCAGGGACAATTTACGTCTTCAGAGTGAAACATGACTGCAGAGCTCAAGCAACACTTTGTCCAGAAAGAGGAGCTGTGGACAAGAGGTGGGGATGGCAGAAGCAAACAGGATAAATTATTCTGAAGGTATTTGACATTGGGGAATGATGCAGGTGTTTCCAGGAAGACCTGCATGGTTTCTCCTAAGGTCTCAAGTCTGTTGCCTGCATATAGGTATGTCATGTCCGTTGAGAGGCCTGAGGATACCTTGCCCAGGACTCCAGCTAATGTTATAGAAGGTCAGAGATAGACAGCTGCCTGCCCCATTTGGCTGTCTCTGATAACCAGAGGCTTGGACAACTATGTCTGGGCAGTTGAATCAAACCTTTAGTGTCTGGAAAATCTAGTGCATCTTGGAGTCATGATTTGCAGCTACTGGGAAGCTGAAGACCTTCTTAAGCAGCTCAACACTTAGTTGCAGTCAGTCCAGTACTGTTTGCAGAAGATTTCACCCAAGATAGCAACTCTTTGAGGCAGGCATTTTATTTTGATAATTTTAATGCGACACACCTAGTTACCTCAGGTCCTTATAATATTCCAGTAACTGTCATGGGTTCAGGCTAATGAATCCTCTTTCATCAAGGGACCTACAGGTAGGGAAATAGATACCTCATAAAGGTATCAACCAGTAAACTATGCTTGAAAACTGTGAACAAACAGAAAAAGTCTTCACAATGTGGGCTACTACAGACACTGGTGTGCTACTTTCTTTGGTTTCAATGGGTTTTATCTTCATGGCCTGTACAGGGAACAAACTTGGAAACCCATGTCATTCAGAAAACATAGCTAATAACCTGCAAAGCCAGGTATTTTATGAGCTATTTGTATCTCTGCAGCTGGGGAACTGATCTAATCACAGAAAATCTTAACTGATGACAAATAAATGGGCTCATGGTTACCTGCTTTCAACCATCCAGCTTCTTAAGTTTATCTGAGTTGCACTTCAAAAGTCTTTGGTGATTCTGTCAGTACAGATGCAGGCATCAGTTGCACAAGGGCCAGGGTATGCCAAAGAGATGTGCAGTAAGATAACTCACCACATTCTTATCTTACTTTTCCTCTTCCAGACCTTAGCCTCCAAGGCAACAACCTGCAGTTGCATCAGCAGACGGTGACTTGATATTGTCTGTGAAAAAGTCCATTGTTTTTCAGTGGCTACAGATGGTATAGATTTGAATTTATCTGATCAGATATACAAGCCAGATGAATTCCACCTATACACGGTACTGCTTACCATTTGAGTTGTTAACCCTCAGCGCTCATTTAGCTCAATGGAGACAAATAGACATTTTTAAAATAGAATTCATGCCACCAATTTTGGACAATTATTTTACAATGAGATGAATCATGTTCTGAAAGTGTTTATTTCCTCCATTGACTATAAAAGTAGTCTAGACAACTAATTTGGTTGTAGATATTGGTAGCATCTTGATTGAGACAGATGTGTCCACTCTGGACTGATTGCATATTCAACCCAACTTGCGATCCTTTCCAGATCAACAAACAGGCATTTAACTCATTTAAAAAGTGTTACAAAGATGTAAATAAATACTAGAAGGTTTACAAAGATAGGGTTTTTATAGTACACACTCTGATCAAATACTTGGGTTTTTTACTTTACAAAGTGCTTGAACTTACGTTGCCAACATTTCAGCATCAAGAATTGGTATCTATCTGCAAGATGAGATGTAGTTTAGCACAACTTACTGAGCTAGCACAGTGATGACAGTGTAAAGAATTATATATACCTGAAAGTAAATATATATCTGTATGTATGTTTATAAATGATGCAATCTCATTTTTTCTATGGTGCAGTCATAGCATTTAATTCAAAGGAAAATCTTTTCCCAGTGACTTAAACTAACACTGTGTAATTTAATTAACCAGTTGATATAAATATAGAGCAGTGTAGTCTTGGGCTGTAGAATTTTTGATAGTAGCAGAAATACACTGTGGATTTTTCAGTGTCGTATTTGCTGACATTTTTCTTAATAAGCTTATTGAGTGAAGCTCATTGAAACACATGATCTCTAGAGACTTTCCCTTCTAGTTTTACTGTGGATTTGGATTTTTCCATTTAAGGCCAATTGAAATCCCAAATGGTTCCATCAAAGCGACTTTCACTTAGAAGTAAGTTGCTGCAGCTTCCTGAGCTCCCTTAGAAATCAACTTATCCAAATCACAGCATTAAGTGGGGCAACTGTATTTAATTTCAAACAGCCGGGAAATTGACTGTTACACATCTTTGGTGGTACAAAGTTTGCTGGTAATTTCTAATTTTAAAGGTCTTTTAGAGGATTCACAAAGCCCTTGAGATTACTGTGAAGGAGCACGATATTGTTTTCTGCTGCTAACTAAATAAAGTGCCTAAGAGATTAAGCATAGAGGGAAATCTTGCATTAGAATAGGTCAACAAGATAGATGATACATTAAGAATTCATCCAGCTCATCAACAAAGATCTGACTAGAACTCAAACAGCAGAAATCTCTATTGCAAACCACACTTTCAGGCCTCTAAATCTGAATCTGATATACCAGTCTCACATAATTTTATTTTCCCCAACAAAGCAGTGTAATAGCTTCATTGGACAGAAGAATTGAGAAACTATATTTCCAAGAAGCATGTAATTAGATTCTAAGATGCAGAAGTCATATGCCAGACTCCTGAGTTCAAGTCATTGGTAGGTTAGAAGCATTTCTGTTTGATTTTAGAGCAAGCAAAGGTTTTTAAATGAAGATATCCCTTCTCTATTACTTTTATTATTTCCTGTAGGAAAATACTGAGCATGATTGTGTACTGGCAAATCAATTCCATTTCACTCTAGAGAAGTTTTCTGTTCCACCAAGACCATCATAGGAAAGGATCTGTCTTGACTGTGTATTTTTTCATCAAGTGCTCCAAGACACTCTTTATCTGATACAACTAGAGACTGATCACATCCCTTTGTGAAGAGTCGTGGGACGTGCCCATTGGTAGGGAACACTGCAAACACAATGCAAGTTGATTCTGGAGTTCAAGAAGACCAACCAAGTGGTGCAGCAAGATATGATTGCAAGAGTTGTTCACTCTGCAAATCCCACACCACTGCTTACCAATCTCAGTCTTCTTCAGCTATTTCTACAGTTCAGGCAATTCTTTTGACAAGTAAAGAGATTTTCTAACTTTATGGGAAAGAAAAAATCAGAAGCTGAATGTCATACTTGGTCCTCCTCCTACCTGCCTGTTTCAGTTGTATGGGGGAGTCTAATCTACCTACTCACTCCTCACAAGAGTAGCTAGTTAGAGACATCATTCCTAGTGTTAAAAAAGGAGCTATAGCCAAACAGGTATCAGTATATCTGTCCCCTTGTCTTTTCTCACGCAGCATTTCCCTCCCTCTGCCTCAAAATACTACCCATCTCACTAAGGAATGACAAATTCCCATGAAAGAGAAAGGTGAATGCACGCCCGCTGCAAACTAACCACCCTGTAGATCACGCTAACTGAAGGCTTCCTGTCTCATGAAGATAACGCAGCTCATCACTCAGGACCAGGAGACTGTTTTGCTGCAGGACGCAGCGGGCTCAGCTGCGTGTATTAATGATTCATGCTTACTTTGCCAGCACATAATGTATCGTAATCATATGGAACCAGCGTACAGCGGTGCTTGAGACACATTTCTCCTGCTAATAGTTTGACTTCATCTGAAATGTTTCATTGGGTCACTGACCTATTAATTGTAGGCAGAGCGCGGGAGATAATATATAGTCGATACTCTCCTGAGTCAGGCTCCTTTCTTTGCAGTTACCAGGCAACCTCCTCCAGCTCTGCACAGCGCTGCTAATACTTCTCCTCTCTTCCCACTGCAAACTTAGCGATGGAGAGCATGTGTTCACAAGAGCATCGGAGGGTAAGAGGCAAAGCAGAGCATATTTAAGTTAGATGGCTTTTTTACAAGCATTAAGCAATGCACTCCTGTAATAAACAACTATGCCAGAGCTAATACTCAATAAACAGTGTGCTTTATAAGCAATTAGGGACTCACATTGTGGAACAGCCATTTCGGTGGAACGTACACTACTACCCTAACAATGCTTAGCAAGATAAGTGGCTTGTTAAAAGCATCATAATTCTCCTTTAAAAATCAATTAACAGTTTGGTGCATTTTTTTGGTCTATGGACTGCTGGGTGTCTTATTCAAATGAGGATGAATCCAGGGAAGTGCTTCTCGTGTTCTATTCATTGGCTGCTGTTTAACCCCAAAAAGTGCAACTGGAAGCAAATCTGCAAAATAAATAAATAAAATTATATAACCATAGTCCAGTTCAGTTGTTTTTCAGCCTGGGAGGCAGCTGAAGATGCTCAAGATGAGTCAGATGATAAATAAACACATTTTCTCTGGGCAAAGGAGAAGCCAGAGCACATTATAAAACCATTTCATTTGTGTTTCTTGTTATTTTTTTTTAAATTAAATTCATTAATAATCTCTTCCCCAAATCATGCTGGCTGAAGTAGAAAAGGTTTAGTTTAGAGAGGTTTGATTGTGATTTCTACACAAACAGGCAGTATATAGTCCTTTCCCTGAACATGCAGAATATGCCTTCCTTCTCTGCTAAAGAAACCTGCTTTATGGGATCCTGGGGAAAGAACAATCTATAAGGGCACCAAGTACAGAAGAGAGGGTGAGAAAGTCATGGGAGAGGAACATCCTGGCCAGGCCTCCCCTCCATCACTAACAGGCAGGGCACTGAGGAACCAAATGTCCTCCTCTTTTCACCTCACAAAGCTAGAAATGTTTTCGGCCACTGCTTCTTGCAAAGGTAAAAAGCCAGAGCCCTTTTCTAAGTGAGACTGAATACTTTCATCCTCTCTAAATATTCACAGGATTATCTTTCCCAGCCCAATCTGATGCAGTCCTTATTTCTCCCTGAGCAGCGATGTGCTCCCTCTGCCATCGATTTCCTATCAGCCCTTTATAAAAGCCTTCTTTCTTCCCTCCCTGATTAATTATTAAACTATTACATCAAATGCTGCATCCCAGAGTTTGTAAATCAAAACACAACCTCCACCTGCCTCTCCTCAAATCCTGAGCTGCGTGAGCTACAGGCTTTGTTGGAGGAAAGTCAGCTGCTGTTATCTGGGAACTTCCCCTTCACACTAGCAAGGGAGCAGATTTTGGAAGATGATAAAGAAACATCACTGGACTTCAGTGCAAGATTTCTGTTCATAACTACAGCACAGATCAAGCATGCACTGGGATGGCCTTGGATAACCAATGCGGTTCTTGTGTACTTTTCAAATGTAATTGCAGAAGAGTTTGTACAGACTTGGAGGTGCTGGAGCGAGTCCAGAAGAGGGCAACAAAGCTGGTGAAGGGTCTAGAGGGTATGTCCTATGAGGAGCAGCTGGGGGAACTGGGATTGTTTAGCCTGGAGAAAAGGAGGTTGAGGGGAGAGTTTGTCACTCTCTACAACTACCTGAAGGGAGGTTATAGTGAGGTGGGAGTTGGCCTCTTCTCCCAGGCAACTAGCGATAGGACTAGAGGACACAGCCTCAGGCTGCACCAGGGAGCTTCAGGTTAGACGTCAGGAAAAATTTCTTCCCACAAAGGGTTATTAGGCATTGGAATGGGCTGCCCAGGGAGGTAGTGGAGTCACCATCCTTAGAGGTGTTTAAGAAAAGACTGGATGTGGCACTTAGTGCCATGGTCTAGTTGACACAGCGGTGTTAGGTCAAAGGTTGGATCGATGATCCCAGAGGTCTCTTCCAACCTAGGTGATTCTATGATTCTGTGACTCTATAATCGTGCTGGACTCTGCTGATCTCACAGATGAATGTACACGTAGACTTCAGAGCCTCAGAGGTGATATAAAAGCATATTGTGCTGTTGTAGATGGGACACAAAAATGGAAAGTGATTTCAGAATCAGTCTTTGGTAGGAAACATTGTGTAACACGGGCTGTTCGGAGAAGTTTCCAGGTGTCATGCTTGGATTAAACTAGCTAGAGCAGTGCTTTTCTCTCTACTATGGAAAGCTTCATGCTTCTGGGAAACAGATGAAAAAAAATTAATACTTTAGCTGCCTAAAAGTCAAACAGTTTAATTGCCCCCCATTGCCCAGGCTGCAGAGCCAGATGGCTTTTCCTTGCCTTCCTCTCCATCCCCCTGTTTGCCCCAAAGCAAGAGAAATGTGTCTGGTTGCAGTGATTTTGCTTTACAAAGCCACTTCTCCCTAACTTCTATTTTAATCTCTACACTGTAAACTCTGAGAGCAATTGAACAGATTGAAAACTGGGAGGTGGTGCAATCCAAATGGGGTGCCACAGCTGCTCCAATTAGAGACGTGTGTGTCTTGAGAGTGTGAGTACATGTCAAAGTATATACTTTTCCAATCTAGAAAATTTCTCTTGTCCATCTACAGAACTTTTTCTTCTGAATAAAGAGCACCCTCCACTTAAAAGCAGAATGAATGGCACTGCTGAAGATAAACCTGTTCATACACACCCAGGCCCATATATAAAAAAATCAACCCAATAGACAATATAGAAGTCAAGAGAGAAATCTGACTTATGCTAAGGTATATATAACAACAAAAGGTTTGCAGATGCCAACTGAAAAAAAAAATTACTCTATCTCCTGCTTGCTTTTTTCTCCTTTACATTTTTTAAATTATTTTTTATTTAAATCACTTCTGAATGGGCTTATTGGCAGGCCAGAGAGGAACTCATAGCATTTCTTAGGTGAAGTGATCTTGAAAAGTCCAGGAACTAAAACTGGACCAAATATGTCCAGACCATTACAATACTGAACTGAAGAGAGCTGGCTTCTTGCTATCTACTTCCTGGCTTCTCTACGCTATGAATCTTTTATTAGTGCTTTTGTTTCAGCCAAGGGAGAGAGAGAAAGAGAAAGAGAAGAAAGAAAAATGTCACAAAAGCAATATAAAATAGACAGATGTAATATTTCTTAGAATATTCTTATTAAAAAATCAGCATGCATATTTTATCTGTTCTAGAGAGCCTAAGCCAAGTTTCATGATCCCTGCACTTTTATTTCAGACAGGCCAGATCCTGTTCAAGATGTATTAAAAAGCCATTTGGGACCTTGTGAATAAAAAAGGAAGATTTTCATTAGCTTCAGAGAACTTTGGAGCACACTTTTACCTTGTTGCCGAGGTAGCAAAACAAGAATAAGGCACGTTAGTGTCTATAAGCATTTTTATACTGATTGCCTATGAAAAATTGCATTTAAGTAACAAAAGTAGAGAATTTTTAAAATTTTGCTGGTTTTCGAGCTATGGCAAGAATTAAGCTGTCAGGTCTCTCAACTTCTTTCCTTATCAAGTCCTTTTAATCCTTTCCTTATCAGTATCTTTTTAATGCTGGTTTGTAAAAGAAAAGTACACGACTCAAATCCTTGCCTTTTTCCTTTCCATGGACCTGCTGTATTAGAGGAGCTGAATTCAGCAAGGTTTGAGGGCGGAAATTCTGTCCCTGGCCTCCAGACCACTGCTATCCTCAGTCCATTGTCGCTGGAGAGCCTTGCAGGGAGCACTTCAGCTGTCACTCAGGCGTTGCCCAGGGAAATGGCTCACCAACATTGAAGAGGTTTCATCTCTTTCAAGGCCAGCTTCTTAGGGGTCAATGTTATTAAGATTTTTCCATGTTTATGAATAGAAATAAATCTTGTTTTCTTTTCTTTTCCTTTCTTTTCCTTTCTTTTCCTTTCTTTTCTTTTCCTTTCTTTTCCTTTCTTTTCCTTTCTTTTCTTTTCCTTTCTTTTCCTTTCTTTTCCTTTCTGTTCCTTTCCTTTCTTTTCCTTTCTTTTCTTTTCCTTTCTTTTCTTTTCTTTTCCTTTCTTTTCCTTTCTTTTCCTTTCTTTTCTTTTCCTTTCTTTTCCTTTCTTTTCTTTTCCTTTCTTTTCCTTTCTTTTCCTTTCCTTTCTTTTCCTTTCTTTTCCTTTCTTTTCTTTTCCTTTCTTTTCCTTTCTTTTCCTTTCTTTTCTTTTCCTTTCCTTTCTTTTCCTTTCTTTTCTTTTCTTTTCCTTTCTTTTCTTTTCTTTTCCTTTCTTTTCCTTTCCTTTCCTTTCCTTTCCTTTCCTTTCCTTTCCTTTCCTTTCCTTTCCTTTCCTTTCCTTTCCTTTCCTTTCCTTTCCTTTCCTTTCCTTTCCTTTCCTTTCCTTTCCTTTCCTTTCCTTTCCTCTTGTCTTTTCTTCCTTCTCTTCTCTTCTCTTCTCTTCTCTTCTCTTCTCTTCTCTTCTCTTCTCTTCTCTTCTCTTCTCTTCTCTTCTTTCTCTTTTTCCTTTTCCTTTTCCTTTTCCTTTTCCTTTTCCTTTTCCTTTTCCTTTTCCTTTTCCTTTTCCTTTTCCTTTTCCTTTTCCTTTTCCTTTTCCTTTTCCTTCTTTTTCTTTTTCTTTTTCTTTTTCTTTTTCTTTTTCTTTTTCTTTTTCTTTTTCTTTTTCTTTTTCTTTTTCTTTTTCTTTTTCTTTTTCTTTTCCTTTTCCTTTTCCTTTTCCTTTTCCTTTTCCTTTTCCTTTTCCTTTTCCTTTTCCTTTTCCTTTTCCTTTCTTTTTCTTTTCTCTGATACACAAGATGAGAGTCAGTTAACTCTAGATGACTAATGGAGAAGAACAGGCATTTCCAGGGCAAGATAGATACACCTGATTTCTTCTAGCTGTTTGCTTAGAGATGAATTGCACCCTGAAAAAACAACATTGGTAAGCTCCAGTGGAGGCTGTAGATACCAAATCCTTATTGAATGAGACCCCTCCTAAGAGCTGGTAATGATAATGAACGGGTGTGTAATCAAGGAAATAAGATAACACAAATTATTGTGAAGTGTATATAAAGGTGTCACTTGGATGTTTTAGGTTATGAGAGACCTATTCCTAGAACAGTTTGTTGACACTTTTCTGGGGATAAGAGTTTTTATAGCTCATGGACATCTTGTTCTGCCAGAAGAGAGAGGCTGTGACACTGTTATGAATGACAACCTGCTACTTACATTTAGCTTTGTAGAAAGACTTCTCTCATTTTAATATTGAAGCATGTTCATTCCAGTGTGAATGTGATTGGTAAAAGATGAATCTAGCAAAACCAGAAAGTGTTATCATTATCATTGATTAGTCATTCAGACTGATCTCAGTCCAGTTTGATGGCACACCTTAGAAACTCAAACTAGTAAGAGACAAAACCGATAGTATAAAGCCATGGTTCAAAATGACCTACTAGTCAGAGTGAGCATTCTTTTGGGAGAAATCAGCTCCGGATTCAACCCAGATAACCCTGCAGCATTTAACAGAGGCATAACTAATTATCCTAAGCATCCTGTTAGGCAGGAGCTTGCTGCCTCTAAGACTCTCCCGTGAATCCAAAAGATAACTAATAAAACCTTAGTCAATAGATGGAAATTTGCTCCTCAGGGTCTTCATCTCCAATGTAAAGTATCTATAGGGTCTGAAAACTGAAGAAGGGTTTGAAACCCCTACTCTGAATTGACCAGACAGTAACACAGTCCCTTGGGTTTGATTTGGATTTCAGGGGATTAAACTGTGCTCCTCAGAGGCTTCCCTTCCCTCTGGTGACTCTATGGGAGCAGATGATGATTGCGCTTTTAATGTAACTCCTCTGTTAACCATCCAAATAATCCAACTTGCATGTAGCTGGGTCCTCACAAAGATTCAACTTGCTTTTTAAATCACTAATTACTAGGGAGGATGACAGCAAAAGAACTCTGTTCTGCAGGTCTGACATAATGTTGTCAGCTCCCAGGAGTATATTGCAGTATTGTAGTATTTGGTGAGGGTTTTTTTTGTAAGCGTCCAATTGCTGCAATCATATCAAGAGATGCCTTGTTGCCTTCTCGTCCTCTCTTCTTTCTGTCTTCCTTGCCTTCTTTCTTGTTGCAGGAAAAAGCTGGAAAATGGGAACTTAGGGCATCTTGCTGCAAAGAGAAAGGAATAAAAACTTGCTTTTCATTATTTTTAAATCACATCATAATTTTGAGCCCCAGTTTCATACCAGGCACTGACTGATGTTTTTATGCTTTTAATCTTTTCAGTGCTATGATTCACAGAAACCACCTTTGAGATAATCTCAGGCATGGGGTCTGAAACTCAGGTGCAAGCTTGTGTTACCTTTAACCTGTTTTATAACATGTTGCATGGAAAATATACTGCTTTGTTAGGTGGCTAAGAAGCAGGCAAATAGGGTCATATCTTTTTCATTCTGTGGACAATCACTCCAACAGTAAAACACAGCAAACCCTGCTTTGTAATGCGTGCTGATAAAAAGCTCTGCCATGTGCCGCCTATTTTGAGCCAGGAATATATAGCAACCGCTCACGAAGTCTGTTGTGATACCTGAAAAGCCTACGCTAAGCAAAGCTGAAATGAATGATAAACGAAACGGAGCCCATTTTTCTCCAGTCGTGTTTAAGTGTACGGGGGCTGTCAAGGCAAGATGCACATTAGTACTTAACTGAGAATGACTTCAGAGAGCAACTCTTAAACCTCCATTAATAACTCCCTGACAGCCTGGCGGTGCCTGTCTTGGCATTTATCTAACAGCAGACCACTATTATACTGTGACAAGTTTCGCTTCTCCAGAGACCACTAAAATACCTGTAGGAACAGGAAACCTTTGAGAAGGGAAAAGTGTACCACTTCTTCCTTCTCTGCTCAAATTAGATTTATTATCATATTTAATCCAGCATGAATACTGCCTTATTTAGCATGACAGCTCTAACTGCATATATGTTAGCTCAACCCAGTGTTGGCTTCAGTGTGAAATTATTCGTTTCCTGGTTGGAAACGAATGACACAGGCTAGAAAATAGCTCGTGTTGGGATCTACATTTTATGTACAGCGTGTTTCTTGGACAAATCCCAAACACAGTATAGATGAAGCCTCTGTAATCCTGGCGATCACTTATCTCCCTGAGGACAAAGACCCCATCTGCAAAATATGTGGAAGAAACGTACCAGCTTTGCAAAGTTTTAGTCCAGCTCATGGCTGCAACTCTTCTAGTAATGACATATGACAGCTCTCTAAAAACATTTTTAGTTGCCTAGACAAGCACTGGAAAAGGAAGGTCAGATTATGTTTGCAAATACAACTTGAATTAGCTCCTCTTTTCTTCCGCTGTGCACGTGGAATGTATTTTGAGGCAAAAGGGATTTGTCTTGAGCATGAGATGGGGCTTGAATATCTCCTGTGATGGTGTAAATCCAGAAGACTAAAGAAGAGTGAAAAGTGCCTGGCTGTTAAAGAGAAAAAGGGGGAGAAACAAGGAAATGCTGATAATTCAATTTGACTTCAACTTCCTTCCCAAAGCAGAACAAGCAAACAGTTACACAATACAGGGTGAACAAGCTGAGCGAACAGCATGGTTGTGTCAGCTGAAGGATAGCCTGCAAGACAATGGAAGTCATTCTCCTGTCTGTCCCAGGTGGCACCCCATGTCTGGTTTTGATATCACCTTTCCAGAAAGACGGTTGGGCCAATGGGAGCATTTCCAGGGGAAAGTAATGAGAATGAATGTCAGAGTGACGTACACGGTTTGTAAGAACTAGTGAAAGAGATGGAGTTGCTTAGCCAAAGGCAGAAAGATTTAAGGGGAAAGCTTTAACAAGGCTGTTATAAAGGAGAGGGCAAGCTTTTCTGTGTGCTCATGAGTGACAGAACAAAAAATAGTGGACTTAAATTTCATGAAGACATGATTAAGTTTTTTGATTCTCCCACCACTAGTTCAAGCACAGGGTAGGGGAGGAGGCTCAGAGTATCTCGCATTCTAGTTCCTTTTAACAGAGCCACAGGCTGGATTATAGGTGTTGGTGGCTACTAGATATGTCATTGCAACATCTCCTGCCACAACCACAAAAACCCTTCAATTTGCCTATAAGAACATCAATGCATCTTCTTAGTATGTTGCTATGCTGTAAGTGGACTTGCTCCGAAGCAAAGGCACACATATAGCATGCATATTAGATAATCAAATATCAGCTGTCTGCCCCTCCTCCCTCAAGTTTTGTCCAGCTTTCCTCAACAGCACATATCTTTTTTCTCCCTTTGAACCTCCCTTAGCTGGGTCTTGAGTGCCACACTTCAACACATCACTGTAAAGTCCTCCAAAGCTCATACATCTGCAAGAATCTGACCTCCAAATAGCATGGCAACTAACACCTCCAAACATATTTCCTAAGAGAGCTTTACTAAAGCTTGGAAAAGAATTTGGGATCGTCAGTCTACCATATACATAGTAATAATTTTCCATTTCTCCCAGGGAAGCGAAAAAACAGAAGAACAACAGTTAGATCTGGAGTTGTATTTACAGCCCATTGAGGAGGACGTGGAATTAGATCCCAGAGATTTAGCTTCAGAAGTTCTACCTGTGTCAGGTTTTGAGGCAGTCTGATGTTAGTGAAATAAAAGAGAAATATTTCCCTGAGGGAGCAGAAAAAAAAATCCAAAGTCTTCAGCCTGCCTTTTTTTTTGTATTGCCGCTCCAGCTACTGTCTCCAGAATTCATTACAATAAGCAAATACTCATACATCATTGGTTTAATATGACAACTATGATGCTTAATAAGGCTGGAAGAAACATCACTGTGACTCTATTTGAGCCTCCTAAACAATCAGTTATCACTGAGAAGGTTACACCAATTTTTATAGCTCAGGAACTGATTTGCAATTTGTATTCATCTTTCATTTTGACTAGACCAATTGTGTGTTCTATCTGCATTATCAGCTCCATAAAAATTCATTCCTATCCATAAAAATATAATGTTTCTAATAATGCCTCTCCTGCTTTGTATGGATGTATTTGTGGTTTTATTTAGAACAGAAAGGCAGTTAGGCTGGTAACTGGATTGTCTTTCTGTCCAGTTTCACTGCAGGACCTAATCCATCTACTCTAAACCCATCCAGTCAGATTTAAACTGAATTGTTTTTATGATGAGATGGGAGAAAATTGTCTTTGCACAATTTATGAATTCTGAGTATCCATGAAATTATTGCCTATCAAATATCTCGTTGTACAGAGTCACTCTGGGCAGACAGGGCTCTTGACAGGTATGGCCCACACAGTCTGAAAGATGGTAAAGAACCGAAACAATTAAAATAATGTTTGTGGCCTGATTGAGCAATAAGCATGCTACAGAGACATTTAAACTGAAGATATCAGTTTAACCAAAGTCTGTCTCCAGAGAACTGGAGTGTGGAAAGTCTCAGTGAAGGGGCAAAAATGACAGAGTAGAGAATTGAAAGGGTAAAGAAGTTGTGGATAAGAGGAGTGACAAAAGTATTTAAGCAATGACAATACCTTGGGTGTCAAAACCAGCCCCAGGAGCCTCAGGCATCTGTGAAGTCTACAACTTCCAGGTGAGTTTGTGCCTGTAAGTATACTGGGAGACCAGAGTCAGTGCCAGATTGCCAAGGGAAGGACAGGAAAATACTGACCTGTCTTGAGGAGGTACAAATGCATCAGCCAGCTGAATGTCCAGGGTAATGGGTGTCACTGGGGCCTAATCATTTCTCATCATTGATTATCTTGGATATTTGACTGATGTTCACTAAGCAAAGAGCTGTGACACCTTCAGTTCCTCCCAGATGCTTGCTGTCTCCTTCTGAGCACAGGTCATGCTCCCAAAGCAGAGGCAGTTGGAGGAAACATATGCTCATGTCCCAGCAGTGCTTGTTCAGAGTCCAGCATCCTGAGAGAAGCTCACCTTCAAGGGAAGTTTGAGGCAATGCACGGAATGGAGCAGCTGAGGTGGTGCAGGTGTTGGTTGCGCCAGCTTAGCTGGAGGCAGTGACCATCAGCAAAGGGTGGGACAGACAGGTAGCATCATCCAAAAGTGGTAAAGGGAGACTGGCAAGAGCCCCTAGTATAGTAGTGAATGGGCATCCAGCTACTTATGTACTAAGAGGACTTGTGCAATCCCTCTCTTCTCCCCTTCCTCCCTCCCTTTATTCCTCCCCCCTTTTCTCTCTTCTTTCCTTTTCCTTCCTCCTGTACCTTATTAAGATATCTGTGCCACAGATGGGTTGTTTTATGATTCTTGCTTGTAGCAATACTAGTCACATTATGTGCAGGTAGTTAAAAAAAAGGATTTGTTGCTTTTTCACAATTGGTGCAATGTGCTGGTTAAAGTGCAGGTGTGTTGCTGTTCCCGACTGCTAGATTTCAACAAACTGGCTAAATATCCTTTTTAAATGTTTTTTTTCTAAACTGGGTTGCTATTGTTAACCATGGTGATACGATAGATCCAAAGTCTGCGAGGTCTTTAACAGGTACAGACCAATATTTTGATTAAGAAGTTAGAAGGGTGCAAAACCAGGCTGGCATGTTAAAGAGGTAGAGAAGCATCTGTCTGATCTCAGCAGGTGAAAAAGAAACAAGAATTTGTCTTCAGGCAAGAGCACTTCCAGAGGAGTCCCACAGAGATCTCTGTCTGGCTTTGCATTCTTCAATGTTCCTACAATCTCTCTGAAACCCACTGGGCTGTATCCACACTACCTACAATACATAAGCAACAAACTCTTATGTCTACTTCCTCCTACCCAGGGACCAAGGCCCCGGCAGCATTCTGGAAGAGCAATCTCAATAGTTCACTCCAATTTTGCTGTGAGATACCACAGCAGTTGTCAGGACTAACTTGGGCATTTTTCGCCTAAGGCATGAAACTTAGGCACTAGTGGCTTGTACAGGGCTGGAAATACATGTCAGCAGTCCAAAGATAAGAAAGGGGATGGGGAACTGGAGAAAGGACAGCTCTGGATCACTCATTGCCCTGGAAAAGTGACAGGTAAGACCTAAATGACGTTCTTCCCACTTGACCTCTCCCCATGTGAAAGTGGGAAGCAACCATTTTTGTCTCCCCACTGTGATCAATTTATGTCCTAGAGTCTTTGTTGATAACTACAGTTGTGGGCTCCTGCCTTGGCTGAGCCCTTCTCCTTACTTCTTCATGCCCACCTGCCCCAGCATCCTCTTCCTGATCCGTTCCCTAGTGGTCCTCACTAACGTATGTCCCTTTGTCCCCACAAACATCCCACTGTGGCATGGCTGCCCATCTAAGAAGACAGTTCTCCAGCTGGGAAGGCAAAGTGGGATCTGTCATAGGGTGGAAACAAAGTCAGAAGGATCTCTTTTCTAAGAGCTAGTCTTGCAAGTCCTCCTAATGGGCTGACATGGAGGCAAGAGACATGAAGGCAAGGAAAATAATCAAGCCAAAGCTTCAAAATGGCTTTTCCAGATTGATAAAGGCACCTTCAGAGTCTATAACTTGTGCTGAGTTTTAACTTGCAAGATTCCCCAAACTGCCACTGCCTGAGCCTGAGATACTCTGGTTTTACATGCCCAAATTTCAATGCATCCTGAAGAAACCTCTGACTACACCCTCCACTCTGAGTAAAGGAGTTTTTGAGGACCATCCAGTCCATTCCCTGCAGCTGTAATCTGGACAAAGTGGTACAGTAAAACCAAGTTTCCTCTTGGCTGTTGCTGGTAATATTACATTTACCACAGGTTGTAAAATAGCTCGAATATTTGAAGGGGCAAATGTAAGCACCTTAGCAAATGGGACATAAGATAAGGTTCTTGATCTGTCAGCTTCCAAGCAAAGATCCTTAATATTAGGGCAAAGAGTATGAAAGACACTGGAAGCAGAAGACTTAGGGACGTAAGGCATGTCAGGACATGATTATCCTGTCTCACTCCATCAGGAGACTGTGAGATAACATAACTGAAAATAACCAATACTTAATCAATCTGAAAAACCTGAAATGGGAGAATTTTAAATGGAGAATTTTCCAAACAGACCACATTACCAATTTAATGAGGGCAATGATCAAACAAACGAATTACGACAGGATCAGACATGGTATGAAGCGTGGTACATAGATGCTCTCCAAAGCAGCTTGCACACATGCCTTACTACAACATATACTGCCCTATATGAATGGGAGACTATGTTCCAGTGAGAAAAAGATTCACATTTTCCCTCCTGTTTATTTGTCCTTTACCTTATATCCTAAGCCAGTACAGACTGACACCTTAAATTAACCTGTATCATCTTTCCTAAGGAATGCATGTTTATATCTCAAAGGCACTGCCAAAACTACCCAGTTACAGATATTTCTCCAGAAGACACTGTAGGAATTAGTGGATTATAAATCTCGACTGATCTGCAAACATCTGGAGTTTAGTTCTGCCATAGTACAACCAAGAAATTGTGGTTTACTGCCTCAGCTTCCCCACGTATGAAATGAAGGTCACGATACCCCTTTGAAAAGTGTGAGGGGAATCCACTCATGCAAAAGCACTATAGAAAGTCAGGAATTATTATTATTATTGCTGTTATTGATAATGCAGTGACCGTGCAGTGCATTAAACTACAAGCAACTGTGGACAATGGGGACGGAATATTTGCCTGAGGTTCCCAGTACTGTTAAACACAAAATGTGACACCAGACGTAGCAACCTCCTCCATGGTGGATGACAACATGTACCAAATGGATGAAGAAAAATGGCTTGCACCCCTGTGAAGCAACATGCCAGAACAAATAGTGACAACTGCTGAAAAGTGCCTTTGGCTGGGAACAGCTGAGATGTGGTTTTATCCAGTTCCCATTGTGAGGATAGTGTCCCTTTCCCTCCTGCACTCCCTTGCCTCCCCCTATTCTAATCCTATTCTTAGTTTGAAAAAAAATCTTGACAAATAAGCATGGGGCGGAGGTGGAGGTGTGTCATGGGGAGGGGGCAACATTTAGCATTTTTGTCTCAGCCTCAGCTGGAGAAAGCATGTTAGCACATCTGGAATAGCAGAAAGAAAATCTGCATTACTAGAGACACTTTGCTGGTTAAGGAAGAGGAAGCAGCTCCGGAAAAGATATATGAAGCAATAAGAGATTATTTACTTCCACAGCATTTGTTGTTTGAATATGTACATACACCCCATCTATTTTCATTTGCCCCAGCATGCGTGGCAGTCCTCCCTGTCAGAGGATGACATTGTTGCATTTGTCGTCATTCCCTCCAACATATCATGAGGAATAGCTGCTGGAAGCGTGGTGCCTGGGTCCGGATCGAGCGGGTGACGACAAGCAATCCACTCCCGATGCTAGCCCTGCTAATGGGAGCTCTGCATCACGCTGCCATTTCACGGTGCGGGGTACAAGGCTTGCACAGCTTGCAGGAGCTCATCGGAAGCGGTCTTGTGATCGTCGTCATAATAAAGCCTGATAAAGTAAACCCTTCCCAAATAACTCTTTTCGCCTTGTGTTCTCATATCGTGGGTCTTCAATGAGCAGCCTTATTCCTGAACAAAAGAAGGAGAGAAAGAAAAAGATACAGCACCTGTTATCAGCACTGTTGTTGTCAAGGCTTTAATATGATGCGGAAAATTGTGCAGAGTCTGGGCACAGCTGGGGGCATGACACTCATCTGCTGAGATGGATCTTTCATTGACAGGTCTGGCTTGGTACTTAGTGAACCAGGGGTTGACTTCAGCTTGCTCCTACTCAGGTACTAAGCGGGGAGAGGACCCAAATGTGGCTGATGACTTTGATGGAGAGAGCCTTAGATTATTATATTTCAAGACACAAATGGTGCCTTGAAATCCCTAAATGACTATTTAGGGATCCATGAAGTTGACCCACAACACCTTACTCCAGCCAATCTTTATGTTACATAATTGACATAAAGGCATACACAGAGCTCAGATCATATGTGAGATATCACGCCTGGTGTGTACTATGGAGGAAGTGCCAGCATATAGCTCTTTCAAACCTGGTCACCTTCTCCATTGCAGAGGAGTAGCTTGCAACCTCAGTTTGCTCCACAGTGGGATCCAGACCATGCCAGGAAACTTGGATGCAGTGGAGCCCTGCAGCTGGGGGTGGATGAGTAGAGAAGTGTTGGTATGCCTGAAGAGGACTACGATTTTGGGTAGGTGGGGACAGTAAGGTGAGATGCAGGGATGCAGGGATTTGGTGTTGGACATGGGGGCTGGATGAAGCTAGGGGCCAGGCTATCAGGTAAGGATACAAATGAATCTTCTTAAAAACAAAAATATGAACCCCACAGACTTTCTATATGGTTACCTTGGAGATTTGCATTGTTTCAGGCTTCAGCTCTTCCTAGGACCATAAAACTGAATTAAGGCCCACAAAGGACCTTTGAATCTGATTTGAAGTCCATTACAATTACCTTGGATTAGGATCTTCATGGTCTTGTTACTTGATTTTACCTCCTTAGTACAAACTGGCTCTGGAAGTAGTATTGCAGGCTACAATAATGTAACTGTGATGGGTTTATTTTTTTCAGTCGTTTCATTGCCTTCCCCTAAAGGCATAAATTTTGAGAGAAGTCGTAAGTTATATCTGTTTCTCTCAGAAACCTTCTCAGTAATTTGTCTATAATCACAAAAGCAAGTTATGTAAAGAGAGGAACTAGCTGAAATTAGGAACGGAATGTTCTCAGTTTAAGACAGGCTGTTGGGCAAGTTATGCCTTTTCTTGCAATCCAAACCAACACTCTTCACACCTTTAGGGGTCATTTAACTTAGCACTGTACATGTGCAGACATTTGCTTCCTTTGGTTTGAAATTGTTTAACCTGTACCATTACTCTGATGGTTGCAACATAACATGATCTGCTTTGAAAATGGTGAACCTCATCTGCATGAGTCTGCAGAGAGCCTCAAAGGCTGAGGAAATATCCTGAGGGGTATTCAGATAAACATGATAAAGATTCTGATGGCAACATCATTAACTGCTTCATTGCTTAAAATACCCAGGAAAAAATATCACGTGCTGGAGATCTACACTAGTATTTTCTAGAAAGGAGAGAAAGGACTTCCTAGAGGCAAAGAGACAGTGTGACTGCTCTTTGTGGCATATTACCTCCTCCAAGGTACATTCCCTTCCAAGAATTTGTTACTGACCCTGCTTTTTATCGTTAGTTGGCCAACTCTGTCAAGACTCTAGTATGTCTTTGGAGGTATGTTTTGTTTTGTCATAGTAATAATTTGGTCACATAATCTGGCCTAGGGTTTGGTGCACTGTATTAACATCATATTTAGCACAAGACATTATCATCATGTACACAAGAGAGTAGCAGCACTAAATTATTTTCCATTTGAGGCTGTGTCTCTAGTTTCAGTAAAGCTTCATGTGGCTGCAGCTGCATTCTCTAAAGCAACTGCTCAAACTTTCCAAGCACTCATCATAGAATCATAGGATTGTCTTGGTTGGAAAGGACCTTTAAGATCATCAAGTCCAACCATTAACCCAGCACTGCCAAGTCCACCACTAAACCATGTCCCTAAGCACCACATCTACACGTCTTTTAAATACCTCCAGAGATGGTGAGTCCACCACTTCCCTGGGCAGCCTGTTCCAATGCTTGATAACCCTTTTGGTGAAGAAATTTTTCCTGATATTCACTCATTAAGCTTTCCAGGAGTCATTCCAAAGCAGTAGTCTCTCAGACATTTAAAGTGTATGTCTTGTAAGGAGCTGCCCCAAAGCTGCAATCATGACAAAGATCTGAGTCCATCCTGGTCAAAAGCCTGAAAGAGTCACCCTGGCTATGACCAGAGATTGTCTTCTGGAGCATCCCAAGAGATATTTGACAAACTCTTCACAAACTGCCTTCATGGCTGTCTAGAGGAGGAAATGAAGTCACAGAAAATGCCATGCTCATGGCGCCTCTTGCAGCCACACTTTTGCATTTAGATGACTGCAAAGGAAATGTCTCTGCATGACCATGGGCTGGATTTTAGCTGCCCATACATAGGCACCGAGTGCCAGCTGAGGTGCCCAAGGATGTTTTAAGTCATCCACATGGGGCTGTCAGATGTCACAGGATCTAGGGGACAACTGCACCATCACGGACCAGAAGCTGGAGGCCAGGCAGTGTACTTGAGGACAGAACGAACAACCTTGGATAAGTAATTAGGATACCTGGCAACCCATGCAGATGTATTTTAAGGTGTCTCAAGTTGCTCTAGCTGCCTGAATGTGTCAAAGTGAATCACAGAATCACAGAATGGTTGAGGTTGGAAGGGACCTCTGGAAGTCACCTGGTTCAACCCTCCTACTCAAGCAAGGCCACCTGCCCATGACCACATCTAGATGGCTTTTCAATATCTCCAAGGAGGTAGACTCCACAGCCACTCTGGGCAACCTGTGCCGGTGCTCAGACACCCTCACAGTAAAAAAGCGTTTCCTGATGTTCACAGGGAACCTCCTATGCTTCAGTTTATGCTTATTGCCTCTTGTCCTGTCACTGGATACCACTGAAAAGAGCTTGGCTCCGTTGTCTTTGCACCCTCCCTTCAGGTATTTATACACATTGATAAGATACCCTTGAGCCCTCTCTTCCTCAGGCTGAACAGTCCCAGCTCTCTCAGCCTTTTCTCATAGGAGAGATGCTCCAGTCCCTTCACCACCTTTGTGGCCCTTTGTTGGGCTCTCTCCAGTATGTCCATGTGTCTCTTATACTGGGGAGCCCAGAACTGGACACAGTACTTCAGGTGTGGCCTCACCAGCGCTGAGTACAGGGGAACGATCGTATCCCTTGACCTGCTGGTAGTACTTTGTCCAATGCAGTCAGGATACCATTTGCCTTCTTAGCTGCAGGGGCACATTGTCGGCTTATGTTCAACTTGGTGTCCACCAGAAGCCCTAGGTCCTTTTCTGCCACCTTTATCTGCAAAACTGTAATAGGAGCTCAGGCAGGCACACTCTTCACATGAATATACTTCTATTGCAGATGCCGAAATCAGGGTGGCTGAATAATAACACCTTCTGGCATGCTTATTCTGTCCACCAGCAAATGAAGTTGCTTTGTATAGAGTCACATCAGACTTGCACTCACCATTGCCATGTATGGATCTACCTAGGATCAGTTATAGCACCTTGGCAATAATATCACCCCCATTCTAGCAACAGAGGCCAGGAATGTCTCCATGGCTTGATCTCTTCCTGTGTTGTTATCAACAAGCATGATCACCTCCCAGATGATAATACATGGCAAAAGTGTTCCAGAAACGAGGGTCTGTTCTTTACTCGTGAATTGAAAAGATTTAGTTTGGTTCGGTCTTGTCAGATTGACACAGAAAAAGGATGACTCATCAACAGTTCATTTTTCCACCCAATTTGTTCCTCGTTATTTTTAATGAGCTTTTGAAAGCAAGCAAAAACATCAAGAGGAGATGAATTTCTGTATAAAAACGAAACAAAACAAAAACTCCAAACACAACAGCTGAAAGTTAACAGCTTTTAGTAACTAACAGAATAAATAGATCGAAGAAAGGCTGAATTGTCCTAAAAGGCACTGGAAGGAAATTGGTTTCGTGTTTGGGAAAAGAAACAATCCACTTAAAACAGTTACAGCCAAGACTCTGAAAGAATAAAATTACTTTACCTCACCTCTGCTCAAGGCTGTGCTAGCTAACACTCATAAAGCCCCATGTCTGCCAGCAGTCGCCTTGTACTGTTCTGCACGGGTTCGTGCTTGCAACCCTTCCGCATGACGAGATGACAGCTCCAACTGCTGCACAGAATAGCTGAGAAAGAGTTGTCACGGGGAGAAACCTTTCCTCGACTGCAGGAAAAAAGCTCTTCCTTGCTTCAGCAATCCCTTAATTTAGCCCAATCATCAAGAAGGCCACCTGATTCCCCCAAAAGTCAAAGAACATGTGTGTTTTTTTCCGAACTTTGTCCATTATGATAAAATTAGAGATAGGTAAGCAGTAGAAAGGTTTCTGCGATATATGAGAAGATATCCTACACCATCTATGGTGTTTCTAGCTTTCAGATATCTCTCTTCTAATCCCTTATGCTGTAATCAGTTTTTCAGTACACATGAACAATTCAAGTCACCTGTAAGTCAAGGCACCCCAAATCAAAATCGATAGTTGACTGAGTGTCAAAATGGAGACACGGAAATCATGGCTAACCTGGTAGGATCTGACTGACAAATTTGGGCCAGGCAGTTCCTGCTATAACGGTAGTATTATTCTTGTAAGTACACACTTACAAGTATACTTGTAGTCATACAAACTCCATAGAATGAAAGAATGGGAGGAAAAGTGGTGTTTGCCTACATTAAGTCCTGTTATTTGGTGTATTAGAGCATTTAGTTTCTACAAAAGCAAAATTAATGATAGTAACATTAATAATGTGCTGAGTGAATATGGGAATCTGAGGCCACACTATAATGCACCTAATATAAAAACCTAAAAAAAACCTAAAAAAAAAAAAAGCCATTCAATCACTCCAGCCCATAAGCAGCATGATGAGAAAAAGTGGTTTTGATAAGCCTGCTCCAAATATAGCGCAAACCACCACATTTACTGTAGTTTCAGTGAAAATTCCTTGGTTTTAGAGCATTGGCAGCATGGTTCAGAGTGGAATCCCTAACACCCAGTAATCAAGACATCCAACAGGGTTTTTCTCACCCTGTCAGGATCCAGACAACAAAGTATATTAGTGATACTAGATCAGACTCGTGAGACTCAACGGCTGCCCTGTTCACTCACAGAAGATTCACCTCAATAGTCTTGTAATTACAGACAATTTTTCAGCGTCTTATTCCTTTGCTTATCAAAGTGAAACAAAAGCTTCTAAAAAAAAAGGAATATATTTGTATTTATCTTTTCAGCGGGTGTCATCTCTTGTCTGCCTCACTCCAGTCCTTTTCTTTCCAAGAAAAGAGTAATTTATAGGATCATAACAGCACAGAAAATTACCGACTGAAAGGATTTTATTATAAATTAGTAGCTAAACCTTAGAAGGTGTGTGTGCTCACACCATCAAATACTCACTCACTCAACTGTCCTCTTTTGTTGCTGTTAGCGATTTATTCTACATATGCCATTAATGAATCTATAACTAAACTCCACACATGTCCAATGCCTTGTCTTTTCCCCAGCTCTTATACATTTCTTTTCCTTTTCTCCTTACTTTTTTCTATGGCTTCCCTTGTTAAATATTCACCTGCCCTTTGGAGAGCACCAACACAATCAAAGTGATGACTGTTTTCTCCTTGTACAGTAGCCCTATTCTGGACATGACTTCATATTCCCTCTATGTCTCACATTAGCTCCTGCGGCCTCTTATTTTGATGGATTCACAGGTGGATTGAACTAGTTCAACAGCACATGGTTTTTGGAAAGGGGAGAAAAGGTGAGAAGATCAGAGATGATGAGGGGGGAGCAGGGAAAAGGGAGCTTTCCCAAAACAAGATTACCCCGTTGGCAGCAAGGGTAGCTCATCTGCCTGTGGGACCTCATCCTCTGTCTTTGACTGCCAGTTTACCATTTGGCTTGCTTAAATTCCCTGGAGGAAGCATCTCTCTCATGCTGGATCCAGAAGCTCTTGGGTGCTTAGTGGCCAGAAGCACTGTAGTGTCCCCATTGCTTCCAAACTTGGGACCTAAAATCTTGATGATAACTGTATTTTCTATTATCCATTCACTGGAAAAAAAAAAAGTACATGGCTCCGGCCAGAGACCAGAACTCACTCCTAAGAAAGGGCTCTTATCTCTGGAGTACTGCTCCCTCTAACTAATTTTCTTTTTGACCTCGAGGTCAAGAGGACCTGACCTTTCTAGCAGGAGGAATGAGTACCATTTTCCACCCAGACCACCTTAATGCAGGGAATGAACATGCAATGCAGGGAGAGGGGTGGAAATGGGGTTTTGGATCACTCCACTTTACAAGAAGAATCAGTCTCCTGTTTCTTGGACAGGAACTCTACCTCCAAGTGGTGTTTGAAAATCAAGGGACATTTTATGGGCATCTGAGTCCTGCTAATGGAGCTAAGTGTTCTCAGGGCAGTGTGCCAAAGACACTGGCATGGGGACCACCTGGTCACTGATCCCCACCAGGCTTCTTTATCCTTTGTGTACCACCCTGCCTGGGCAGCCTGGACATGTGAAAAAACACAGAATTAAGTGCAGGAACATTAAAATCACAGATGGAGGCACCTCAGCAACTCAGGTGTCTTTGAGGTCATATTGCAGCTCAGTGAATGTTTCTGGGGTAGGTTTCCAAGGTAGGCCAGTGTCAATGCTGGGGTCTAACCCTAGACCCTAGTTAGGGTCCCTAGACTCTAAAGAGTTTTATCCCTGGATCATGTCCTTGCTGCTTGAGAGCTTTGGTAGTAATCATACTTGCAAATAAAATTCCCTCCTATTCTCTCAGCTGCAAAATCCATCCCCAAAATATCCATTGAGTACCACTGCTGATGCAGAGTGGCTGTCACCTTCCACCCCAATAACTGCTGAAGGATCTCTTTATTTACAGTTTATGAAGCACCTGGGATTTTGTGAGGATGACTGACACCACACAAATGTACATCATAATTATTGTCATTCAGGCTGGAATCAGCTCTGCAGTGTTTTATTGTAGTTGTGTTTTATTTTTCTGTGTAGGAGGGCTGTTTAGTAAAATAATATGTTTCATCATGTGGCAATGTTAGACTTTTCTATTTTTTTTTCTTTTTATTCTGTTTTCTGTCACTGATAAGATGCTTTTTCTCCTGTAGACAATAAGCTTTAGCTTGCATGCCATTTGTGGGGGCTGTGGCTCACTAGGACAGGGCCCATCATTTCTAATTACAGATGAACAAGACATTTCCAGTCAAAACACTTTTCTATATATGTTGAAATTTTTAAGGAAATACGTTGGGATTTTTGTGAAATACTTATATTTTCCTTTTGACCATCCTTTTGGAAACAGCTTAGCAAAGTATTTAACTGCGTTTTCCTGTTGGTGTATGGCCTGATGGGACTGGTAGTTTTAGCCCCATTTTCACCAATAAAATAATCTCCTCAAAGGATTGTGTTTCTACTAAGGAACTGTGCTGATTTCCCTCCAGACAAACAATGTGATGTGACATGGACAGTATATTACCTTGTAATTAGCATGTAATTGTTATGAGCAGGAAGTCTGGTTGAGGAGAGTGGGGGAAATGTGAATATTTCTGTTTTAACTACAGTTCCCATAAGACCATGTGCTGCTGTGAGAAAACAAAGTTGAATGTTGACATGACTCAAAACAAAACCTTTCAGCAAACCACATGGAAAGATTTTGATTTCAGGTGTCTTGAAACATTTCTCTTCAGCTGAAAATGTCAAAAAGAGCATTTGACATCTGTTGTGTTTTGACCTTTCCATATTGAATTTCTTTGCTGTTCCCTCGCCCATTCTGCAAAAAGAAAAACACATGTTTGTTTTGTCCTGATTTGGGAGAAAACACAAAACAAAGAAATATCTAGAGAATTTTCTGTGGAGGGACATTTTTCAGTTTCACTAGCTCTTTATAAGAAAGCTTAATCTAAAATAAAATGCCCCTTTCTCCTCCTGGTTCTTGCAGAGGACTTCTGCTGAGCTGAGCCCTGCAGCCAGGAGCAGCAAGGAGCAGAGGATAAAGCAGCAAGTGTGATCCCAGGGGACTGCACCTCTTGCCTGTGCGCCCCTGAGCTTCTTTGGCTCCAAGCACACCATGCAGAGGTAAATAAACTCTGCTCCTACCCTATGTGTTTCTGCAGCACCTGTATAGATTATATGCTTTCCTTCTTCTTGTTCCTTTCCTTGCTGCTATCTCCTGTGACACATTGTCTAGTATATTCTTTGTATATCTACTACAAAATCGAATAAATGTCTCTTAAGTTACTTTCATCTCAACATTTTCATTATTTTCATGTCAGAGTGTCTCAATGAGGAAATTCAAGTTTAGGTGAGCTCACAGACATTTATTTTCACTCATAAGACGTGAACAAACCATCTGGCACAGTTAAGCCACTCAACATGATCCTAAAACAAAGACAAATGCTGCTGATGTTGTTTTATTGTTTAAAATAGACATCTTTGGAGCATGAATTACTTCAGTTCAAACCTTCTAGCTCTCTTCTGTTAAACTCATATATATTGATACATGCCCCTGTATGTCTCCATATAGCCTTAGGAAATCGTCTCTTTATAAATAATACACATTAAATATACATAGCAACTATTTCTATGAGGTGTATCTTAATTCTGAAATCCATTTAAAATAGCAGTGAAGCTAAACAGGGATCTCAGTGCCCAGTGGTTTTCTACTGTAGGCTCAAATAAGATAGTGTCACCATTGCTACACCTCATCAGGTTGAGCACAAAGGTGCTCAGAGAGGGACAGAGGTCTGAACAGTGCTGAGGAAGAAGGAGTTGAAGCACTGATGGCTTTGGGAAAAGCTTGAGCTGAGTTTTCACTTGGGTTTTTTTAGCACAGGAATTGTTTAACAATACTTTGTGTTCTCCAGTCAAAATAAATCCCAGGAGATGGGAGATTTGATGTGATGCAACTAATGCTCCTTCTTTGGAGTAATCTGGGGAGAGGACTGTCCTCTATTTGAAATGGTGTGTTTCATCCAGCAAATGACTCTGTCCTTAATGGGGACTTGCAAGAAAGGGTGATCCCTGGTAAACAAGGAAACAAAACTGGAGCTGAAGTTGTGTGGATGTATATTTCCTAGAGAAAAAACTTCTTATTTATAAACCAAATCTCGATTTCAGAAGGGTTGAAGCCCACCACTTCAGGCTGTAACCCACCCTGCCAGAACTGATGATAGGGAAAATGGGGTCCAAATACAGAAAGTCCATTTGGTGACCGAACCTAGATTTCCTCCCTGTTTTTCTGGAACAACTGGAACTGATCACTAGTTGGAAAAAAATTGCTTATATAGACTGATATTCCCTATGGTGCCCTGTGCTATGCAGTCACATTCATGCAACAGGCTGTCTGGTGCCGATGGAACAATTCTCATGAATCAGTGCTTTTACCATCAGGCCATGACACCAGTTTCTAATAACTTCTACTGGCATTGCAAGAGTCCAGGGAGCCTGGATGGAGGCAGTTATAGAAAAAGGACTCACTTATTACAATGCAGCCTCTGCAAAGTCAAGGGCAGCCTGTAGCTGTATACGCAGAGAGCTAGATGGGAGTTTAAAGCTTTTCTTCTGATGTTGCTCTGGGAAAATGATTTGTGCCCATGCCTGTGTGGAACAGATTCCTTCCTTCTTAGTGCCAACGCTTGTTGGGTTTTGCAAGTGGAGTGGAGTCTGCTCCAGACTGGGACTTCACACATGCAAGATGACAAGCAGAGGTGGCACAAAGCCTTCATGGCTGAATGAAGGGCTCCCAATAAAACTGAACAGTAAAAAGGATGTGTGTAAGATGTGGAAGCAGGGTCAGATCAAGTCACCCAAGATAAATATAGAGATGTGGTCTAGCTTTCCAAATGTCATCCCTACATGCTTAGAATCCACCTGGAACTGAATCTAGCAAGGGATGTGAAGGGCAAGAGGAAGGGTTTCTACAAGTGCATTGGCAGCAAAAGGAAGGCTGGGGAAAATGTGAGCCCAGTACTAAAGAGGCAGAGGACCTGGTGACAAAGGACATGGAGGAGGCTATTGTACTCAGTACCTTCTTTGACTCAGTCTTTACTGGTAAAACCAGCCTTCAGGAATGCCAGGCCCTTAAAACCAGTGGAAAAGTCTAGAACAGAGAAGACTTACCTTCAGTGGAAGAGGAACAGGTTAGGCAACACTTAAACTGAACACACACATGAGACCTGATGGGGAGCACAAAGGGTGCTGAGGGAGCTGGCTCATTATCCTTGAAAGACTGTGGTGACTGCGAGAGGTTCCTAAGGACTGGAAGACAGCAAATGTCACTCCTGTTTTCAAGAAGGAGGATCACGGAAACTACAGACTGGTCAGCCTCACCTTGATCTGTGGGAAGGCAATGGAGCAAGTCCTTCTAGAAGACATTTCCAAATATATAAAGACAAGAAAGTGCTTGGGAGTAGCCATCATGGATTTATGAAGGAGAAATTGTGTCTGGCCAAAGCCGCCTACAAAGAAATGACTAGCTCAGTAGATAAGAGAAGAGCAGGGAATAATTTTTTTTATAATTTAGCAAGGCTTTTGACACTGTTCACTACAACATCCTCATTTTCAAACTGGTGAAATACAGACTAGATAAATGGGCAGTGAGTTGGATTGAGAACTAGCTGAATTGCTGGACTCAAAGGGTTGCAACTGGTGGCATGAAGTCCAGCTGGAGGTCGATGAACATTAGGGGTCAGACCAACAAAGTAATGTCATTATTAATGACCTGGATGATAGGACAGAGGACTCTTTCAGCAGCTTTGCAGATGATACAAAACTTTGAGCAGTGGTTGATACATCAAATGGTTGTGTTGCCTTTCAGAGGTATGTTGAAAGGCTGGAGAAATGGTCAGAGGGGAGCCCCATGAAGTTCAACACAGGTAAATGTGAAGTTCTGCATCTGGGGAGGAACAACCATATGGACCACTGCACTCAGAGGCCTGACTTGCTGGAAAATAGCCTTGCAGAGAAGAACCTGGGGGTCCTGGGGGACACCAAGCTGAAAATGAGCCAGCAATATGTCCTTGCAGCAAAGGCGGCCAACAGTATCCTGGGCTGTATTAGCAAAAGCAAAAGCATTGCCAGTAGGTTGATGAAGGTGATCCTTCCCTTCTGCTCAACTCTGATGAGGCCACATCTGGGGCCTTGTGTCCATTTATAGGCTATCCAGTACAAGGGACATGGTAATACTGGAGCGAGCTGTTGAATGGCCACAACCCTGGTTAAGAGATTGCACCATCTGTCATGTAAGAGGCTGAGGCAGGGAGGACTGTTCAGCCTGGAGGAGAAAAGGGGGATCTTAGCAGTGTGTGTAAACATATGTGGATTAAAGAAGAGGGAGCCAGGCTCCTGTCAGAGGTGCCCAGTGACCGGACAAGAGGCAAGTGGCACAAACAGAAGCACAAGAAATTGTTTAAATGTAAGACAAGTTTTTTACTGTGAGGGTAACTGAACACTGGAGGTGGTTGTCCTGAGAGGTTATGGTGTCTCCATACTTGGAGATATTCAATGATCACCCAGATATGGCACTGGGCTGTGGTAGCTGACCCTGCTCTGAACAGGGGAGGTGGACTGGATGTTCTCTACAGATCCCTTCCAGCCTCAATGATTCTGTGATTACGAGGGATGCAGAAGTTTGAGCTTATCCCAAGTGGACTGCACTGTTACCAAAACAGACCTTTTTCTAGCATTGATAAAAGAGTCTTCCTAGAGCATGGAAAAGTTCTCTTTAAATATTACCTCTCAAGGGATGCAGAAGAAAGGTTTGGCCATTTAAAATGTGCTTACAGGAAATGGAGTGACGCTTAAGGACTCTGTTGCGACCAGCTTTGCTGTGTGTTGCAGTTCCACTTGCCTTCTTCGGGCATCTGCTCCTGTGTGATTGCATTTTTATTCTTTTTCAAAAGGGCAGATGGTATTTTTTTTTTCCTGTGTGCATAATTAAATGAACACAAAACAAACTCATCTAAAGATACTAATTAATTCCTTTTCCTAATAGATTGCAGGCAGTCAATTAATATTATTCACTCCTGGGACTAAGAGTCTGTTAGCAAGAGCTTCCTCTTCTTGCTGCTTTTCCTTCTCCCATGGTGACACTGGTGAAGTGATCCACCACATCCATTCTAAACAGAATCATACTGGAAGTAACTGTAGCTAGTGTGGTATTAGGGCTGGTCTTGGTGATGGGCTGACCATCCTTTTATTCATTTTTTAAGTACTGTTCACCTTGGGTCCCCCCCACCACCTCTTTCTAGCTTTGATAATCTGTATCTGAATGGCCATGATGCTGCTTGGGCTACGTAATGGCCGAGCACTGGGTCATTCCTAGCTCTACACACATTTACATCCAGTTTGGGCTCTCTGGTATTCTTGGAAAGGGTGTGAGAAAGGAGAGGAAGTTTAATTGTTCTGCTTTTTTTATATATATATACACACACACATAAATGGTGAGATCAAAAATGCCTTTGGAAGGCACCAAGTGATTGTCAGCTCTATTATAATTACCCAATTAAAGAGGTGATAATGAACTCAGACTTGAAATGCTGGAGGGAGAAAAGGAGGGTGTCACTGGGAACTCAACTTTTGTTTTATCCTAAATCTTTACTGTAAAGGAATCACCTGTCAGGAAGTCTGCTGAGGAGCGAGCAGCTACTCACTGCAGTGCTGTGATCACAGAAACACGTCAGGAACAAAAGCAGCAGTGACAGATTCAGGTAAGGTAGTCTCCAGCCCAGGAAACTCAAGCAGCTCGGGGGTTTTTTGAGGAGTCCATGAGTCCTGGGGATAAGGAGGTGCAGCTTTATCTGGGGAGTTTAAATGGGAGCTGTGTTTTTTTCCAGACATAAAGTGTTTTTAGTGCTTAGAGGGTGGGTCTTATTTTTCAAAGCACTGGACAAAGTTAATGCATGAGCTGTATGTTCACATTTTTTGTCATAGAAGCTGAAAAGAACCTGGGGTGGATGGTCATTAGTGACCATCTACCATTAGTTCTGAAAAGAACCTGGGGTAGATGGTCACCCCAGCAGCCTTAAGGTTGATAGGATGCTGGCTTGTACTGACATGAGTGTAGCCAGGACATCATGGGAAACAAACCCCCCTTTTTACTTGGCATTTGTTAGACCAAATCAAGAATAGTGCCTCCAGTTTTGGACAAGAAAGATCCTGATAAAACAGAAGCGAGCCCTGTGTTGGGAGTGAGGGCTGCAGCACTTGCCTTGCTCAGAGAGGCTGAGGGAGGTGAGCTTCTTCAGCCTGGAGAAGAGAAGGCTTCAAAGGGGATCTCACTATCACCTTCCAGTACCTACAGGGAGGTCATGAAGAAGACAGAGTGAGACTTTTCATGGAGGAATGTCATGGGTAGATAAGAAAATGGACAGAAATAGAAATAGAAATAGTGGAAGTTCTGACTAGTTATAAGGTTTCCCCCTTCCCCCATGATGATAATAAAACATTGAAATAGGGACTTGGTGAGGCTGTACGTCTCTATCCTTGGAGGTTTTCAAGACCTGGCTGGACAAAGCCCTCATCAGGGCTCAGGTCTCATATTTGATCTTTGTTTGAGCAGGAGGTTGGACTAGAGACCTCCTGAGGTCCCTTCCACCTGAGTTATTCCATGTTTCTATGAAACCTTGTCAAGTAACACCTTTTGTTGATGCATCTTTGGCTTCTGCTGTCAGCCCTCATAGATGTGCCCATGTCATGCAAAGATTGTGTGAGACCACAGCGTCATTCTGCTCTGGCTTCAGCATGTTAGCAGGTTTGTGACAGGCTGGCGCTAGGGCTCATGCTGTTGGGATCCTACGCTGCAGCTGGTGGGCTTGGCTTCCTTTAGGACCTTATTGCATGAGTTGCAATGGCTCTTTCTCCAGCCCATGACATGATACACTGGACATGCTCCCTCTCATATAGGCTGATAATGTGCTGCTTATCCTTTAGGAAAGCATATACTTGTGAGACTTGCTGTGTAGACCACAAGACCGAATCCATGCCACATGAAACCACATGATAAACCTAGGGTATATTCCTCTTTCCATCTTTCAGCATCCCAACACCCACTTCTGTATTCAATCAAGCCGAGTATTACATCTCAAAAATAGCCAACCCTTCATCTTTCCCCAGCTTGATCCTTCTGGAAGTTTATTTCTGTGAGGATTGTCCACTTTTGGGACTACAAATCCCATCAGTCTTCATTGCTGCCTCAATAAGGAGCGTGGTTGTGCTGGACTTCAGAGGCCCGCATGAACAGCCAAATAAATCAGATAAATCCTCCCTTCTGAGTGACAGAGAGGAAAGCATCTTATTAAATTCTTTCAGCTTTTAATGCATGTGAAAATGTGTTTCTTTTCATATGATCCTCATTGCTGTATTTCAGTCATGTTCAAAGATGACAAAATGAAAAAGATCAAATGACAAATCAAAACAAGAGTAACACAAAAGCCTGAGGGATACAGAACTGACAACAGATGATCACAGAAGAAAGTGATCAAATTCTTGCTTATTCCAGAAAAGTCAGCCTTAACTAAGAAATATTTCCTAGGTACATGTGCAAATGACACAAAAATTTTAGATTGATCATTTTTACTGGATATTGTATGACCAAAACTTCAGTTTATTAGAATTCTAACCAGCCTGTTCATCATTTTCATGGCTGTTTAGTACTAATATACATATATAAATATTTTTTAAATGTGTTGAACAAGGCAAAGACCCAGCAACTAACAAATCAATTTCTTATTAGGTTACACCAGAAAATAGAGTGTCCAGAAATGTGTGCCGTTTGTAAATATTATGTGCATCAATCTTGGTTCTTTCAAACAATCGATTTCCCCGTGAAAGGAAGACAAACATTAAAAAGAAAAAAAAAAGAATAAAAAAAGTCCTGAAACCAGCAATAGTATAGCATGCTAAATCTAAATCATTGTTGTTCCACTCTGGAGAATATAGCTACCCCATTTTGTCTTTTTTTCTTTTTTCTTTTTTTTTTTTAGGAGCTGCTGTTGTAGCTCATTATAATGGCAACTGGCTTAAAAGTTTTAAGAGGAAAAGATAAATCACTTCTGAAACATATTTTGAAGCAGGTTAGTTAATACAAGGAGCCTCGCAACACTTGCTGTAGTTATTTCCTGTATGACGGATTGGTTTTGGCTTATCTCTCATCTGTTGAGGGACTTCTTCAGCTCTCAAGAGAGCAGTAGAGGAATATCCTGTGAGAGAAGGAGGTTCTACTCTGGGCGGCCCTGGAAGGAGGCAAAACAGATATCATGGTGGATGGATAGTCTCCGTGGGAGCCTGGAGCATATCCTGGGGTTGTGGAGAGCATGCTGACCTCTCCTCCTAAAAGCAGTGTCTAATATGAGCTGGAGCATACCACAAAAAATACCAGTTTCTCCCTGATTCAAAAACGAAGCCCATGTGTCTAGTTATGTCACAGTTGTCTGTGATAGATACCATCTGAAGTAGCTCTCTAGAAGACAGGTGGACACCTTGCAGTTAAGTGTGGTTAAGCGTGGGCAAGCTGGATAGTGTGTCCCCGTGGCTAAGAAACACTAGCTCAGGGCTATCCTGTAACCATCATCTCAGCATGGTGCTGCTCCTGTGTTATTAAACCCCACCTTAGCTTGAGGACTTTCTGTATGCTGGCTAATATGGGTGCACTGTCTCCAGCCATGTATCCAGCTGAACTGCTATTTCTTTGGGAATCTCTGCACCCAACGCCTTGTGTGGGCACATAATGCCCTTGCGCCTGAATTCTTTGATGACTGTGCCACCTCATTAAAAAGAGCCAAGGACCAGACCGACGTTCTCAGGCCAACTGGTAATGACTGGATTGTGTCCTTGTGGCTGAGAAGAGATAAATGCTCAAGCTTGCTCCCTTTTATTTAGCAGGGTAGACCTTTGCCATCAGTGGAGTCCCTCCTGGCCTAGAAGGGAGGATCTTTGTATCCAGCCATTGAGGTCCATGACGTCTTCAGACACCACGGTGATGGTGCTATGGGAAAACATATGGAATTACAGGGAGTAGCCTGAAGGTGCCTCACAGCTGTATTTTGCTTTCACTAGGCCGGGTTATCAGGTTTCTCTATTGCCACTCGACTTTTATCCATCCTTTTGCAAATACAGCAGTGAAGGCCCTGTGTAGGGCATGGCAGCAACTCTGGGGTCCTCAAAATGCCCGTTATACATTGGGAGCTTGAACCAGGAGGACAAGAAGCAGCCAAAGCAGGGAGGATTAAAAGGCAGAGAAGGGCAGGGCTGATGAATGTGGTGCTCCAAATGGCTTCTTGCAATTGTCAGCTTGTGAGGCATTGGTACACTTTCACCATGCTGCTTATTTTAGAACCCACTTTTCCAAATGCCCACTCAAGCTAATAGATGTGGTTACTCAGCTTGACAAGCACTGTGTGGTATATTCATGTTGATGTTATTTTTCCCCTCAGCTGCTGCAGCATGCTCTCTCACATGTGTCTCATGTGAATTCGGCAGAAATGTCATTCTGCAATGATCGGAGGTGTATTTAAATAGCCACACTGTGCTCAATTCTCTCAGGAAAAAAATGCTTCTTTCAGCTTTAACTGAAAACATACACTGGGTCTTCTTGGAGGATTCTCAATGAGGGGGAAGGAGAAGATGTGCTCAAATCACAATGGCCACTGATGGGACATCTTTTCTATTCTCCTTTGTCCTCATTAAAAAGCCCTGATTTGATTTTATGGTTTTACTGCTCAGCTGTTCAGTTGGGATTCTGACGTTCCTCCTGTCAGTGTGATGGAAATCAGACTCCTGGGTACTGATAAAAAAATAAGTTAAGCCCAGATCCCCAGACAAATTTGGCTATGATGACTCTGAATTTGAAGGACTTTCAATTAGCCACCTCCTAACACAACCACAGCTCAAGTGATGCCTACATTTTTTTTAAACCTTGAAGAGGAACAGTTGGGAACCCAAGGAGGGTCCCAAAGTAGCTATGACCAAGAGGAGCTGACATCTTGTCTTTCATCGTCTTGGTGTCCCTCCAGGATGCTTGCTGGAATTTAAACCTGCTTTGCTTTGTACTCTGCTCTTCCCTTGGCACAGCCTCTGAAACCAGCCTTTGTGAGAGTGAATGAATGAAAACAGCACTTTCCTGTAGCCTGAGGGATGAAATTTTGGCCCTGCAGTTCATATCCTTTGGTTAAGTTGTGGTTGTCTCTTCTTCTCCTATTTCTTCTATTTTCCACTTAACTGAGCCAAGTGATACATGCCTTTTCAAGTCTTTCTTTGCACACTAACCCAACCAGTTGTCAGATCATTGCTACTTTTTCTTGGACCATCTCCATTTCATTAAAGAATACTTGAAAGCTTAGTCCTGTGAAAGTCTTCTAAGGGAAAACAACCTAAACCATCCAGGATCTGAAAAGCTGAAGGTACGGAGTGTATGAACTCCCTGTTGCCCTAACCATAAGCTTCCTCAGCCACTGTCCAGCATGGAGAAAGTCTCAGCCTTTAACTCTGCTCCTCTAGAGGCACCAGTCTTCTCATACTTCTTTCCTTAAACTCCACCTTCTCCCTTCACTACAAGATGAACCATCCTACTCTTCCATTCTTTACCTCTGCTCATTGCATAGTGGTTTGCATTTGTCAGCTTTGGGGTAGGTACTTTCCAGTAACCCAGCATTCAGCCTGAAAATGATATACCAAACTCTTGGACAACCCGGAGAAGGGTGGTGTGGCTGGAGTCCTGGCCATAAGGACATCCAGAGCATACACCAGTGTGTGAATATCTAGAGAGTCTTATTTGGTGGTTTGCCAACAACCTTGCTCACCAAAGCAGCCGTCAGACAGCAGGTGGAAGCTGGATGACCAGCTGAACATTGATGGAGATGGATGTGAAGTTTACATTGGTTTCTGATTACTCACTACAGTGCAGTGGCTGGCAGCACAAGGATCACCAGCCTAGAAAGGACCAGTGTCCTTTCAGTAGCCAACTGTGGGATTTCCAGCTTGGTTCCTTACAACTGAACTACTTTTAAAGCAAAAACAATATGTTGGCTGGGCTTCAGCTACCCAAATAAATGCCCAAGTTCCCTACCACACCTGTGCCTCACATGGCACAGGTTTCCAAGCTAATTTAGGCACCCTAAGCAAGCACCCTGCAGCATCCCATTCATATGCCACACTGCAGTGTAAACCTTGCTTATGTGGTCCCAGATGTCCTTCTCTGCCTTCACTGTTTCATATCCTTTTATTTCAGCTGAGTCTCACTCATTATTTCCAGTTGATATTCCTAACCTCTTCTCTTCCCTTGTTGTTATTTCTCTGCCCTTACTGCTGCTCCTCTCGGTTTGGTTATTATCAATACCTGTTATTTTCTTTATTATTAACAGAGTAGAGACCAAATCTGCTATTCTCCACACTGCCATCATCTTCAGGATATCTCCTTTTAACTCTAGTCTTAGGTGACAAGCATTGCCTTTTGTTTACGGCCCCATAGCCATGACAATGCCTCCCTCTGAGTTGATCTGAATGAGTTTTGCTTCAAGTAAGATTTCCCAAGAGATGTTAGGAAGTGCTTCTGTAACTGTGTCAATACGAATAGACGCCTATTCATCCAGACGCACACCGTGCTGTAACAACCACGGGCATTTCATACTGTCTTGAGAGTAAATGTGTCTGCTGCAGCGAAGCAAGTGGAGCTTGAGCTGAGCTTCAGATGGAACTGGGAAACCATGCACTAATTAGTTAATTGGCTGAAGGACTCTGCAACATACTGGCTCGATCTAGCATATAAACTGACCCTCATTTTGTGTGTGTGTGGGAAGCTTTGGAAAGCCATAGACCTTGTTAATCCCAATTTTGACTTCTTTATTCCAGCATTATGTTGACAAGAGACTGACTGATGTTACTTTGTACTCAGGAATATTGTTCAAGCATAAAATCGTGAGTGAAGTTTGAATCACATCTTTCCTTCATTCTCTGCTATGACTTCAGTTTGCTTTGTTGTGAAAAGACAGCGTGAGTCACTGACTCAAACAGAGGAAGCACAAGTATCCCTTTTTTACACCAGAAAAGTACATGTTTTTTGAGAGAAACAGAGAAATCTACATAAAACCAAGAGCCTTGTGACTGGCCTATGTAACCTGAGTTCCAGCCCATCCAGAAACCGCTTTTTATGTCACGTTGCAACACAGTGACTCATCCACTTTGTGGTGAGCTGTTCTTCGGGTCAAGCACATCTTCTCTTCTCTTTTTCATTTACTTCCTCTATCATCCCCACACGGTTCTCATAATGAACTTTTCAGAGTAATCAAGACATATTCAAGTTACTATTGTTTAGCTCTGAACTTTTTTGGGGAAAAAATAATTCTTGGCACATGGGAAGAAAAACTTTGGGGCTTTCCTGGCATCTGGGGTTTTGAGATGTTTTCTGATAACGTGATGCGGAGGGACGGGGAGGGGCTTTTGTAGTGTGAAGCAGAATAAAGATCATAATAATGAGGGCATGAAATTAGCTTGGCAGTATGAACTCTGTGACGATGTGTTGGATTTTCAAATAGGATTAATTAAAATGTTGCCAAAGTCAGAATGGATATAAGGATTGAATAGGGTAGGAGGGAGGAAAAAGGTGAGTCCTAAAAATATAGGAGATAATGGCTTAGAGAATTTTCTGTGCTTAGGGAATAGCTCATTCATCTGAAAAAGTGTAGTGAGAATCATGAAAATTACCTAGGAAATAAAATATGTGTATATATAGTGAGGGTGAGAATCTAAACTGATGTCAGGGAAATCACAGCAGAAGAATAAGTGATGATTAGAGCCTCTCTTATTCTGCAGACCTGCCAATATTGCATCTTCCAAAAGCACAGTGATAATTTACACCATTGAAAAATATAAAGGACCAGATTTCTTCTGCGTTTAATGCCAAGAAGGGTCAAACAAGCCTAGGTACTAATGCTTTTCTGAATGGTTTAGTCTTTGTAATTCTGTACACAAAATGCCTGTATTTAGTCAGAGCACAGGATCAAGCTTACTATGTCTCATTTTATTTATGGCAAATTTCAGTAATGCCATTCAAACAGTAGTCTTCAAGCCTGAGTTTTTGTGCACAATAAAAAAGCAATGATTTTCCCAGAATATTCTTTCCTTCACTAAGAGTCTAATTTTTAGAGATGCGGCCTTTCAAGAGTGACAAACATTGAGCACCTTCCAAAAACTAAGGTTCCAAAAGATCCCACCTTGCAAATCCCTGCCATCCATCTTTTCATGTCTTCAGATGTAAAACATGGCAAATTGCTTGAAAAGCTTTACAAGAAGAGCTTAGGCACCTGATTCTCACAGAAACACATTTGATGTTGAGTGCCACTCCCCTTTTGCATTTGCCCACTTTATCCTTCCTAAATAGATTATAATGAGTGATTTTAATATTCCAATCATGCAAATCTTCCCCCAAGATTTCAATAATGCCAACAAGGTCTAATGTATACTCATAAATGAGCTATTCCAATTCCAATGCTTTATTGCTCAGGCTCCCAGCATTAGAGTATAGGCAATTAAAGAATTTCTTCTCTTCACATCCCTTGGTGCCTTGATTAATTTTGTTCTTGACATCTTAATTTTGTGCTAAATGAATGCTCATTTGTTCCTCCCTTTCTGCCTTCCCCTTTTCTTAGTTTAACACTCTCCTGACTACTCAGCTTGACACCTTCAAGACTCTCCTGTGAAAATGGAGACCATAGATACTCTGTGGCTTTATCTTCTCACCAAAGTAGGTCATTGCATTTCTTGCAGCCACAAATCTCTGCCTCACTCTACTTAAGTCTAGCAGTGTTTCTTTTCCAGAGGTTTTTGCCTTCCTCTGCTTGTTGGAAATATGATTTCTGGGCAGAAGATCGAGCTGCACTCTCCAGGAACTCTTCAGCCACCTTCAGTCTCTGATATAGATCATAAAGAGTGTGCACCACCAGCAGTGGGAACCTGGGGCACCATATGCCTGTTCACCATTGCAGTAATACATCGCGATGGGTTTTGGAAAACATGGAACATGGCTGCTTTGTCTCTGGGAAATTTAATCTCATTTTGAACAGTGTCTTTGCCACAGTTGATGGAATTCATGTGATCAAATGCAGACACATAAGAGGTAAATTTCTCCATCTCTACCTTTGTAGTCAGAAGAGAGAAATAAGACTTTCTGGGGAGAAATTAATCTGAATTAGGGTAGATGAATCATGTCTGGAAAATGCCCATTGCTCTCTGTGGACTAGGATGAGCAGTTCAGATGTAGTTTTCTGTAATTGAGACCTGTAAAGCACTCCTGGGGTCATTTCTACCCCATGACACAGCACCGCAAACAGCATTTCAGGCCCTTGTGGTTTCATTTGGGGTTCTCTACTCTGAGATATGTTCAGGTTTGTGGATGTGCTTTCAGAGAGTGTATTATATCAGGCAACATATAGAAACGCAGTCAAAGGCAGCCCATTCTCTAGGGAAACTGTAATCTAAATGAAATCTTCTATTCCTATTCCTTTCATGGCCTGGTATAATGCAGAATAACTTTTAAAACATTAAAAACCTTTCTTCCAGCTTTGCAGATCGTGACTGTTTCTCTGCCTGACCATTTGAGATATTGAAAAACTGAAGATATACCATACACAAAACATGCTCAGTTAAAAATAGACCATATTCCACCACCAGCATGCAACAGCCGCATGCGTGCACTTGTGCCAAACAGGATCTTGCTCTTGCATCTTCTCCAAGAAGTCCTCAAGTTCAACTGGTAGAAACCTGTTGTGGGGTGTAGCTGTTGCCATTGAAGCTAATAACCATGTGGGGTGCTGGGATGGTGCAATGACTGACCCACACAGAGAAGGAGTGTTCCCAACATCTCCACAGAGAAGAGCATCAGTGTGAGATGTGCCCTTAGTGCTGCCTGCCAGCCCTGTGTCTTTAGCTTGAACATGGGAAGAACCAGGTTAAGCAACTAGTTTGTGCGTGCGACAGAGGAGATATATATGAGCTGCTGGTGTCCTGTTGAAATGTGTGCTTGTGGGAAAGCCACAGCAGATTAACTTGCTGTCCTGCAGCTGTGATTTACTTTGACCTGATTTAATTCGTGCAGGTGTTGATTAGAAGTGCCCACAAAGTCTGCAGCCATAGCTCAGATGAAGGGACAATCAGAGTGCCCTACATCTGTGGTTCCTAGGAAACAGCCCCTTTTTCCATCTGATTTTTTTTTTAGGATGGGATTTAAAGATATTTCTTTCAAGTATTTTTGTTTGGGGCAATGCAGATGTCTCAGGAACCATCTCACAGAAATACAGCTGGTGGAAGCAAAGGTTTTAAACTGTTTCAGCTCTGCAAATACGAACATGTCCATGATCATTTGCTCTTTGGCTCTAA
This sequence comes from Nyctibius grandis, assembly GCF_013368605.1. Classification (NCBI taxonomy): domain Eukaryota; kingdom Metazoa; phylum Chordata; class Aves; order Nyctibiiformes; family Nyctibiidae; genus Nyctibius; species Nyctibius grandis. The sequence goes on along the minus strand of NC_090662.1, from coordinate 5,026,001 downwards.
CCTTTTCTATTTTATCCTAATTTAATGCTCAAACTTCTACAGGTGAAGTTCAAACTGGAATCTGTCCTTTTTGCTCCAAGGAGCACAGACTTGCAGATGAGTCTCTGGACACTCGAGCCAAGATCAGCTCATGATTTTTCTTGCTCATGATTCTGGAAGTGCTAGAGCTTGTTTCAGTGAGGTGGGATCCATCTCACCTAGCTTTCAGTGTGGGACTTAGCTTGCAGATTAAGACATCTAAATTTCAGTGTCTCCATCTATGTGTTTCTGTGCAAGTTGTGACTCTAAATTCCCGTGATAGTCAATGTAAATGTGGGATGGCATCCGGTTGTCTAAGCATGGGGTCTAGTGCTGATTTGGTGGACTGAGGCATCTTCCTGGACTCCAGCAACACTCTAAGAGGGCAACAGTCTCCCCAAAATCCCAGCCTCATTTCTCAGTCCCACATGGGCAACTGCGATTTCCCAGAGCAATTCCATGGTTTGTGGCTTAACCAAGATGCAACATTTATCTAGGAAAATAGCTCTTTTGCTAGCTCTTGTTCCCCGGTTTGCAAAAGGGGCCGTGAGATTTTTTTCCTGTTCCTTCCATGCCTTGTTCCTCTTGCCTGTGTGGAGCTCGTTAGAGAGAGCACTGATGTTCCCAACATACTCAGACCTCACTCGGGGTCTGATCCTGACTGGATCTGTGAAGCATGCAGTTATGAGTGAGTCCTATTCTATCTGCATCTGTGGTTATGGAGGAAAAAGCTCCTGGGACCATGCACACAGCAGTACTGCAACAGCTGAAGAGAGGTTACAGTAGACACAGAGGAAAATCAATGCCATCAAAGGGAGCACTTGAGCCTTTTCTAAACTGGTTCCTCCATCTTCACAAGTTAGAAATGCTTTGGCAGTGTAATGCTGGAAACCACAAGACTACACCCTGGAAAACTCTTTTTAAAGCGATTAAGTCAAACTGTGCTACATGGTGTTAATTTAGAATTTCAATTAGTGCATACAATTTGCTATCAGCTTAGGCCAAGTCATTTTCTCAAACCAAAGCTGCCCCTTGCTTGACTGTTTGCTTGAACAATATGAAGATGGAAGCAATTTGTTAACATAATCTGATTTAATATGATGACTAATGATTTTCAGAGAAAAGTATGGATTGGGTTTGTCAGGCTGATTATATCTGAAGCATGACTGAGAAGGGGACTGGCCATTTCAGCTAGCTTGATCAATGCAGATTTGCAGGACCTAAGCTGATCCTTGGCATTTCCAGGGTAAATTCAAAGTAGCTTCACTTTATTAGCTCAGTGTAGGATGGGTATGTTTAGTTGTCTGAGGCAGTTTGTGTTCCCCCCTCCTAGGGGTGAGTCTTGTTCCTATTTGTATGATGCAGAGATGGCTGCACGGATCCCTTGTTCAGATGGAGACTGCATTCCCCCATACCCACCCTACCACTTGTTTTGGTATTCACACCCTCACTGTGGAGACCCTGCACCCAATTTATCTTGCTTTTCCCTCCTAGGAGAACTGCTGGCTTTGCAAATCAATTCATCGAGAGACAGGGGCTTTTTGGTTGTGGGTTTTTTTTGGTTCAGCTTTGCAGGGTTGTCATTACATCAGTGGCTCTTGTCTCTGCCATTGTTGATGGCTGACCCTATATCCTGGAGTGCAAAAAGAAAGCTTGTGCGTGGTGTCCAGAAGGTCACTTTTCTGAATACCCTTCTCTGCTCTCTTCCTTGGCCAGCAGTTTTACCACGACTCATGTAAATATTGACACTTGCCAGGGACTTGCCTTTGTGCTTTCATTCCCCACTGAAAAGGCTTGATGTTTTTCTTCTGAGTTTACTTGGACTTTTTCTTAGCTCTTTTCTTTTACCCAGCCTTTCTCTGAAGAGCCTGTAAGAAAGAAAACCCCTTTTGTAAAGGCTTTTTTTTTTTTTTTCTGGAAATATTAACTCCCTGCACAGATATTCTGGGAACTTTTCACTGTTCTTTTGCTGCGTGACACAAGAAACTAAAAGAGGAACATTATCTCTTCGAGGCAGCAAGTCATTGTACTTGCTTCTAAAAGCTGATCTTGTTTTGTTTGACTTGCTAGCTCTTTTGTTGTGGCTGCGATGCACTGGATTATCTGTCCACTATCTCAGTTGCGCTTGCTTTCCTTCCCTTTAATGACACTTTTCCTGCAGTCAAACTGTCTTCATCATGAGCAAACCTATCAGCATCTGGCCCATTAATAATGACATTATGAAATAAAAATTAATCAAGCACTGAGATTATTTCCCAGGACTTATCAAGAGTGATTGCGCAGACAACTTGTTGCATAGGGGTAGATTGCAGTTTAGTTGGAATTAACTCACAACAGCTGCTTTATTACTGTGATGTATTATTATTTACGTTGGATGAAAGAAGTGAATAGCACTTGAGCACAACAGATCTGTGCACAGAGGAGTTCACAGTCTAAGGGAGAGGCAAGGCTGGAGCAGATGACAATAAAAAAGGGAACAGGACATATGTATTGCTGCAATTCAGACCATAAACTTTAGCAGAGACTTTGTTTCTCTTAGTTTCTTGTTCTTCTTTACTTAAGGAACAGTTATAAGCAGCATTAATCAAGTAGGTGAAGAGTCAAGAGCTTTGTCTTTAATAGCATTTAAGTGTTTCTTCTTTAACTTTCTCCCCGTGGACCCAATACTCGGATCTGGCCAAGTTTCACTCAGCTGAGGAGCCAAAGGAAGCAGATAGAAGAAGCAAAGAGGGATTTACGTCAGAGGAACAGCAAGTATATTTTCATCTCAGAGACACAATGATTTAGTGCAAGAGTACATATTAAGCATCTTAAAATATAGTTAAGTTGTGTGCTGGTCTTTGCTCTGAAGCCACATTGCTCAGCTACTAGTACAAATCCTGCAAGATAACAGAAGGTGCTAAACAAGTAACTGGAAAAAAAAAGACAGAAAAGATATACATCTTTTAAAACATAAGTAAGAGCGAACTGATCTGCAAAGGGAGAATATAACTGATTGATAAATACACAGTCAGACCTTTGTCAGCTGTAACTGAAAAGGATATGTGGTGGCCCTGCTCAGAAGGATGCACATGGGGTTTGGTTTGTTCCTTTCCAAAAAGCACGTACAGGTCTTTGACTAAAAGGATTGAAACACTCTGTGATAAGGTACCGAGACCTTCTGTTTACTGGAGGGGAGAATATGTGTGTGTACCACTGCTTGTTATTGCTAGAAAAAATGTTGGGAGAAGAAGAAAGAAACGCAGGATGGGTGACATTTGGGGACGTGGTTCCAAAGCATCTGGGTACCAGAGTATTGAAAAATTTGGGAGCAAGAGTTATAAACCCCAACCTGGGAAATGCTGGATGCCAGAAGTGATTCAAACCAAGGTGGATTTGTGTGAAACAGATCCTCTAATTCCTACAGTCCATTAAATATCCTTCTCAGAAATAGATCCTCTAATTCCCACAGTCCATTAAATATCTTTCTCACTTGTGAAGAACCTTTCCAGATCCTCTCACACACTACCTCACACCCCAATATATTCAGCATAGCCCCCTGCCAATTTCAATGTGTAACTTACCCCAATGCTTTTATTTTTCTGAATGCATTTCATGATTTTACCCAAAGAAATGCCAAGGGATCTGTTATCAGGTGCACTTTTCCCTTCCTCAGCGGAGTTTTTAGCTTTTAAGAACACTTTAAACCTGCCAGGGACAAAACGGTATATGAAGAACCAATTTCAATTACAGTCTGTGAGGTGGTTTCCCAGCAACAAGAGTATTTAAAAGCAACAAAAATTAACATACCTTAAAAAAAGCGCTAGTAACAACCGCTGATTTTCACAGTGTAATATTTTGTATTCATTAAAATGTACATTCTGAGGATTGCTTCTGCCTCAAGGCACAACCCCAACTCATCTTAAAATCACGTTTCTCCTTTCTTTGTTGAAAAGTACTTAGAACTTTACAACAGAGAGGAAAAGAAAGCAGAGGGAAAGAAAGAGACAGAATAAACTGGTAACATAATTGCTTGGAGCTAAGCTATTGACTTCTCTCTTGCTGGAATAGCAAAACTCAGTTGCTCTCTCAAGGAATAATCTCTTCTTTAGGATCCAACTCTTGTTTTGAACCACAGAAAGAAATATTCCACCTTAAAAATTGCCTTTTTTTCACCCTTCTGCCACTTTTGTTATCTCCGCTGTACATACATCCCTCCTTGTTCTCTCTGGAAACTTTAGTATTTCTCCAAAGCCTCTGGCTTGACAGATAAATCCAGGAGAATTTGTGCTCTGTGAAAGAGCTGTTTTAAAACAGAGTTAATAAATCACAAATGTTGTGTCCCTCAGCATGTAACACAGATTTTACCTGCAAGGAAGGGAAGGATGGTATCAACAGAGACTATAAGACCCACAGCATCCCAGTAAGCTCCAGTGCAAGAAGAAACTGGCACAGGATGTTAGCTATGTATGTCCCTTTTACCATGACGGATTTATAGTATTTGAGCTGCTCATGTCCCTTAACACCTTATACCTGACAACAAATGTGCATGGCAGTGACATCCCCTTTGTACAGGTCTAGGGGAGGGCAAAAGTGAGGAGGCAGTTAGTCGTGTCCTACACAACCATAGACATCTATAATGTAGACACACGGAGGCAAGTCCCATCCCAGAAATTATACTGGGACTACAGGATCCTGAAATGACCACTCCCCTCAGGACACAGGGACACCAAGTGGCTGCATTGAGCCAGAAGGAAAGGCTAAGCAAGCCCAGTCTCTGACTGTGGGAAAAGCAGATGCCTGTAGTGATACTTTCCAGGTATACATGAAAATGAACACTGAACTGCTTAAAATAAAGTTTATGGCCAGCTCAAAAACAAAAATTAAACTCCTCAACCTCTGACATTTATTTCCCAGTTCTTTTTATTCTTCCAAAGAATTTCTCTTTCTCAGAAGAACATTTTCATTTTCAGCCCAAGTTGAGCCAGAAGAGCTGTCCCATGGACTTGTGTGGTCTCATCTTATATTTTCCAAGAGAGATCAAAAGTATCTGTTGGGTTGCACAAGATTGGCAGGACACAGATCACTTGCACTGGAAGCACTGCCTTGACAATATTAATCTTTGACATTTTGGGATGTGCAGAGATCATTTTGGTTAATCTACTTTGTCTGGGCTGCTAGACATCCAAAAATACTGGCCAAATGCTCTAATTCCATTCTTTCCCCTCTGTGTGAACAGCGTTTCTGAGTGAAGAAGGGCAGATACATCAAGAAAAGCTGTTGGAGAACAAATATTTTGTTTCTTGAAAAGTTCCTGATTGACTGATGAAAAGCTAGGGGTAAGCAGATTTATCACCCTGCAGCAGTTCCAATAGTAGGACAAAATCACGTGCCACATGATCCAGCGTTGAGTAAATGCACTGGCTTGTACCTCCTCAAATATAGATATTTTTTTAAGCAGTCACAGACAGCTCCAAATATGAGGATTCCACAAGTGTTTGAGCCACTTGCCTATACATAGGAGCCTTGTTGCAGATTAAATGCTACTTGAGACATCCTTGTAGGGTTGGCATGTGTGACTTGGGACCTACAGAAGCCCTGTACTGCCTAGAACAGCAGCTGGAGGCCAAGTAGGACCACCCCAGTTTCACTATCTACTTGTGCTTGGGCAACTGTATTGAATCCCCCAAGGTGAGGTTCTGAATCCTGCCCTGGGCTTCTGTGTTCATTACAGAGGTGACCTTGGAGAAGATGAAGTGGCAGCCAAACAAGCTACAAAGCATAACGAAATTACAGAGGTAAAAGTGGATGTAGACAGCTGCCTTTCCCCTTCCCTGCGAAGAGCAGAGAGGACACCCTGCAGAGACCTGTGAGCTCAGATTCTCAACAGGTGAACTGTCAGGAGAAAACCACTGGGAGTAAGATATTTGCAATTCAAAAGGATTGAAATCAAAGGCAAAGGGCATAAAGAACTGGTCAGTAATAAAGTAATTTTTTAAGGTTCTTCTTTAAAAAAAATATTACCAGAACTACCTGCTGCCATCCCTTAGTTCAACATGTTCTCTTAATGATACCCATTCCATGGAAAGCCACCCAAATACGGATGTTTCATTTACTCTGCTGAGTGGCAAAAATCCCTCCAAAACTTTCTGTTTCCCTCATGTCACCTTCCTCACTTGCTCAAGGCCCCATCTGGGGTCTGTATGCAGCTGCAGTGTCAGTGAGATAGAGCAACTTTCTCTCATAATCAGTGTTTATTCACCATTGCCTCCCAGGCCACCTCTGAAGTTGAATTTCTCCATAGTTCCAGTATCCAAGCCTGGAATTGGATTTTCACCAGGATTTTCAATCCAGAAGGGAAAAAAGGTGATCTAAAGCAGGGGGTGTGAGTTTTCTCAAAGCCATGGCAGTTGTGTGAAGTAGGACTTGCTGGAGTGATGGAGAGCACTTGGCCCTCGGTACATCAGGGCTGTGGTGAGAGGCTGTCTCAAGGCTCACGCATCAAATCCACAGGAATCCAGAGCCACGACCACCAAGAAACATACAGCCAGCATTATCACTCTTTGTCCCACACATTTTTTTCTGAAACAGGGTTGTGAATCTAGCTTTAATAAAGGTGGCTGCCATCTCCCACTATTTCCAGTGAGGTAGATGTTGTGCACAGAGGTAAAATGACTTCTGAAATGGGTCAGGCTGATGGGCAGCTGAGGCTTGTGGATGGGGGAATGAGGACAGTGGAGGCTGCAGTGGAAATTTGAAGAATGGGGAAAGAAAAGCTGTTGGGATGCAGAGGAAGTAAATGAGAGACAGACTCTTCTGAAAGATAACATTTGCAGTTGGTTAAGTTACATATATACATGCGAAACTGGAAATTTTACAAAGCACTGTGAGTTCAGTTACTTCTGAGATGTTTTAAACATATGATACAGAATTACTTTATTAAGGAACACTTTAAAAATCTTAAGATAACAGCTATGTGAGGAAGCCATAATGTTTTCATTTTAACCGTTAGTCTGCCAGTCAATGTGGAAAAGGCATCCTTACATGTAAAAAACATTGCAGTTCTTGTGGATCTTCACAGAAAAATAACAGAAGTTAAAAGGTAGCAAAACACAAACCAGTGTGCACAAGGGGCTGATTTCTCATACTGAAATTGTCTCATGGACATATTCATGGAGGAGAGTCAGAGTCAGCTCTTGGCTACGGAGGTGAGTGATGGGCTGCTGGAATTGGACCCAAATCCCTGCCTATGACACTCCAGAGGTGCAGAGCCACTTCTGCCTGTGCCTGCTGGTGAGGAGGGTGTCACCTTGTAGAGATGCGGAGAGGACCTGTATGTGGGGAGTGAGCAGAGGGAAATGACCAACAGCTGGGAAAAGATTAATATTCCTCCTCCCAGCCCAGGACAGTATAAGTTATCTTAACCTCATCCTCCAAACAATAAAGGTCCTTTTTGCCTACAGTGCTGAGAAGGAGTTAAAAATAACGCAAAGCTGGCTGAAAAAAGGCAAAAAAAAACCAGGACTGATGTTACTGCTGTTTGATCTTGCTGTTTGGGTGGGAGATTGGGTGAGTTTTGATCTCTTGGTGTAACTGAGACAAACGATTCTTATCTGTTGAGGCTGGCAGTGCAGGGGAGCACACTGCACATCAGCTGCCTCAGCTGAATGACTAGAAGATGAGGAGTTAAATACACTCCATTTACAGCCTCTGGCTTCATTAGTAAGTTACTGTATAATGAACCAGTACATAGTGTCTTTCCTATTTTCTTCCATAGTTAATGCCTTGCTAGTATCTCATCCATAGGCTTGATTTATACTGCAGCCAACCTTTTCCTATGACAAGCAGCAGCCTGGTCCCTCTTGGGTTCAATGTGAGCCAACCTGAACCCTAAAAGTAGAGCTGGAAGGAAACACAGTGCTGGCTATGCTGGAGAGAAGCGTTCGATCATTTAATTAAGCCTGATAATGTTTCAAGCGAAGACCTTAATGGTATAATCAATAGTTCAGCCTGTGATCAGTTTGTTAGTCAGTCTCAAATGCTTTTCTTTTAATAGGGAACTCCCAGAAGGATCATGAACTGTTACTTGCAAGCAGTAATTTGGGATCAGTGCAAGGCATAGTTTCTGGCTTTATTTTGCACCTTTCCAACAACCACAGTTCTTTCCCTGTCTCCTTAGACTGCAGCTGGATGACCTACCCCAGGTGCCCCAACGTCCTCTATCCCCCACCAGTCATTCATCAACAAATTATTTGGATACAGATTCTTGTCCTTAATGCTTTGCAGGAAAATTGAGTCTCTGAGTTCTTCCATGCAAAAGGCTGAGCTGATGGGACCCCACATTCAGCTCTGGTGTTTCTTCACAGACTTCCCTAAACTCTGCCTCTGCTTCAGCTCTGAATCGGAGGCTGTGTAGCCATAACGTGACGGCACCAAGCACAACCTGCCATTGCCTCCATGGAGCTCATTAGCTCAGCTCAGCTACATGCCACTTCAGTGCAGGTTCCCATCTGCCTGGAAAATCCCATGCAGACACCTCTGAGACAGGCTCTGATGCTTTGCCAGTGCCAGGGTCCCCTCTCCCCCTTTATTCTTCCTTTCCTCCTCTTCTTCTCTTCAGCAAAGATTTCTTACTAACTGAGAAAAAGCTGCCAGATACGATCTTGGGGGATAAGGCACCCTTGAAACAAAAACCCTTGAAAGAGGTCCAAATCCTGCAGGCACAGAGCACCACTCTGCTCTTTGAAGGCACTCCACCCAAAGGAGGGTGGACAAGGGGAACCTACATGGTAGTATTCAATATTTGGGCTAGATGAGAAACAGCAGAACAATTTCTTTGTGCAGTTTCAGCTGTAAGAAACAGGGGTGCTCCCTTTCTGCTTTGCTGGGTAGAATTTTATCTTCTGATTTTGACACTTATTAGTTTTCCACTTATTAGGCTGCCTGTGAGATTTTCATTGTTGTGGCTTTTTAAAATTATTATTTAAAAGATCAGTGCGTGCAGAGTTTTCATTGTCACATTAAACACACTGAGTAAATATAGTGCCTGAAACAGATTTTTATCTGGGAAACTCGGATGAAATTCCATGGCTGACAGTTGTTCAGATGAGCCCTTTCTGCCAGAGTACAATAGCAAATGATGTTCTTCATTCCCTTTACCTTCTCTTCATTACGCATCAGAGGGAAGGGAGCAAGAGAAAAGCGCTGTCGTCCTGGCATTGCATTTATTTCGCTGCAATGACTTCACTGCATGCAAGTAACAAAGCTAAGTCAGCTAATTTCTTTTCCTTGTCCTTACACAGCAGAAGAGCATGTAAGAAGTGAATGGAGATTATACTGTTTCCTACTCAGAAGTCCTCATCCTTGCTGGCACCAGCTGAGATAGCCTGGAGGTAATGTACCTGAGCACTGGGGAAGCTTTCTGAAGGATGTGCTCTGTTCTCTGTGGTATAAGTTATATTGTAAGGGGAAAAGCAGGTTCAGCCTTGTCTTTTAGTCGTAGTCTTCATGTGGTTCATAATGAAAGCAACCACATTACTTTTAGGAAGAGATGAATTAAGGAAAACTGTGGGTGGTCGGAGCGGAGTGGGAGTAACATACTCAGTCTATCCTGAGGGCACAAAACGGAGTCTGGCATCCCATGAAAAGCATCAGGCTTTGGGCTAAGGGAATCAGACAGTGTGAGAAGAGGGCTTAAAATATGGAGTGGGTCTGGGCATGGGAATGGCTCAGGTTTACACTTACCAAGCAGGGTGGGCATCCACTTAGAGCTGTTATATCCAAACACAGCATCCCTGTAACTGATGTGCTCAATTCAAGTAAGAGATGGGGCTCAAGGTGCAACGGCAGAGTGAGAGTCTCTGTGTGGGTGGTAAAACTTGGGTACTCAAAGCAGCTTCAGCCCTTCACATCTGTGGGCCTGATTCTCATTTACAGACAGGTCTCCCATTCTTCAGAACATCTCAGGGCTTCAAAGAACGGTACATGGTACTGAGTCCTCCCTCGGGGCCCTGCTCCCCAACAGTGCTAAATGGCTTTCACATGAAAGAGAATAAGGTTTAGCCAGATTCCCAACCCTTTCCTTTGATATTTCACCAAAACCCACAACCGCTCAGCCAAGAGGACTCTAACTGAACTGGTTCCTTGACCCCTACCTGAGTGTAATAAAATGTGAAACAATTTGGATAAGAAATAGTATGTCTGTATGATGGATCACAAACAATGTCATCAGAGAGATGAGATGGTGGTAGAGACAGGGAAGGGTATCAAACATTTTGCTTCCTTGTTCTCATCTCTCACAAAACATGCTTTGATTGTTTTCTTAACAGGAACTGGCAAAGCAAGCTCAACACATTAGTTAGGATTGTAATCCAAAGCTGAAAGTGGTAAGAAAGAGTGCTAGAAAACCTGGCTCTGAGTACCTAGTACGGTAGGCTCATACTATGATCAAGATAATCAGATCTAAATTACAGAGCACATCCCATAAAACAATGTGAAGAAAGGCCCATGGCCAACAGAGCACTAAGCCAGCACTTCCAGATGAAGCTTTCATTGCTGTTGTTTAACCTGTGGCAGAAGCCTGTCTGTAGCATGGCAGAAGATGACAGCACAGGTTCCCAATCTGGGATGGCAAAATTGTACAATATCTGTCTGAGGCTAAGGGCTTCTGACTCCATCTCCAGTGCTTTCACATAAGACCAGCACCTCCTGCCCAGCAATCTACCCAGGTGTGTCTGAAGATTCTTTACAATGATATGAGTAACTTCACTTTCGTTAACAGGTCAGGAAATTGAGGTATCAAGGGAGATGGACTTGTCTGAGGAATTCTAACAGGCCTGGGACAGAGGAGTATAACTGAGGTCCCTTGAGCTCAGTCCGATGCTCCGTAGCTGCTCTGTGGAGCTGAACATACATGAAAGACTTTGCTGGAGATCAAACTCTTCATTGCAAAAACTGATGGGGGATGGATTGTGTGGCCAGTGAGACACATTCCCAAGCAATGCATGTCCCTGGGAACAACAGTGTAACTAGTCATCAACTCATGTTAATACTCATCTTTGCTGTCCTAACACAGATTGTGTTGGGACAAATTGTTTCAGGGCATGGTCTTAATTCTTCAGACTTCAGGCAGTACAGGGTGCTGTGCTGCACTGGGAGATGGAGGCAGGGGCAGCAGGTGACACTTCCCATTGGCGTTGATAGCTGCCCAGGGTTTACAGCCAGGGATGTCTTGGAGATGTCTGGGGAGACAGGTTCAAATGGGGCACAGCTGCTCCTCCTTTCTTCCAGTCTGGCTGGATACCAAATCAGTACTGCTCTGGAAGGTGTATGGTGCAGCATACTTGGGTCCCAATGCCTGTTTTAATTTCCCCCACACATGGTGGGTTGTTTTGTGGTTTTGTTTTTTTTTTTATGGGGGAAGACTTTTGACTTTGCTGAATGTTTGGCATCCTTTTTAGGACCACTACACATTAATTCTGATGACCACATACTGCATGCCAGGAACCCTTGGATTTTTTTGGCCATCCATGTGAAAATTCATGCTCAAAATTTCTAGCCTAGAGAAGACCTGTATAGGTCACGCACTAAATGTCTCATGTTCTAGAAGTTTCCATATTGTCCCATATGCACCAAACGACATGTGTGCTCAGAAAAATTGCCCACTGAAGCCACACTAAGGTTTGGCATTAGGCTGTGCTAAAGTGGCTCTTGGCTAGCCAGTGAGGAGAGTGAGCAGGATCAGTCAGTGCCTCACTGCATAGAGATGGAGATAGAGACAGGTGGAGATAGAGATATATTCGAACATAGGAGGAAGCCAGTAGGAACTTTCCAAATGAACTGAAGGTCCTTTCTCCCTCTGAACACATGACCAGTGCTTTCTGACATTTGGAAAGCATCTCGCAGCCTTTGCCTTCTCCATCTTCTTGCTTTGTAGAATAGGGACATTTACTGTTAACTTACCAGCCTCCTCCTAATTAGGATCCTAATTGTTGCCCCTTCTTCAGCACTTCAGTCCCCTCTCAGCACTGATTCAGAAATGAAGCACACAGGGTCCACACACCTTCCTCACTTGATCTTTGCTCCATGGCCACCATTCAGCAAGGACATTCCTCACCAGCTGGGAAGTGGACCTGTAAACCCTTCCGCAGGTTGCCTGGGGTGGTTTTGTCACTCTTAAACAATGCTAATCTTTTCACCGTGCCCACGTTCACTCTTGGATCCATACTGAAGATGTTTACATCAAATTTTGCTTTAATTCTATCCCTGAGTGCTCAGATAGGGTGGGAGAGAGTTCTGAGAACAAGGCACTTAGTAACAATACTATTATTATTTCACTTGTGTACGTTTTCCCCTTCTGCTAGATTGGTTTTCACTCCAGCTATATTTCTTTGAATGTGAAGTATTCTTTTTTCCCCCTTGCTTTCCTTTTGGTCCTATCCTCTGTTTAAAAGCAAAGTCATCAATAATGCTAGATGAAATGTATTTGCTGTAACTCTCCAGGATAACATGGTTTGAATGTTTTGATTGATTTACGTCCATAAAAAACAAACTGCATCAGCCATTTGTCTGAGGAAGCCTTTGTTTTCTTTAAAGGTATGAGCCCTGTGCCTCATTAGTCTCCCAAGCTTTCATTTTGGTACCTGTTGTGTTTCACACATTTTTATAAGCTGTCTGCCTCTAATAAATGAAATTATACTTCAGCTGTAAAGTGTTCCCATAAGCAATCAAAGAAATGCTGCCTTGTAGTCTCTGAGAATAAGCACCATCAGTACCATTGTCACATCATCAAGATGTAATACAGCCTGGTTATTAGTTTTATGCTACTCTGACAGCTCGGGTGAGGCAACATCTCTAAAAACCCAGTGCTGGAGGAATCAAAGGATTGAGGATCAGCACATACCAGCCTGAGGTACCTGGCACTACAATATTATGGCTGATTATTAGATAGAAGGGTGGCTTGCTTCAGCATAAGTTCTTGAGCGATTTCACTCAAGGGTCAGAAGATGAAATCAGATTAATTAAAAGTGGAAATCACATGCAGGTTTATTATCATGACTTGAAACTATCAGGATGAGTTACAAGATCTGTGACAGCATCTTCAGGGAGCTCCAGAGAAGTTCAGCTAATCCTCCTTTGCGATCCACAGGCAAGCAGAATCTTGTTGTTTGTTTTTGCTCTTGTTTCAAAGAGAGAGAATTGAAAGGATTGTGTTTTTCCTGGGGCATCGTCAGGTCAAATGAGAAGATGAATGCAGCTGTGCACGTGCTCTGCTCTGCTCTTGTCTCGCACCTATGATGTAATCCAGAGGAAGAAGACGGGCTAGCTCATGACATGCAACATTATTCAGCTTCAGATGAAAGCAGGCTGCCAGCTCCCCATTTTTCTAGCACTGATCTGACATCCACTGATGGCAGTTTTGAATTCCTGAGGTTTTTATGCATCTCTCACAAAGTTCATGGCATTCAGTAACAAAGTTTGGGATCTGGCACCCTTTGCTCTCACCACCTTTCCCTGAGGTTGCACAGTCCAATGCCATATTTATACATAAAATTTTCTGCTGTTATCCGTGTTGCAATCACTGCAACTGTGAGTGCAAGATAACCATGAGAGACACATGCTAGCTCAGAGAGCTTAGGGCACCAGTGGGTGTCAGTGGAAGCAGCACCATGAGACCAGAAAAGCAGCACAGCAGGTGAGTGGCAGAGAGGGATGTTGCTCAGGGCAAGGCTAGGCACCACACAAAGTTGTTTTTAACATTTAAATAACTTTTATCTTAGCTCCAGTTTGGTGATCCTTATTTATACACAAATATTTTTGCCTTTTTTTTCAAACAGGCGTGAGGCAGAAGGGGAGACAGAGAGGAAATCAGCATTCAAAACTTCTTTCTACTTGCATGCACATTGCATTGCTAAAATTAACATTGTGCCTGGTTCAGTGGGATGAACTTTGTAGTCAGATTATTTAGTAATTAAAACATAGATACATCTCAGAGGCAAAAGAGAAAATCCCACTAACTCCAATTTACCCTGTTGTAACCCATCCTGGGAAACAGCAGAGCATCAGATGGCTGTTTATTTACAGGTACATATATATATATATATATATATATATATATATGTAGAGAGAGAAAGCAGGTAGCAATTCCTTTAGCTCCCCCTCCTTTCTGCTTGGAAGCCTATTTACAAACACACAGCCAAAATCCTATTCAGAAATTGGTGATTGTGTTCATTGTTCCAGAACACATAACAGCAAAGGCAAGCAGGAACTGCTTTAGTGAAGCAGTAATAGTTTAAGTTGCTCAAGCAGGAGAACAGGGAGAACAGCAAATAACTGTCACAGTCTAAAAGCTGCAGAAAGCACTAAATCACCAGGTCTTGTACTCTGTGATTCTAGCAGCCTTGTTGAGCTACTATAATACCTTTGATATGTCATCAGGACCTAAGGTTTAGCCACAATTCCGAATACACGGGCTAGATCCTGCTAAATTCTGCACCAAAAAATGACACTGATTTCATGGTGACTGAATTGGGTTTTCTGGGGCCACTTGCCACTGAGATACAGAGCTTCCACCATGCTTGTGTAGAGTGGCCCAGCCAGGGACATCTCTTGGATTCCTCTGGGGGAAGAAGGTCCAAAGCTTGGGTACCTGGCCTCATTGAACAGGTATCTATCGTGTCCCTCCTGCATGGATGGTGACAAACGAGGATGGGGTGTAGAGCCCACATAGAATGGTCAAAATACCAATTCTTTCAGTGGCTTGGTCAGGAGCAGATTTATCACAGGATTAGACAGAACATAAGGGAAAGGTTCAGCTCAGTGCTAAGACACCTAATGGGTGGTATCCCCCACCTGGGAGCCCCTGGGTTGGCAGGCAAAACTCCAATGTAGTCTGTAGAGGACAAGAATTTGGTCCAGTTTCCTCAAAACAACTGTTCAGAGCCCTTTATGGTGTCCAGCCCGATTCCCAGAAGGGCACAGTCTCCCTACACATAGGCCCTCCCTACACCAGGCCTGTGAGGATGTCTCAGATGCCTCCATGGCACCTCAAGTGATGTTAGATGCCTGTGTCAAGACAAATGATTTGAGCCCTTCATCTTTTTCCCTGTGCTGCTCCCATCCAACATCCCCTTTTGCACCTCATTTTGTTTTCCTCTTATCAGTGGAAAGAACTCCAGACTCTAGGAGCTGCTCTGGATAAAGCCATTCACGTGTTTTCATTCCCTGGAGTTATTCAGAGAGTTTCCTGCACCAAAGAGAAACATCAGGACATATACTTTGTGCTGACCCATCCCCCCAGCAAGGCAATTAAAATAAGAATCGTGAACGAGCAATGTTGTTTTAAAAACACAGCACAACCTCTGATATAAAACAGCACTAGGAATGGACTTGTCAAGCCCTATTAGTTTTTCATTTTAATTTTCAATAAAAACAGGGAAAGAAGGAGTGTTTACAAGCAAAGCAGTCTGTTCTCTAGTCAAAATACTCACTCTGATTATGCTCTGGGACCAAGCAATTAACAATGATCAAAGAGCATATTTGTTGTTAAAAAGTTAATGGGGATAAAATTATCACTATATTGATATTTTTTTTCTGTTTTTTTTTTTTCCTTCCAGAAATAAATCCATAATTTGCCAGTATTTGACAGTATAATCCTCATCACTGTTCGGTTGCTTTTCTTTGGGGGCAGAAGGTGGTTTTCGTCTAAAAGAAAAAAAAAATGTGAAATAAGGAAAATTCTTGAATTAATCCCATTTTTTGCCAAAACCGATCTTTTATTTTTAAAAAAGGCTCAACAAAATTTTTGGTCAGATTTACAGATTGCACAAGGTGGTTAGTTCAATTACAGCAGGCACAGAGTAATTCTGAGAACTAATTAAATATGCTGGTATGCAGATGGTTAATTGGATTAATAATTACCTTGCATATGTAAAAAGAGGTTTTATGTTTGCACAGGCAATTTTTATCAGGATTCTCCTGGGATAAAAAAAAAATCATGCTAACAAATGATTGTTTCAAATAGTAAGATAATTTTGCCTTGGTTGTGACTAAACTTTAGAGGAAGAAGCTTTCTGCTTCCATCAGAAGGTAATTTAAAGAAAAAACAAATTCTTTCTTTTATTCTGTACACTCACCTAGAGTCACTCCAGGGAAGAGAGAAAAGCAAAGCATGTTGTAATCTGCAGAAATCAGAAGACAATGGAAAAATCTGTTTTTAAGCATTTTTGAGGGGGGTAGGAACAAATTGCCATGGCAACTCTCTAAACGGATATGTCTTCGAGGAAATCATGCTGTTCTCTTGAAAAGTGAGATGCATAATACAACGAGCACTTGAAAGTTATCTTTGAAAGGCATGTGTACAGGAAAATCAGAAATATTTTATAAATTCAAACTTATGAAACATTCATGCTGATTCACTAATGTTTCACACGGCAATTACTCTACCCAAAGGCAGGAGCTGAATAACCTTGCCATGGATATGTGCATTTTTAAATGTGTTTTGTGGTTGGACTGATCTGGTCCATCAGTCCCTTTCCTCTGCTTCGCAAGCACTCAGTCTCTTGTCATCAATATATAAGTTGCCACTAACTCAGGTGGTCGTTAAATCAAAGCCTGAAGTATTTAACCCATTTCTTATGCCCTTTATTTTTCTGACAGGTTGTGTCCATCAACATTTTCTTACCAGCAACATCAGTGACATCAGTGTGCTGCAGAGAGTGGGATGACAGAGAGGAGAATTTGACCTAATAATTTTACTTGGAAAAACTGTTCCTCTTATTTTAAACCAATTAGATAATTTGAGGCATCTGGTCACACTGAAGATTATATTCTGCCCACAAAATTGAAGGATGCTCATCTTGGCAGAACAAATAAGGGTCTTCGCTCACAATGCCCTGCCCCTATTAACAACCAGAGGAGGATTTTCTTTGTTACAGGATATTTAGTTCCTAACCCTCTGGCCTGAAAAAGTAAATAAAATAGATTAGAGCTTGACCAGTACAAATACAGAGGGGGAAAAAATCATGAACATTCATTTTCACCCTTGAGATGGAACTGCCTGCATGACTTGTTGGTTGCTTTTAACTACTCCTGAGCTTTTCTTCCACAAGACTTAACTGTTTTAATTAACACAATCCAAAAGACTTGTTTTTAATTAAACCAGATTAAATATCAAAATACAGCCTGATTGGAACCAAAATCAACGTCTTCCCCATAGCTGTGTGCACCAGTTTAAGTAAGTGCATTTAAAAATGTCACCTTAGACTGACATGTTACATAGAGAAGCCCTGAGGTTTGCACTCACACTGTTGGCCCTGGGTGTTTGTTTTAAGGTGTCAGAACTACTATCACATCTAAGAAGCAGCAAATGGAGGAGCTGTTCACCAATGTCTCCCTGAGGGTCTTCTCCACGAGCCACCATTGCACATTTCAGAGGGCTGAGATGGTGGCCGCTATGCCGAGTCAGGGCAATTTAGTTATGATTTCAAATACTAGAAGCAGTTTGTGAACAACTCACTGATTTGCTCTTCCAAATGTATCTGTCTAGTACCTTTCTAAGAGGGAGCAATGAGTCACTTGTCTGTTCAGCTGTTGTTCTTGGAAGGTGAATGATCATGGAAGTCAAAAGAAGGCACTGAGTTTGGCAGGTGGATAACTGGATGGAAATGGCTGGGACTGAGAGTGCTGGCTGCAGAACATCAACACATCTCATCTTGGCTAAGAAAGTGCTATCTCATGATCTTTTTATTTTTTTGAGGAACAAGGAAATAGTTTTACAAAGTCTAGCAGAAATGGACCCTAAGGAGACACTGAAGTAGAAATAATTCCTGCTGATTATAGACAAAAAGACCATAATACCTGTTAGGGATAATAATTGCTGTATTTGAGGAAAGCCTAAAGCCAGAGCCAGACTTCACAGCTTGAAGAAGGGCTCTGAAAGAAATCTGGAGGTTTGAAAACCCATTGACATTGGGGGAAAGCCTGGTCCTGACTGACAGTTGATGGCTGGACCTCAGCGTACATCCCACCATGTATGTGATTCTCTGGCTTTTTTGTCAAAAGGTCAGATGAAGTGATTGTGATAACCTCTTCTGACCTTCAAATCTATGAATCTGATATGACTGCTGAACTGGGCCACAGCAGAACCAAGCACCTTAGATCCTTTCACTCAGTATTATAGTTGGATCAGCCAAAGTCTGAATACGGGTACCCCTCCCTCCATCCCTTCCCTTGGATCAAGTTGTTGTCACAGCTGCGCATCCAACACCAGCATGAAAGTTCAGACATCCAAACAAGAGCACACACAGTTTGTCAGAAATCAGTGCCAGATCACAGGGACAAATTAAACACCTGCTCCAGTGTCAGGGTGTTGGGAGCCACTGCAAAGTCCAAGAGGTTTGGGACGGTACCAGCCGGGTGTGAGGAACCAGGATGGGTGCAGTGATGGCTGCTACCTGTGATGACCCCTTAGTGCTGGTGTTTAAATCTAGGACCTAATCCAACCTCATCTGGAGTCAGGGGTAGGTCTGTCTTCAAGGACATAAACCCTCCACCCCTCATGTTTCATATGGATGGGGAGGTTAAGGGAGTTGTTTAATACTACAGAATAGCAAAGCCAAGCCTAGGTCAGTGCAATCTCCCTGATGCCATATCTCAGGGTACAGCTGCAGGGTATTTCACAGGCAGACACAGAATGATGCTTTCTAAGCAGGTTTCAGTTGCTGTGGCCATGCTCTGAGCTGGCCAGAAGCTGTGCAGCTGATCTGGCACAGCCTGCCTCACAGTAGAGCGTGTCACCTTCTGTCACCCCTCTGAGGCTGGGGCTGTCTTAAATGCCATACACGTCCAAGGCTGAAATGACCCTACATGTGACTGTGACCCTGTGCAGTGACCTCATGGCATCAGTCCCTTGGCTCTGCGATGGAGAGTCACTCTGTGCACGTGTGTGAACAGCAAAAAATCCCCTGGATGAGGAAGAGAGATGCTCTGAATGGTCTGGCCTGTTCAGATGGGCATTATTTTTCCTTAGCTGGTCCCAGCTTGTTCTGGCCTAAAGAATGACATCTCCATCAAGGTTAATGGTTTTATACTCGCTTCCAGCAAGAGGGTATCAGCTCCAACGGGCAGCTTTCAGGTTCTAGAAATGGGTTTACGTGAGCAAGGGTGTCAACCCACTTGTGTTTAAAGGGGAAGACATCAGCAAGACTCAGAATGATTAAGATGTCCATGAGAAATTTTTATTTTAAAATCTATGGTCTTTCACAGATGAAAAGCTAATTTGTACCTGCACCCAGATTTCCATGACTGAACCATGGCTTTCTTGTGTATGCTAAAGAAGTGTTAAAAATACTGTCTAGGAAGTCCACCGTTACATATGTTTTAGGAGTTTTCTGGGAGAGTAAGGACAGGACAAATCTGTGTCAGTAATCCTGGCAGAGGCAAGACAGAGATAAAGGTGTTAAATGGCCAAAGAAGTTTTATAATTCAGTGACATTTCTTCTGATAAAGCTGTGTTTAATCTGACAGCTACAGGAACTAGGGTGCGACATGAGCATGAGGCCAGGAAATATAAAATGAAGTAATCACCTTGAAGAAGGAAAAGTTTTGAATAAAACACAATGCTGGAAATGTTCAATACAGCATCAAATCCTGTTGGTCAGTGCCTCATCCCAGTCATTTGCCATTAATTTAAATATTATTGAGAGAATTTGTGACAAAAATGTCTCAACAGTGCCTGTAGCACCATGAATACATGTTCTTGCTGGAGAATCTTGCCAGCAACCCAAATATTTATGGGATCTGATGTTGACACATGAGAAATTACATTTTTAACAGTGATGATTTCAAAATGCTGGGGGAGGACAGCTGAGAGGAGGTTAAAGGATTTGTGTAGGTCAATGTCATAAATGGGATCAAACCAGACCAAGAGTTTTTAGAAAAGGGCCCTAGATTAAAATAAGAGTTATTGGAGGGAGGATACAGAGATGGTCAAAGGAAAGACAGTATCTCGTAATATTGGGAGAGGGGATTTTGACCCTACAGATACTTGAAAATTGATTATTTTTTAATAAATAAAAGGAAGACAAGTTCCTAAGTGTAGGACTCAAATCTCAGGAGTTTTGGGCTTAACTCCTCAAAGTGCACCAGGAATACCCAAATAACAGCATCCCCCAATTGTCCCACTGAAGGTGTCCCAGGAAGGCTTCTAGAAGGTGAGGGCTGAGCCCAGGTACCTTCCTGACAGCCAGGTGGGAAGGCTGGTTGCTCTTTGCTCAAATATTCTGTCTGCAAGAAGAGGGGGAAGATCTGAAGTGGAAATATGTGCTGGAGCAGCACATGGGTATCTGTGGCATGAGCTGCTAACGGGGTCTTATCATCCTCATCAGAGACAAACAGAGCAGGGACCCACAGTGGGCAGCAAAGCAAAGAGACCCATGCAACTTCTACAGCAGGATTTTCCTTCCTGGGGAGTATCTCAGTGACTTTGTATTTTCATCCTGTTTTGAGATTTTCCCCATCCCCACCATCACCACTGCACCTTCCCCAAGGTATTGCCATCTTTTTCTCCCTTGTAGGTTATACTGTAAACCTAATAAACAACTCAGCCCTCCCTTCCCTGGGACAACCTTTTACCATGGATAAGAGAAGGTTTGAGACAGCAGGAATCATATTAGCATTAACATATCATTATCCTTATTCCACAAGGACCAAATTGAGGCAGAGAAAAGGATGTAGTAAATAAAAATAATAAAGTCAGGCTGACACTCCCTTTTGAGTTGGATTTCTTTTATCTAATGTTAGCCATCTGAAAATGAGGCATCTGGCCTAGTGCAGACATCTGGACTCTCTCAATACTCAGTAGAGAGAGGCAGTTTCAGAGGTGATTCATCACAGCTCTTCACAGGGCATGAATTGCCCCTGGAAGCTCCACCAGCTGGAGAAGGAACCCAGATGACAAGCTTAGCATGGATACCCACCTGTTAACTGGCAGGAATCAGTCAAGAAAAATCCCATCCGTGCTTTCTATGATTAAAAAAGCTCATGGGCAATATTGTTCCACTGCATGATCTGACCAAAGATGAAATAAGGTCGCTGTTGTTATCACAGGCAAGGAGTCAGGCAGAGTTATTACAGAACAGTTGAAAGCCAGAAAGGTGGCTGGTAATATAAAGCCACAGACAGTTCAGCTAGAAATTGGCACTAGTTACCTATGAATATAGATACTTTACTGGATCCCGTTACTTTCTTCAGTGAATCAGTTAAATGCCACTGCAGTTGACAAAAACCGTCCTCATCTCCACAGCTGAAGCAGCCAGGGTGCATGCTGAGGACATCAAAACGCTCACTTGTGCCTTGCTGTCATTATTACAGCCATGTTCTGGGCTTCACGGTGGACCATGCAAATATAGAAGGTCAGGAGATAGGTGATGATGGCAGTAGCTGTCCTAAGGTGAACTCAGTGATGCTGTGTCTTTGCAGTGCTTGGTCACGGAATTCAACAGCATGTAGACCAATCGGATGCTCATCTGAGATACCCACAGGAAGAGATGCCTTCTTGATGTCCAGGATGCTGGTACAGACCATGACTTCAATGGCTCTGCTGTGAACACATGTGGTGTGACCAGGCAGCTTCATACAAGGTATACTTAACCTTTTCGTTCCTCATCAAGCTTCCTAATGTCCTAGGAAGGCCAAAATCCCAGCATCTGGTGCCTAAACCCCAACAACTGGTGCCTCAGCTTAATTCCCTCTCCTTACTGCAGAGCTAGCACTGAAGCCCTCAGCAAAATGCTGCATCCCTACTGTGCAGTTAGTGGGAGGAAGGAATGACTCTGTGTGTGCATGTGTGCACGTAATCCCATTCCAGGACAAAATGTTTCACTGTGGGTGTGACAACAGTGCACACCTTCCCTGGGGGATGCAGGGCACATGCAAAGCCCCTTGCAGTGGAAGACCCTCCCTAAAGCCATCAGGTTTTGGATTAAGGCCATCAGCCTCAGCAAGTCCCCCTCTTGCCTCTAAGTGAGCACACTTAACCTGGTTTCCAAGTGAGATAGATTACAATTCCTATATATTAATTTATTTTTTCCATGGACAGGTGCAAGTGTGTCCCTCCAGGAGAAAGTGTGTCGCTCTTTATGCCCCATTAAGACTCCAAACCTGCTGAGCTGTTCAAAAGGAAACAGAAAAAAAAATAAATGCACAGGTAGACTTTATACCCCTGATCTCAGCTATTTTTCCTTGCAGAAGACCATCTTTGAGTACACGTTATTGAACCTCCCTGTTTAATGACCCTTCTAATGCACTGCTATCAGGTAGTGCCATCTGCATTTGGACAAATGCGCTTGCTCGTCTGTTTATTCAGCATAAATTATCTTTATTTAAAGTTTAATGGAAGTTACATCTATTTGGACATCTGTACTTAACTGATTACTGGCCACGTTGGGCTGCCTGGTGGTTCTGCATGATCTTGCCAGCTGCTATGAAATGATAAGAGCCTGACATATGTTAAGAGTCAGCAACAATTACAGGCAGGGAGTATAATTTTTTTTTTTAAATATTTCTGAGCTGGCAGCTAATAGAAGCATAAAGAATCCACCTGCTCTCCCAAACTGTGTCCTCCACCCCCATGCATGTCTCTGCTGTCAATCCAAACCCTTTCAGAAGCACACAAAAAAATCCACCCCTCCTTAGGAGTGAGTGAACTTCTTTGTACATACCATTAAATCCACGTACAGTTTGCTACCTGTTTCACGCAGTGAAACACTTCTGTCCCTAAGATACAAGAGACCATCCTGGTTCATCAGCATCTGCAACTGAGTTGGAAAGTTGCTGCCATCTATAGATAGGTATGAGGATTTGCTACCACAGTTATAGAAGAGGTTTGAGAGACAGGAACAGGATGGAGGGAGAAGGGAAAATGCAGAAAGAGGAGAGGTGCAAATGTCTGAGGAACTGTCCCACTGCACTGTACCATGGAGTCCATCTACTCCCGTCTCTGGCAATGGCCAAATGCAGAGGGATGCATGAAAAAGTAGCAGGAGACAAATGGGAGAGAAAGCTTCTTCCTGACTCCAGGCTGCCAGAAGTTGCCTTATGCCCTACAAAGATGAATGAGAGAGCCTATACTCCTCTAATGAGATTTATAGTCTTAAATTAAAAAAAATCCCAGCCATGGAACTAGATACTCTTCACAGTCTTCTAGTCTTACATCTCTTCCCGATGCTTTTCAACACTTTCTTTCTCCTGAAAGCTGAGCTATGTGCAGACCTTCTCTGCAAAACGAGCAGAAAAGGCTGCTGTTATTTCTCACTCACCCTTCAGCACTATCTCCCACCCTGCTCTAGAGAGATGCCCGGTTGTACAAGACTTTGGTGGGACACAGGCCCAGCCTAACCTATTTGTCATCTCTATAGATAAGGTCTTCACAGGTCTCTAGTGCTAACAAGGAGAGTTAAGTGCCACAGCAGCCTGGGCGTTAGGGAGGATCAGTCCAGAGCCTTGCAGGGGAGACATTTCTGCCCTGTGTCTATGATGAAGTGGCCCTGGGATCTCAAGTCAGACTTCCATAGGCAGGTGATGGTGATGTGTGTTTCTGAGTGGTCCTGCATGTGGATATAGATAAATTTAATGGCAATGAACATACCTTGGACCTTGAGGAGCTGTGGTTGTAGCCAAGTCACACTGGGAACACTCCTTGATCCTCCACTGTAGCACACAAATTATACTGTAATGTTGTCACAGAGACTGACCAAGATTTAATAAAATTTACCTTTATGCTAAAAATGTTTTTATCCATTATTTCTCTGTCTTTCAGGCTGGAGGGTTTCCTTCTGGACTTGATAGTGCATCGGTTTCTATATGCATAAGATGTCCTCAAATGTCTAATGCTCTGAAAAAATACAGCCAAAGCAATAATATTATTCCAGTTGCAAAGCCAGGCACATAAAAGTTAGGAAAGCATATGGATGAAGAATCAGCAGAAAGTACTCTAGACAAAGATCTTTCTGACTTCAATCTGAGTTTGAAAAGAGCTCAGCACTAAAGACTTGGAGTTAAAAGCCTCTTCCATGACCTGTGCAGCATGCACAGTGCTCAGCCTGATCTTCATGTGTGGCATAAGCCATCATGATATGCCAAAATGCTTTACAGCCTGTATCTTTACTGAATCTCAGCAGTGCATGTGGGGGCTGCCCCATTGTATCACAGAATCATAGAATGGTTTGGGTTGGAAGGGACCTTAAAGACCATCTAGTTCCAACACCCCTGCCACAGGCAGGGACACCTTCCTCTAGACCAGGCTGCTCAAAGCCCCATCCAACCTGGCCTTGAACACTGCCAGGGAGGGGGCAGCCACAGCTTCTCTGGGCAACCTGGGCCAGGGTCTCACCACCCTCACAGCAAAGAATTTCTTCCTAATATCTCATCTAAATCTACTCTCTTTCAGTTTAAAAGCATTCCTCCTCGTCCTGTCACTGCTTGCCCTTGTAAAAAGTCCCTCTCCAGCTTTCCTGTAGCCCCTTCAGGTACTGGAAGGCTACTAGAAGGTCTCCCTGGAGCCTTCTCTTCTCCAGGCTGAAGAACCCCAACTCTCACAGCCTGTCTTCATAGGAGAGGTGCTCCAGCCCTCTGATCATCTTCGTGGCCCTCCTCTGGACTCGCTCCAACATCTTCACGTCCTTCTGATGTTGGGGGCCCCAGAGCTGGATGCAGCACTGCAGGGGGGGTCTCACGAGAGCGGAGTAGAGGGGCAGAATCACCTCCCTTGACGTGCTGGCCACGCTGCTGGGGATGCAGCCCAGGATATGGTTGGCCTTCTGGGCTGCAAGCACACACTGCCAGCTCATGTTGAGCTTCTCGTCAACCATCACCCCCAAGTCCTTCTCCTCAGGGCTGCTCTCAATCCATTCTCCGCCCAGCCTATCATAGGGCTGACATCTTGATGTGTGATGACGTTAAACCTAGACTGATTGCAACCTACTCCAACATCAGCTCTGAAAGTCTCTTGTCCAATGTAAAGCCACATCTCACAGACTGAGGTCAGAAAACAGACCTTATCAGGTGAGAGTGTTTGCACAGGCGCTTGGAGCCTAGGGGCATGCAGCGGGGGTGAGCATATCTCCTACGGTCAAGAAGGGTAACAACGTGTAAAGGAGACAAAAACTCATGTCCTCTTCCCGTTACCTCCTTCACATCACCATAATGACTTTGCTTGCTCTACTGCTCCTGTCTTGTTGGCACTGGATATGCTTCTTTAGCTTTATGGACAATTATGTTGTAAAATGGGCTGAGATTGTATGTATTGGACAAGAGATGTTCCTTTTGCAGTATCTGTATGTGCTGCTGAATAGTATCAGTTTTGCTTCAATTCCATGTAAGTCCATGGAAAAGCACAATGAAGTAACCCATTATGAGTCACATCACTATTAAGCTGCCCCAACACCAACAATCTTGGACCTCTACTTTTGGTCTCCTTCTCCTCCGTGCCTTTCCTCCCATTATCTAGTGTTTGGCACTCTGTTAGCTGAACTATGTCTTGGAAGATATAGTTTATCTGGGAAGACTATGACCTGGAAATCCTAGTTTTTGACTAGTCCTAATCAAAATCTTATTTGTGCTTGCAGATGCCAACCTGATATTGACTGCCACAGCTCTACTGAAGGCAGTGGAGTTACTCTTGTTAACACCTTGTTGCAGGTAGCCATGACTATTGTGTAATTTGGCCCTTGTGATCTACGAAATGCTACCTTTAATTAGACTTCTATGCTAGAAAGTGTGTTGTAGACCTCTCAGTCTCCATACACTACCACCCCATGGACCTGAGGTTAATATAATAATGCAGACTGCTCTAAATTTAACTCCCTGCACAGAGAAGTGAGATATTATTATCCCTTGCTGTGTCCTAGCCCTGGTATTCCATTTTGGCAGAGGTTACCTAATAGAGAAAGGAGCTTTTTCTCTTTGCAAAAAAGAAAAAAATAGGGTAAAAAAAGGATGACAATGTAGAGTCTGTTGTTTGAGGGCATTTTTGTGTCTTGTCTTGCACTGAGGAAGACTAAATACCAAGTAAAATCTCAACACTGACCTGGCTAAGTGAAGGAAAGTTATATGAATGCCCCTCAATGTGCATTTGTTCCAGAGCAGTGTGTGAGATTTACCCTTCTTTACAAAGGAGGTATGCTGCTGGCAGAAGAGATAGTGACTTTAATACGACTGGACATTTCCTACTGAAGGAAACTCTACTGAGTATCAAAAAAGATGTTTTATGGAAAGCTTCTTTACTTTTCCTCTCAGTTTTCAGAGTTCCTTTAATCCTTTCATACTTAACTAATTTCTCTCAGGATGAGATGATTAGTTGCTTATGTTTCCTAAACTCTTTGGTACAAATTTAGCCCTGGAGAAAACAGCTGTCAGCTCAGATTTGTTGTGGGTATCTACTGGCCTTGATTACTGGATTTTATTTAGGTCCCAAAGCTGCTCCTGTTTAAATGGCGATTCATGGTGCTCCCTGGAAGCAGAACGACGCTTAGGCTGGGGTTCTGAAAATAAACTCCTAAAATCCCATTGTAAAGCTTCATAATTAGTGACCCTTACCAAAGTGGATTGAGTCTCAGTGAGAACTAGCAGCAATCTACTTTAAAGAATCAGGGCAGTCACGTATCTAGTTAGCATGGATTTAAAGAGTTTAATATCAGGCGCTCATTTCTGGAAATCTTGGTGGAGTGGAAAAGGCATCAAAACAGCCTGTGTCTGCTGGAAGCAGAAAGGCCCATGGTTTTCAGTTGAAAAATAGCCACAGAGTAGAAACCTTTATGCTCCTGGGATCAAACCAACCTCTACCTCCTGGGCACTGACCTGTAGGATGTGGGCCATAAGTGAAGACCAGGTACAGTCTTTGGAGCTTCTGAAGAAGGGATGGACCATCATAGATTGATGGAAGAGTCATCACTGATTTTTCTCAGGACTCCAGGTCTCTTCCTCTCTTGTGAAACCCCATGTGGAGTGGTGGGACTCAGGGGACAATTTCCACCACATGCCTCTGCTCTGCCTTCAGAAATCCTTTTCCTTGGCTCCCTAGGGAACTCGTGAATGTGCCTCATCCTCAGCCACAGAAAGACTCTGGTCTGAGACAGAAATGATCAGAAAAGCTGTCCATCCTTCTTCTACCTCTTAAACGGAAGATGAAAATTTGTCATTGGAATCTTGTTGTCCATCACTGTCCATTGCAGCTTTCTTTGCCTCATTTAGCCTTTATGGCATGAGACAAATACAGAATATGTGTGGTAGCTCCTCTCTTTCTACTAACATAGAAAATTACTTTTATTTACTGTTATGATTAAGTTGCCATATGTTGTGTTTTCCTCATATGGCTGTATGTAGCGATAGATACGTTTGCATCCTGAGCACTGGAGGTCTGTAAATATACCTTTTTATTCTATGTTTATGTATAGTATTCTGATGTCTATATTTTCATTTTTCATCATCATAGTACAACTGGTGCAATACAAGCACAGTCAGCCTTGCTGCATCGGAAAATACAAAACAGGGCTAGAAAATGTGTGTGTATATGTGTGAGAGAGAGAGAGAAGAGAGATAGAGATGAAGAAAATGATGGTGTAT
Organism: Nyctibius grandis; assembly: GCF_013368605.1. Classification (NCBI taxonomy): domain Eukaryota; kingdom Metazoa; phylum Chordata; class Aves; order Nyctibiiformes; family Nyctibiidae; genus Nyctibius; species Nyctibius grandis. The sequence continues at coordinate 4,998,386 of NC_090662.1, read as the reverse complement.
ATACACAAATATGTGCACCGACAGGGTCAGGTTTCTTCTGTCATTTATGATGGTGTAAATGTGGGATAACCCTGCTGAAATCATGAATATGACATGAGAGTAAAATAAGCGAATTCATAACCATGTTGTAACGTAATTACAGTTTTGATTGCTTAAATATACAGATATAATATATATAGATGTACACACCTTCTCCTTCCTCTCCTGCATACACATTCCTGCTTAATTTCTGAGCAACATGGGAATGAAAACTGTTACTTGCTGATTATTATTCTTGGAATATATTTTAGACTTACAGGTACTGGGCAGTGAATAGGCTTATTTTTGTTGAGTCTCTGATGGAGGTTAGACAATACATGTTTAAGGAAAGATCTACAGTTTTCAGAGGGAATAGAGAGTACGTCCACACCGTATTAGTTCAGAGCATCTGAAGATCTGGGCATTTGTTGGAGGCATTTTCAGGTCCTGTGCTTTGCATGGGGCAGACTGGTTAATTGTTGTCATCTTGTTCATGAGTATTGGTCTGTTGGCAGCAATTCATTTGCGTTACAGCAGGAGGAATTATACGTAAATCAAGCTGTTAGCATTTTTTCCTAAACTAAATATAGATGATTAAATTAGCTGTGGACCCAAAATCCAAGCCATTCATACCTCTGCTTTAGTTTTAGTGTTTTAGTGGAAATGACAACTCATTCCTTAAGGGCTTTGAATGAAGAATTTTTTTGTCTCTATGAATTTAGCATTTTCTTATTTAAAAAATTAATTAAACTGTGATCTCTTCCTCAGCACTAAATCATGCAGAGCTTATAGACTTAAGCTAAAAAAACTTATATTTTGGAGCTACTATGAAACCACTCTACAAAAAAATCTGTCCTTTAAGCCAGCCATTTGCCAAAGAGAAAATATTTTTTCTGTCAGAGAAGAGAATTTCCTATTCTTAACATATTCAGAAGTCATGAGCTCCTAAGTTACATTAGTAGCTTAAAAGTTATGATATTCTTGCATTTTAAGTATTATTTTCTTTTTATTTACCCTCTGCTTTTTGCTTCTAATGCTCGTGTTCTTTCACTTCTTTTCTCAAGTTATGAACTCACCTGTTATAAAAAGTAACCCAGGTCTCTCACATGATCAGATATCTCCAGGGGACCTGAGCTCTAAGACCAAATTATCCTTATACCACCATAAGAGCCACCCTACTATTTCTTGAGAGTTGCAACAACATCTCAGGAAATGACAATCAGAGTTTCCGGGCCATGGATTACAAATAATCTGCTCTCCAAAATATTCTACAGAGTTCAACACGCTGACTTGCGTTGACTCTGACTGCCCCATGCGAATGCAATGATTTGTCACTAACAGGTAATTTGGGTAACAGACTTGAAGGTGCCCCTTTGATACACAGTGACTTCCCCCAGCCCCATTTCTGGTTGTGCTCTCATCACACCAACCATTTCTGCTGTTGTCTTTATGGCTTGTACCAGACCTGCATGATGGATATGTGCTAGGACAGCAGCGTGGCCATCAGCCCCATGCCTAGGATGGGATGCCGGAGTCTGACGGCTGGCATTGGGCAAAGGACTGAAGGTGGGAAGACCATGGCCATTGCTGGGGATGGTTCTTCCCAGCCACTGCAGCCTCAGGCCACCTCAGGCTCCTCATCCTCCAAGAACACAAGCTGAACTCTTGCTGAAACCATCTGGGTACAGATAACATGGTCAGGGACACGCCAGCCTTTGTGTCATGGAGAAGAAGTAAAGTAACCCACAGCAATTCACTCCCCATGTTCTAGCATTAAATTTAAGGTCCACTCACTGTTGCTCTGCACAAAATCCTGACCCTGAAAGTCGGTGGAAAACCTCCTCTGGGCCGCAGTGGCATTGCTTTTGCCTTCTCCCAGGGTTCAATCCAGTTGTGTAAGCAGAGTATCTAGGGGCATATGAGATGCCTCAGGCATCAGGGACCCACATGAGGCTGGAGCTGAGATGGGATGCATGTGGGACCTATACCCTTCCAGAGCAACATCCAGGGGGTATTTAAAACTCCACCAGATGCCTGTGTTTTTCATGCCCTAGCTGAAATACAGATGCACATTCTTACATCATAAACCAAACTTTCCCATGTAAAACACTGATTTACCAATATGTTTTAGATCAATTGCAAATATAAAAACCATCTGCCTCTTCCCCCCACCCTGTATGCAGCATTGGCACACATGGAGGTATTCTTGGATGGTAAGACTGTAGGCTCAAAGGGGTTTCGGAGACAGAAAAGCATTATGAAAGCATCAGGGCTGTTGTTCCTGCAAAGACATCCTGTGATCTCCTAGCAGAGAGTGCATCCCATGGAGAACTGCTTCATGCTCGTAGCACAGAATGAACGCTGCACTTTTTAGTAGTTCAGAGATGAAATTTCAAACATTTGCTGATCTCCAGTGAACAGTTGTCAGCAGAGGTCAGATCAACACCTGTTTCTGCCACGGATCTGCTCTGTGATCTTGTGCAAGCCTCTTGCCTTCTGCTCTGCATCGATTTACTTCTCTGTTTAGTGGAGAGAAGGATATGAATCTTTTTGAGATCCAAGGAGTGAACTTGCAAGGTAAAAGCCCCATAAGCGAGTAACCAAAAATCAAAACTTACCCCATTTGGATCAGATCCAAGAAATTCTCTTAAAAAGTTAAAAAATCTCAAATGGTAAATTTCTCAAGCTTTTATTCCCATGTGACAAACCTGAGCTCTTACAGTTCAGTTCATCATATAATAGTTCTTATTTTATTTGTTCACCGAATAATAAAAAAGTGTTCCTATGGCTGTAATTAAAAAGCAAATCTATAAAGGACTACATGAAGAGTGCTTAAGGATTCTTAAGAAAAGGTATAAAGAAATTTCCCAGTCTTTGAGTGCTTCACCTAGAAATTTTAATAAAGTCCTTTAACTTAAGTCTGCTGCTTCTGGAGGTAAGCGTGGAGGTAGGTGTTGGTGTGTGCAGATCTGTAAGATATCCGCATGCTTGTGTGCACTTGTACTTTTCAAAACTGTTGAAATATCAGCAAAGAAAATATCCCACCTAAAATACCCACGATTTACTCTTCCCCTATAGAGAATTACTTTTTTTTTGATAAATCCATTTCTAAGACTGAAGGTGTGAGAGGTATTTTTTTTTTAAGTCCAGAAAACAAAGTGAGAGTCCTGTGTTGAGGAGATGAGCCCGGGCATGACAACACTTAAATTCTCTCCTTAGACCTTACTGTGGAGCCTTTACAGACATGCTGGTCCCATCCAAAGAGCATTTATACCATAAACCAGTCTTTTAGCATAGAATCATAAATAGGTACACTACTTCCCACATAAAAGATATTTGTAAAAGTTGAGCATAGTTACAACTTCTAAGAACATCTAAAACATCTAAAACATCATGTAAAAACATCTGGCAGCTTCCAGGATCACTTTTTTTTTACACGATGTTTTGACTGTCCTCAACTGTTGCTGACTTCATTGGCTGCTGAGAGCTCTGAATCTTGGGAGAGTGCTTGATATCTTTTAGGGCTGGTCATTATGAGTCGAGGAAGCAATGGGATTTTCCCTTCAGAAGTGGTCAGTCTAGAGTCCGAAAGCTAATTCCCTTTAGGTAGATCTATCTGATAACATGTTGTAGAAGCTAATGGAGGATTCTGGAGTGACATTGCTATATGCCTTTATAAAGTTGATTGAGAACTACTCAGGTTAATGGACAAAGCTGGCAGAAAAGCAGAAAAGCAACTTTAGTTGCCTATACACTGACCATGAGTAAATTTAGGCCCACAGTTAAGTGAAGGCTTCCAAGCATTGGAACAATGAAGGTCTGGAATAATTATGGAGAAAGAACTCAATGTCCTAAAAGGAGTTTTGCAGTCCTAGTGTCCTTTTATTTGTATATCTGTAATACTTAGCGACTTCAACCAATTATGGTTCCCTTACTGTAGACAGTATACAAAGAAGAGGTAAGAGAAAGCCTTTAACTGGCTGATACTTCACTCTAAGCTAGAAAAGCACAGGGTAACTCTGGACCTGTTCTCAAGGTGGGGAACAGAGTGATGGATGCAATTACATCTCTTTTTCCTCCATTCAATGCCTCTCAGGCATCTGTTGGAATCCTGTGCACATTTTGGGCTTCACACTGCTGTCTAGACCAACTTGAAAGGAGAAGCACAGTGAAAGATCATGTAGCTCTCAAGGAGAGAAGGAAAATAATGTTGTTTGATCTACAGAAGAAACAGCTGAAGGGGAGACTCGATGACAATCTTTAAACACTTAAAAGAGTAGAATAAATTGTTCTTTTGACTATTACTGGTATAATAAGAAACTATTGTTTTAAATGCAGAAAGACTTTAGAAAACCCACAAACACTGGAACATACTGTGTCTGGGGAACAATCCCTGACTCTAAAGAATTTAAAACAGATTAGACCAATGTCTGCCAGGATTGGTTTATATGCAATGGATTTAGGTGGGAATGGACTAAATGACATATTAAGGTCTTTCCCTGTCCTATTTTGGACATTCTTAACAAGACCATTCACACACAAAGGCCTGAGTTCACAAACACTTAACTGGGTAGATGATTTTTTTACCTCAAATTCATCAATCTGAGTGCAGATGTCTCACCAGCACTTGGAAAAAGTGCCTTAAGGATCTAGCTTGACATTACAGTGTGAGTAATTAGGGAGTTAATTAAAGTTTACAAAGTATTTTCAGATCTTCAGAGAAGTGCCGTATCCAGAAGTAAGGTATTATTATTGTGTCACAGGAGGAGCAACTGAACACTCCAGTAAAACACAGAATATACAGCAATAAAGAAAGAAAAACACCAGAACCTTGATGGTGTAACAAATACAGAATTTGTTGACAATGAAAGAAGGGGAAAAAAGATTAGAAACATATAAAAATGTCTGAATACTGAAGAGCACTAATTTATTGTCAGTAGCTTCTTTGAGAAGGAATATGGCCAAACAATCCAGCGATAGTGTAAATTATGCAGAGTGTAACTTTGGGAAATGGCAGGTGCTCACCTCGCTAATAAAAATACTGAATAAAAAACAAACCTCTGTCTAACTATTTATTAGACTTTTTGAAGATGAGAAGAGCAAGTATCTGGCCCAGAATGTTAACTTGATAAGGAGTCTTTACGCAGTTTACCTGTCATATAAATAATGGATTGTTTCCCTTTACATGGCTTTTCAGTTTATTAGCTGCTTCCATTAGACAACAGCTATATCCTCAGAGATCTGCAGGGATTTGCCTTTAATAACAGCATGGCCTTCATCTTTTTCTTTTTTAAATTAGATTTTGATCCAGGTTCACTTTCTTCTGGTGGCATGAAGGAGCCAGGATCTGTCCCTATGGGAACAGATCTGTCTCCCATGGGAGAGTGACGTTGTAGCACTCAGCTATGCCCTGATTTAACAACTCATTGAGCAAATAAAGCTGTGAAGCCACCAGCCCCAAGCAAACTGCAAGTGGTGGGGAGGTGGGTAGGGAAGCTGCACAAAGCGGGCAGGAGGAGGTCTTTCCATACAAGCAAGAACTTTCTGTTCATATTCCTTTTCCTGGTCCCTCCCCATCAAAACATACCTCCAGAGGATATTAACAGCTTTGGAAGACATTCCTGTTGTCCCTGATGAAGTTTGGGCTTCAGTGAAATGTGAGCATAGAGAAGATAAAGCTCAACCATTCAGTTAAAATAAGCCAGTTGAATGGGAATTGCTTTTAGTCAAGGGCAAGGTGATATACTGTGGTAAACCTGACAGAAGTGATCTGTGCAGCCACTAAGAATGTTATTTTAAAGAACTATCCAATGCAGTTAAGAGATGCTTAGAAAATGAATTTGTAAAGTAGCTAAACTATGATGCAAAACACGTTTAACAAGGTGATTATCTGGCACTTTCATCAGGGTGATGTTTTTTTGGACCTTTCCATCCAGCTTCTCATAAGTACCATTGCAACAGGACAATAAACACCCCCTTTCACTATAATAATGAAGAATATTAATTCTATTGAGTAGGACCTCTGTAACTTTTCCAAACATTTCAGTGTGCCTGGTCAGTGAGAAACTTGACAAGGACTGTAAGTGTTAGTTGGGCTCTCTTCATCTTAGTCAAATACGGGAGTCAGCAGTCCTTAACCAGGATAGAGCACTGTGAACACCACCAAATGGAAGTTACACCACATCGATTTACACTGTGAGAATCCATTCCTTGACCAGGCATCTTTTGTTCCTATCCATCCCTAACTAGAAGCGAACTTACTTGAAGACCTAGTCCAGATTACAAACCTTCACAGTACTTATAAAATCACAGTTATACACCTTGACACTGAAGCCTTCCAGCCTCATTCCTGGGCTTCCTGGAAGAGCAAAAGCCCTGTCCATCACCAGCAAGTGGGGACCATAATCAGAGTCATTAGACACAAACAGTATGTTCCACTGAAAAGGAACAGAAGTGCTGTCCTTTGTGTTAAATTAATGGCTGCAGATACAGTTAAAAGCCCATCGTTTACATGGCACACAGGAACAATAATCTTGCAATGGGGAAAACAGAGCCGTTGGCTGGATGTCAAGGTTTTAAGTGCAAATCCATGCTTATCCCTTCAGCATGCTTAGTTGTGCCATCTCCTCCCATCCTCACCTCTCTGATCCCCTGGCTGAAGCTAAGCTGCCAGCAGTGAGGGGAGTCATGCGCATCCCCCAAAGCTGATCATTTTCTTCCTCACCATGGTCCATCTGCCTGGGCCAATTGCCCTCTGGCAGATCACTCTGATCTACAATTTATTACATGTGAAACAGATGTTGCAGCTGTGACTGACAGTAGCACCAGAAATCTTCCATTTCCAAGCCAGGAAGACCATAAGGGAAAGAGCAGAGTCACAGACACGATCTTCCACAATCAGCTCTCAGCAGGAGTGGTTCAGCCATCTGATCCCATCATGACAAGGTGTTAAATGTGGAGCAAAGGGATGACCCTGAGGATTCTGCTGCTTATATTATGCCATTGGATTGACCATCAGGAGAAATGTCTTAATTCCTTGATGTCCTTGCCACAGCTCCCAAACAGTTCTGCAATAAGCATGGTCAGAGCAAGCTGCCCGTGTTATACCATCCATCATTAGATGTCCAAGTCTCTTTGCAACTGAATATTCCCAGGAGCTCTTCATCCCTTCTTCCCAGAGGACACAAAGCCAGGAGTGTATATTTAATTGCAACTAAGTTAAGACCACTGGTGGTCAGTATGGAGGTAGGGAAGGCAATGGATTTATAGAGCAAAGGCAAAGACTCTTCCTCCTAAGTATTTTACGTGGCGCTCTCATCATATTATCTGAGTATATTGCAACTGTTAATTTGTCTTCCTTCAACACCCTGTTGTAGGGAAATGCTATAAAATATGCCTGTTTTACAGACTGAGGATGAAGACGTAAACCCATAGAGGTGCTTAAACCCTTAAACTGTACAGATTTCTACATGTTTGCAAATTGGGACTCAACTATCTCATCCAAGGTGAAAATAAGAGACTTGGATGGCAGAGCCAGGATGGGGAAATCCAGCAACAGTTTCCTGGCTGCTCCTTGGTCACTACAGCTGTAGCATCTGGGATGCTGTTTTACCCACAATGAGAAGACCTGGAGGAAGGATTGTGCCCAGCCTCAGACTAAGCCCACATAAAAGAGCTCTATCCTCTTGTTCAGAGAGCCCCGCTTCCCTCCCAGCTCCTCATCAACCATGAAGCACATCTTCTGGAGTGACTGCAGATATGTCCTGCTTAAAAAAAGAAAACCCTATAAATCATTTAGAAACATATTACTAAGCTCATTATAAGGCATTATAACAAATCAGAACTAATAGTGTTGCTTAATAACAAGATTTTTGTAACAAGGTATAATCCCCACATATATCACCATGACTCTAGCTAGCTAGCCACCGTAAGAATAGGTAAGGATGATTGATCAGCTCGTGTTTTTCCTCTTCTGATTATAAAGCAAGGCAGTTTGGTTTCAGAATATTAAACTGCAGTATAAAATACATTATTAATATGTACAGCAACCCTCTTTTTACAGCCTTATGCCAGTTTATTGCTACAGTAGCCTTCTGAATGTGACATTAATAAAACCAGTGCAATAACACAGTCCCTAAATTGGTAGTTATTAGTAATGAGGGAGCGATTTAGCAGTGGGATTTGTTGGCAAAACTGAAGGCCCATTATTAGTCTGATGGTTGATTAATTAGTAATTATTCACTATCTGGTTTGTGATCCAGCCCACTGTTTTTAGAGATATTCTCACAAATATGTAATTTTTAAGCTATTACCCAAACCAGAAGTAAAATAACAGTCTGCTGTGCAGCCTAAGCAAGGGCTTCAGGTTCAAAAACAAGTAGCAAGGATCCTCGTCGTCCCATAATCTGATGCTATAAAATGTCAGAGACCTCCATATGCCTGACTGTGCGGGAAGAACCAAGGCTGGCGCTTGTGAAATTGTCACTAGTCTCTCTGAAAAGATGTGTCCTTCTGTCGCTGATCCTGCAACACCTGCGAGCAGTTTTCTGTACCTGAAAGGCAGATTTGCAGCAACCCACGCAGAACATGGGGAAGGAAAAGCTGGGGTCCTACATCCTTTGCCCTGGGAGGCTGCTGGCACCTCAGGCATCCTCCCTCCCAGCTCAGGATGCCATGTTCTAAGCACAGCGGACTGATGCCTTCATCGCTGCTCAGAGTCTTTCCACTCCAACCCCGGCACAGCTCAATGATGCTGCTCCTCTGCCCAAGCTATCAGCAGATCAGAAGCTTCTTTAGAGCGGAGAAATGCTCCATGGTGATGCTGAGGAATTGGCAAAAAAAAAGAAAAGAAAGAACTGACAGCAACAGGCAGTTGGTTTATTCAAGATCATTTTATATAAAGATGAATTTTCTGGACAACCTGAAGTTGTCAGATGTGTGGATGAAGTTGCCTGAAGGAGCTCTTAATATGGGGAGAGTGCAGGACTTCACTTTCCCCTAGGAATGTCCTCCTCATTGTTAATACTGTTAGATCTGCAAACTGCATCTTAAAATAACAGGGTAAATATTTTTGGTTTTTACATGAAATACTAATCCCATGTAAAATCCATAGTGATAAATGAAAATAATATAATTAATGCCTCAATAGCATTTACATTGCATTTATGAACAGGCATTATCATTTGCATCTCATTAATTTGTAAAAAAATATTTTCAGCAGTGTTCCTTGTCCACAGAAGCAGCAGCAACAATTTCTACATCATCTGGACATCTTCCCAGGCTATTTTATCTGCTAAAGCATGAATCATTTTCCTAAGTTACTAAATGTTTTTCTGTTAATGTCATATATTTTTTCTAAAATGGGAAGACTTGATCTTGTCAAGACTACTATGAAAAAAATAAAAAAACAATGTTAACCTGAAAGCTTTTAAAATATTTTTGAATGCTTTGCCCAACAAAAAAATACCAATGTTCTTTCCTTGATATCACCAAGGATACTTGGATGATCTTTCATCTGAGAAGGAGTTCTCCAAAAGGTATCAAATCCCTAATATTGCTTCTGCTCCCAGCTCTTGCCAAGGAGCCCTGATGGTTCCAGTACCACCAAGAAATGTGAAATGTGTAATAATTGTCAATCTCAAGGATACAATTTTTTTGAAGAGTGATGACCATCTGGGGACATCGAGATCGAATGAGTCTCAATTAACAGTTGAGAGGGTTTTTTTTGTTGTGTTGGACTCTGACCCGTCAAGTTAAAATAAAGACAGAAAGCCACAGGCTGACTTCATCCTGTGAACAAGAGGCCACGTGTATGCTCTCATGTGAGAATGAAAGACATATTCTAGCAAAGCCCAACTCCCCTTGCAATTCATTGCTCCTTTCCAACTCATGACAAGATGACCAGCAAATATTGAGAATTATCATCTCGTCAGAAGTTGCTCTTGATCATTTCTTTAAGTCCCGTGTTTTATCTAATCTAATCTACTGTTCGTTTAATCACAGGCTGTTTGTTAATCTTGCTCACATTTTGAAAACGGGAAAAGTGGGATTCATGAAAGCATAGGTACTTTTCCCAATACTACACACTGAAATCCAACTGCTCTGTCTTGTAAGCGGTGGAGTTGGGGCTAAAGAGCAGGCTGAGTTTGACCGCATCAGCATTTTGTGTTGCTCATATACCCTACAATGCATGTGCGCCCTAGGGTGAATATAAACATCCCTCAATCCTGTGTTTAAAAATGAATTCATTTACATTTATACCCCTTCCCCAAGGACCATATAAATCCAGAGAGACAGCAGAGTCACAGCCCATTAACATCTTCTCAAAGCATACTCATCATCTAATGCTCGGATAACCACCCCGCATGACAAAGACATTTGGGTCCAGCAAATGAACAGCTGCCAGACTTTACTGCCTTATCAAACCATTGAAAAAGCCCTCACATTTTCTTTATAAAGGCAAATTATTTCACATAACAGACTATTTCCACTGCTGTTACATCTTCCAGCAAACCTTCTGACTGGCAAACCCAATTCCTTTCTCCTCATGCAACCATGATTGAGAGGAAGCCTTACCAAGGCCAACAAATGCCACAGCATTGAACAAGCTCATTCCAGAGGTGTGACATTTTTCAACTAATCCCAAGTGTTGGAATTGCTCGAACCAGGTTGCAAAACCTTAGGAAGGGAAAGCAGTTTCCCTGGATACAAGGTTTTCAGTCCCGTCTGGTGAAGTGATACCACATAAAGGACTATTCAATAAGGAGTTTTCTGCACACTAAACAAAAAAAGAGCTGTTATTTCTTCTCTGTAAACCATCAACTTCTGCTCCCTGTGCAAAGTGTGTGTCAGACAGATACAGGAGGGAGGAGGCCTTCAGCCAGAAGCTGTGAAGGAAGATCACAAGGGTTAGAGCAAAATGCATGTTTGCTGGCTTTCAAAGAGTTTCTGCATCAGCTGGAGGCTCAGGAAAGGGTGTCTCTATTATTGCGCGTTGCTGTCAAAGGCGAGTGCCTGTTTTCAGGCTGTTTTCCAAAGACATTAACAGTTGCTGAGTTGTCAAAAAGACCATGGTGCAACCTCACGGGTTTTGAAATCTGAGATGAAAAAGACAGAGGGGAGCTCAAAGTAATAAGACCCCACCACTTATATCTTGCTATCTGGCAGAGGCATAGCGATACACACTGGTAGGGTCTGTCTGTTGATCAACAAACCAAATAAAGACTTGGATGAAACTGATCTGGGTTGTTTTAAATTCTTTTTAATCTCCTTCAAAGTCATATTTCCCCCTTTCCCATTTCAACTCTGCTCATATCGGTCCTTGCAAACAAATTAAGCTGACATATGTCAGGAAGGAAGTAGGTAAAGCTCATCCAGACTTTGGGCAGAGGATGGACCAGAAGACCTCTGAATAACTCTCCAGCCCCATGATTCCATAAGCCAACAAATTCTTTATCATGTATTGAACTTGAACGACATAACAAATTTGATGTTGACTAATGGAAATCAATGGGAGTTTTAAGATCCATAGTCAGTGATGTCAAAAGTCAAGACCAACATCTGTCATTGCCTTGGAAACATGAGAAGAGTCCACAAGAAAATTTCAATTACACATTGGTTAGGTTTGCAACTACAAAAAGAATTTACAAGCTCTAAAGAGAAGCATTTAGGTGATTTTATTGTTGTGGCATTTTTTTTTTTTTTTTTTTTTTTTTTAACATTCCTCAGTGGAATGGAAAAGTGGGGAGGTTGGTGGTGATGAGAACCAGCCCATTGATCTGGCTGCTTCATTTTGTCTTTCTCCTATTTTCTGTGTCTGCATCTGTCTGTTGCTTTTCGGCTTTGGCTTTGATCGATGCCTTCTGTGACTGAACCAAGAGGGAATGTGCCACTTACAGGGCACTAACTGCTCTACTTCTTATTTCTATTTCCCTTGTCTTTTTCCTCTCTCCTCCTCACTCCGCTTTGTCAGATGATGTGCTCATTTCCCATGTCTTCCTGTTTCCTCACAGGAATACCTATATGGACAGCAAGCTGAGTGTTTACTGGTAATGCATTGGTTTGTTATGTATCTGACATAATTACCAGAGTGTTACCAATGAGTGCCAGGCAATTGCCTAAAAGAAAAGTGCTGGAAGAAATCTTGAGCTGCTATGAACCAGTAATCTCTTTTGAAGTTCATTGGACTGAGATTGTTTATATCATCTGAGTATTGGCACCATTTAATTCATCAAGCTCAATTTTATTGAACCTGGATGTTCAAATTTGCTGTTTATGCCCTTATCTCAATGGTATTTTTGTATCCATTGAGTAAGTGGCCTGATTTCCAACTCTCGAACTGAAATGACCAATAATAACCTTACTAATGGGACACTTCAGATTACAGCTGAAGATGACAAAGACTGACTTGTTGCTTTATCACTTTGCAGACTTTGATTTGCTGTCTTACAGTATCTCTTTCACAGATCTCTTTCAGTTTTGCCATTTTCCAGCTTCTTGCCTTGAACTGAGACCAATATCTTTTAAATCCAGACAGAATAGTTTGTATTTGTCCGGGATAAAATTGATTTTGTAAAGAAAGTGAGGAAATAGGCTTCCAGCAGAACGAAACATGTCTTTCTTACAACCATATGGCTTAGGTGCAGTCAATGCTGTCTTTAGAAAACTGCATGGACTTGATGACCTCTTGACATCTCCTCCTGGTGTACTGCTTTCTGGTGTTTACAAAATTCAGGTAACTGCATCCTGGGCGAAAAAAAAAGGTACCAGAGAACTGTAAAACAACAGATGGTACACTGAATAAATAAGAGGAAAAATAAAGTCTAAAGAAATCACATGAATCAGATTCAATGAGTCAGGCTAAAAATCTTAGCTGCAAACTCTAATAATTAAAATCAAGTTTGATACTTTTTTTCCTGCAACAATCACCCTGCCTTTAATCAGCACCATTATCTCTTCCCTGCCCTTACAGCACAGCGTAGAGGACCTGGACAACACCACTGTAAGACACTGCTTTATACGCACATCAGGAATGGGATTTCTAGGTAACCAACAGTGAGTATTTAAGAAAATGCAAAAGTCTCTAAATAAGCCCAGTCTCTTCTCCAAACTCATCTGGTTTAGCCATGTCCCTTTCTGCAAGGTAAATAAAACCTCAGAAAGCATAACCAGCAGTCATCTTAACAGCTTCACACACCTAAGCTGTTCTGGATTCTTGAGAGATGGATTTCCCTCCTGAAGCTCTTATTTCTTTGTGCTTTTTTTTTTGCTTGGTGTAGGCTTGGTCCAGCTCACCAGAACAAAATACCCTTCAAAAGTTAGTCTGTTTAGACCATAAGGACCAATGGAATTTACTCTGATAACAGGGGTCTGGATAACCCTAAAAAGGAATGGCAAACTCTTGTTTGGACTAAATAAAGAAATGTATTACTGATTCAAAAAGAAAGCATTATAGAACTGAGGGATGGACTTCCCAAAAGGGCTTACTACGCTTACCTCTGAAGAGAAAAGGACCATCATGTTACATCTCAGGAATTCAACTGGTTGTCAGATAAGGAACCGGTGATAATACAGCACCCTCTGACAGTGTTTGCGAAGTGGGCAACTCTGAGTGCCCACTGAGGCAATCTGTAACCAGAACAAAAGAGCGAGTCAGCCCATGTACACACAGCATCTTCTGAAAATGCAAGGAGACAACATCTGTGGAGCAAGATGTGTGCAGGAAAGGCTAACACATTCAGAAAATGAGCAGCTCTGAAGTGATCACATGCTGGAAGAAAAGAAAAACAAAAGGACATTGTATTCAGCAAATCACCAAAGAATAGAAGAACTCTAAAGGGCAGTTCAGCATCTCCCAGAAAGGACCCCATTGCGTTCAAAAGATACATCTCTCTGACAGGAAGTACAATGCAGTCTTTGGAGCAGGTACAGACTGAGACATGAATAATGGAATAAAAACAGAAAAAATGAAAATGAAGCTTCAGGAAAGGAAGCTGTGAATCCTGTTTTGGTGAGCCCATCAGTTTAAGACAACTGATACAGATCTTTCAGACTGGTAGGGCTAAAGTGTCAGAGGGTGCTACAGTGACATTTCAGTGAAATCAATCAAAGTTGTTTTTCTGCATTCAAATTCTACCTGCAGATCACACTCCTCCATTTTGTGAGTTGAGGGAAGGAAGGAACAAAAGTGTGGGATTTGTCTTCCGTATCTTTGGGCAGTCACAATGTTGACAGCCCCATCTGAGCTACTCTAATCTATGTTGTCAAAGGAGAGAGGAAAATACTTCTATAAATGTGATTCACACAATCTATCTGAACAACTACATTAGGATGAGATGACTCACACCCTATAGATGACTACAAAGGGAGTCATGAGTCGTGTGGGTAGTGATATCTACCTTTTAGACAGTCAGCAGTAGGTGAGATGAAGTTCACATCTAGAGTACAAAAACATGGGTACTTTTGTTTCCCAGACCACAGTTTCTAAGCCTTTGGCTCAAAGGGCCTGGTTCCATGCTGCTGCTTCCCTTACATGGAAGCAAGACAGGATTTAAGGACTGCAAGGTTTCTGCAAGCCTTTGGAATTTGTCAAGAAAGCAGCTATGAACCTTGCAATCTGATATATTTCCATCAATTCTGACTCAACTGCTGCACAGTGATGATCTACACCCTAAACCAACCCCACGGGGTACCAGCCATCTTCTCAGTCATGCCCAACATCCTGCAGAATCAAGTCCCAATCTGCGGGAGATGGATGTGCTCACACTAAAGGCTGTGGTTTCAGTGAACCTTCTTATATGGTATGAAACTTTCTCTCTAGTGTGTGGATCACAGAAATGCCTCAAAAGTGTATTCAGGTTTTAAATAACTGTGTATTTTCAGAAAAATGAAGAGGACATTCCTGTGTTTCTAACCACCACCTTCTTGTACTAGGAACAAGATCCATCCTACAGTAAGGAGAACTAGGGGTTAATTGGCATTGTGCTCTGATTCCCCACTGTTCAAAAGGCTACTGGACATGAAAGAAAACCACTAACTCAAAGAGTTCCATGAAATCCTCCAATTTGGCTAAAGGACACTCCTAGAACATAAAGAAATGGTTGGTTTGGTAAATAGGCAGCCACTTCACCCAAACACGTTGCACATTTGCCTTTTGCCTTGTCAAAACCAAATGAAGGATGTTTGCTTTTTTCCTTCTCTTCTTCCCGAAGGAGGAGGGGCTGAACTGCCTGTGAATGGAGCCCTGGCTGAGAACAGACTGTCACGACAGATAACCCTTTTATCATAGCTGCCTGAAGGGACCTTAAATGCTCCAGGGTAAGGCACTGTGCAGACATAAGGCGGAGGCTGTTGCTCTCCTAAGAGCTTACCCTAGTTTCAGCAGGACTAGTAAGCGTGTACATAAGATTTAAGGGGAGGAATAACCTCCTTTTCACATTGCCCTGAGTTATTGCTAAGTGTGAATCTGCCAACATAACTATGTGAGTAAACACTACTTAACCTTGTGCTGCCAAGCAGGACACCCAGAGAGGTGGTGGAGTCTCCATCCAAGGAGGACTTTTGTTGTCTAGACAAAGGCACAGGTCACCTGCTAGTGTTGGTGATAGTCCTGCTTCAGGAAGGAGATGGGACTTGAGACTTCCAGAGCTTCCTTCCAACCAGCATATCTGTGACTGTTACCCTTTGCCAAGGTTAGGAACAAAACCTCTTATTTAAAGAGTAAAAGCAAACTTGTGCTATTTCAATAGACAAGGAATAAAGAGAGAGTGGCCCAACAGTTGTGTGAGCAGATCTCAATGGGCACTAAGCACAGGGCTGAGCTTGGAAAAAGGTGTTTTGAAGACCAGTGACATCTGTTTCAGCCCAATCACAGTCAGGACAGCCCATCTCTGTGGCTCTAGTAAATCCTTTTGATCCTAGATAGAAATTGCTAGCTGACTTTTTATCCAAAAGACTTAGATAAAGCCATTAAAGTGCTTATTGCTCTGCATTGCTCATCTGTTGTTCTGATGAATTTAAAAGTTTCTCAGTAAAGCTCTGTATTTTCCCAGCCTGGTTAATGAAGCAGGAGCAAGAACATTTCTTTCTAATCCAGATACGCATGCTCTTGCTCACAACGTGGAGGTGCCCATCGGGGTCAGGGAACCCCTGGGTCACACCTCTCCCCAGCACACGTGTGCACAACATACATACACACTCATCCTGCTCCTTGTGAGGTTGCTTTGCCACCTGGGATTTCATGAGCTCCCAGGAACATCTCAGGACCAGAAGAAAGGCCAGTAAGCTCTGCATTTGCCTTTGCAGCACAGAGGAAATTTGGCAAATGGCCGAGGCAATCTGAATAAGAAAATAAAGTGGTAATGCCTCAGGGAGAGTTGAAAATTCAGGGTTTTTTTCTATATTTGTGCTACTCCATATGAAAGAGGGGCGAGGTGGGGGGACAACGGGCCTCCGTGAACTGGTTGGTCTGTCCTCAGTATCCCCCATCTCCCTAGTCAGGAATTATTTGTCTGAAAAGTTTTAATTTTTTTTCCTTTGTTAAGGAATAATTACTGCTTTTCGCAGGTAGTTCTACATGTTTTAAATAATCATAGGCCTTCTAGGAGGAGATTCTCAGGGTGCCTTCCATCTTGGAAAGGTCTCATGCTTGTTCAGAGTCAAACCAAGAAAGCTTCAGTTCTCCCACCGAAACAGTGTGTCCCGTGAGATGCTCCATCACCTGGAGTGGACGTTCACTCCCCTTCCTGCCGTCTGGAGGTTTTAGTTTGCCACGACGTGAGACTGAAGGGAAAGAAGCAATCAATTTACTTTTTATCTTTTGTAAGATGAGCAAAATGTGTCCTGTCTCACTGGACTGCTGATGAAACCTCAGCCACAAGAGAGTGTGTGACAGTCATTTATGGAAAGAAATAGATATTTTTTCCCTTTTTTATGTGTGTTTGAATAGTTCAGAGTACCTAAAGTTTAATTTAGCATTTGCTGCTTTTAATGTGAATACCTGCTTCATGGCATCAGTGTGATGACTGAGATCAGAAGCTAGCAAGAGGGGAAAACACTCTTGAAAAATGAAACCCACTTCCTCCTTATCACTGAGCAACCATCCAGTTTTGCTCCAGGCATTGTAATTTTTTGTTTCTTACCTCATGTTTTCTTGCTAAGGATAAATAGCACATACAGGGTGTTGGTTCGCTGGCTTGGAATTGTGAAATGTAAAGGATTTTTCTGTGTAGAAATGTATCATGTGAATGCCCAACTGAAAATACTCCTTAATAACTCCCCTTTTGATCTGGTTTGACTTCATGGACTTTATGCCTGCTATCTGGCTCATCAGAGATGTTCTTTGCTGGCTGAGAAGAGCATTGATATGATCTTAATCCCCCTGTTCCTCCCTCCCTTTCCTCATGGGATACAAGGAAAACCTCAACATTACTCACCAGTGCAGTGGCTATGGAAGGGAGATGCTGAGTCCTTTCATGAAATTCCTCACAGATTTTACTGTGGAGGCTTTCTGTCCATGGTGCATTATGTCCTGGAGCAGAAAGTACCCCAAGTGGATGCTGAAGCTTCAGGCCTTCATCCCAGACATAAAATGGCTCCAGTAGGTTGGAAGCAGCAGCTCAGCTTTGATGTTGCAGGAATCATGTTGAAACAGGAGAGAAACAAGCTGGAAAATCTCTAAATCTCTGGGTCTTGAGCAAAGATCAGTGAACTTGGGCTGACCTATTAATACACACACTATAATTAAGCAGAGTTCCCAGGATTTCCCCTCCTTTCTGTGCCACTGCCTCAAGGGAAAGAGCAATGTCACTCCATCTCATTAAGGTCTTCACATTAGCAGTGTATTGTTTACAGCGAGCAAGAGGCAAATAAGATCTTTGCAGATGACTGCCATTCCCTTTCCATTCACAAGCCGCAGAAGTGCCCATGAAGACATCATTGTAAAGTCAGTTTTGATAATACATAATTCAGTGCTTTCAATGTGGCCCTCAAGGCAACTGTGGTATTTTATATAATGGCTTTACTCACAAGGGGGAAATTAATTGCATCTTCCTAGCTGGTTGCTCAGAGCTACAACTTCATGTGCACGAGGCAGACTCCCCTCAGGAGTCCTGATTTTTGTCAGAACAATCTGAAATTGTCTCCATGTCGTTTATTATTACAACAACAACAACCAAGCAGCCTATATAAAATACAAATCTAGGTCCATTTAAAACCGATACGCTTTATTGCCGCTATGAACAGCATGTTTTAATGAAAGCGAAGAAAGAATAGATGTCTGTGGTATTTGCCTGGTGTAATTTTGGGACACTTGGCTATAGATAGGGAAGGCTCTGAGTAAGACAATTGTGGACATATTGCAAATGGGCATCCTCTTACTTATTCATTCACAGTTTATTTGGCCCTTGGGGCTTGTAGGGAAACTAAAATGTCAAAAGCAGAACAAGATGACTCAAATAACTCCTGCTGTCCAAGCTGTCATGTAGCAATAAAGCCACTCACCTAACAAAGGATTGTTCACAAAAGTATTCACTGCCGTCCGTGCAAAGAAACATTATCCCACCTGGCTGGGAATTTCAGTGAGTTGAACACCATCAGAGTTCAGGGAATTTGAAGTTTAACAGACAAAAACAGAAAGTTTCTAGAAGTATGATTATGCATGTATCATATCATCATCTCACATTAGAGACCTCATTACAGCTAGGTTCCCTATGTGCTGGGTGCTGCACAAGCACAGAAAGAGTAAAAATGGTCCTTGCCTCAGATCTGTGATTAAGATGTTGCAGCTGCCTATTACTTCTCTACAGAAGTTTTTGGGAGGTGCTGAGCTGCCAGAAAATGGCCCCATGCAGCTTTCACAGCACAGGACCTGCAGTCCTGCTGGGCAGCATGCTGCTGTGTACCCCTGCCAGCAAGCTCTCCACCCGGCACTGGCATAGGTGCTTTTTATTTCCCCCTCACTGCAAATAAAGTAGTTCCTTTCTTTCAAAAAAGAGTTAGCTTTTCAATGAAAAATCAGTGAATCAGTAGTCTTTTTCAAGGCCAGGTTGGATGGGGCTTTGAGCAACCTGATCTAGTGGAAGTTGTCCCTGTCCATGGCACGGGGATTGGTAATAGATGACCTTCCAACCCAAACCATTCTGTGGTTCTATGAAGTTTCCCTGGGATGTTTCATCAGCTTTTCCCTAGGAATTGACATTCCATGAACTCGTTTTGCTGCGTGTTTTGTTTAACCCAAGCTAGTATTTTTTATAAGAAAATATGATTCCTCAGATGAAGGAGAATCAGACTCTCACATAAGGAGTGGAAATGATGGAGCCTAATTTCCCATATCTTGTGTCCTTACTCCTGTTCACCACATTAAGCCCAGCTCCCTGCCTCTGTTCGCCATGACATGAGTGCCTCCAGTTCTCTGCCAAGTCCCCTAGTCCTCACTGTACCCCACCACCACCCCTGCTCTCCTATTGCCTTCATTATTTCTCACTTATTTTGCCCTACAGTGCATTCCTGGGAGGTTATTTCAGACAAGAAAAATCATCAACACTGTGGTAGTCCACAGCTACAGCCCTTGAGTATTTTATACTCTGTTGACTTTTACAGAAAAAAAAATAATGCAGGAACTTAAATACCCCTTTATCAAATGTGGTTGGAAATGGCTGGTAGGAAAGCAGAGATATTGATGACACTGGGTAGACAGTAATAGGAAGGATGCACAACATGATCACTTAAGTGTCTAGTAACAGCTAGAAACAATGGGAAACCACCTCAGAAACGGACTTTAGTCTTTCTCATTTGGAGATTTCCTTCAATTTTTACTTTTCAAATTTTTTTACCAGTCCTGCTTCTGCTTTAATCTGGCATGAGGATCAGAGAGGTGAAGGGTAGTCAGAACCTCCATGTATCTCTGTGTCTTTCATCAAGACTGATGAGTTGCCTAAGAATCAGCAAACTCATTTCATTTTACCCACCAACAGCAAAAGAAAACATCCTGCTTTTATAGGCAGATTCCCAAAATGCAGGTTGGAAAGCATTGCATTCCCTCACTGATCCATTCCTATTTACACTTTACATACTGCTGCACCTAATGAAGCTCAGAAAAGGGACATAAATCAGTGCTTATGCCAAGACACTGCCTTTGGGCAGGTGCATCAATAACTGATTAGACAAAAGAGCGGGATTTGAGTAACATGTGTGAATAAAACCTTACTCTCCATCCCTTCACTGAAGACCTCTCCAATAAATGGACTTACAAATTGCACAGATCTAGCAAAGGATGACAAAATGCAATGCTAGCATTACTGATAGTTACCAAATCACATCATGTCAGTCCTGCCAACGAATAAGAAAATCAGAATCAAATGTGGGATCTCCTGTGAACTCCAGAACTTCATCCTTCTAGTGTGAAACAGTCACTGTGGCCATCTGAGGTTTGGATAAGCCTCGTAAAAGCTGGGAGAGGATAGCAAAGTGTTGCAACAACAACAAAGCCCTTTATTGCCTGCCTCTTTCCCAGGTGAGATGTTCTCCTCCTGTCACAGCATGCATTTGCTCAGAACAACGGCAGCACCATCACATGGGCTGGCTGAAAGAGATGCCTCTTTCTTTCTGACACACACATATACATGCACACACTCACACACTCACTCTGCTCTACCACCAGGATGCCTAAATATGTCCCGCTAAAACTTCAGAGTTTCAAATCCCCAACTCCCTTCTCACACTGGGCGGCAGCTAGCTTGGGTTTCTCGTCTTCTGCGATCCTTTAATAAGCTAACTTGTTGCTTTGAGTTTAAGGAGGCCAGGGAGTAGGAGAAGATTGGAAGGAAAAAAAAACCTTTATGGACCAGTCCAAACATTCACCCCTCCCCTGACACTGGCCAGGAGCAGGGACCTTGAGGGAAAACATGAGACACAAGAAATACAAATGGAAATACCCACAGAAAATTATCCTTCCCTGATATAGTGGCCCAGCTTCTGGCAACTGACATTTTTGGGATTCCCTGATCTTAGAGAAGCGTCTATGCCATTTTTATGATTATTCGTTGATCTGTCCTTCAGAAATGTGCCTGATGTCTTTTTGACAGTTGTGTGTTCCCCATTGTGTGCAGTGCTTTGCAAACAGCTTTAACCAAACACTTGATCGAAGCAGAGGACAAACAGAGAGGTGCCCAGATGTTCACAGTGCCATGCCACATGTGAGGGCAGAGTTTGGGGCTGAAGGAAACCTTGCAAAGCCCATAGGTCAGATGGGCTAGGGTTTATAAAGAGAAGGATGATAATGCCTGACAGAAGACCGAGTTTTCCTGCTTGCATGTGAACACCTTCATTCTCATCTGAATGAACTCAGATCTTAGGATATCACCATGCTCTTGGCCAACCAGTCTGCATGGCCATAGATCTCCACGGTTAGCACTGAGCTAGGGTTTGCATGGAGGCTTGTCCATGTCTAGCATTGATGCAGCCTGGTCCAGTCCTTTCTCCCCACTCAATGGACTGACAAATCTCAGTGATTTTGCACCAAGGACATCACCTCAGTGCTTCCCTGTCCAGGAAAAACCTCTAAACCCTCTGACAGGCTGCAAATCCAATCTCCCACCCTTTGCCTTTCTCATCTGAGATGCCACGATGAATGTCTCAGATGTGTAAGGCAGTATCTCCTTGTGTCATGTGAGGGACTGGTGCCACATCCATGATACATGAGAAGTTTGCTATTTCAAAGGTAATTCCATGAGACAAAGCAGGTGTCTCTGCACTCCTAGCACAGGTGCTCCAAATCTTAGTTGCAATGGTCCAGCAAATCCAAAGTTGTTTCTTTCTGACAGGAATTCTGAGTCTTTCAGGGCTTTCACAGAAGAAAAAATGGATGGAAGAGGCTGCCTAGAAAGTGTGTATGGGAAAGGAAGAAAGCTCGGTTTCCTACCA
Organism: Nyctibius grandis; assembly: GCF_013368605.1. Taxonomy (NCBI): domain Eukaryota; kingdom Metazoa; phylum Chordata; class Aves; order Nyctibiiformes; family Nyctibiidae; genus Nyctibius; species Nyctibius grandis. Next base: position 4,976,450 of record NC_090662.1, on the reverse strand, counting down.
AGTTCAGCAGTAGAAGCACCTTCATGAAACATTCATGCTCACTTTGAATATTACATAAGAACTGTTAGCGAATGATTCATGCCATGTGTCATTTACTCACCAAGTGCACAGATTGTTTATAAATATGTTATAGTCTATCTTTGGAAATATAAACGACTGTAATTAAAGACTCGTGTTTTTAAGTCTGGTGAAGTCAGTTAACTGTGGCATAATGGTTACTGAACGCTGTTTTAAAATACCATCTGAAAGGTCTTTACATATTCATGGTGCTGTTGCTTATATCTTGCTTTTGGGGACTGCAATGTGATTTTCCATCTATGGTGTTAGAGAAGGGCTTTAGATCAAGGGTACAGCTTAAAATGCATGCTGGCTGGAAATATGATCTTCAGTTTCTGTTGATTACAGTGGACCGTAGGTGTAAATCTGCTTATTTAACTCACAAATATTGCACCAAATGGAAGAATTCATCCTAATCTTCCTGCTCCCATTTGGCTTTTGGTATTTAGTAGTCTGATATACTATTTAACAGCTGCATGTTCCACTCCAGGAAAACATGTCTTTGAGGTGGACAACTGGTGCGTACAAGGATTCAGTGTACCAGGACAGCCTGATGCACCCAGTTCAAGCCACTTTTTATGCTCTCAGGCATACTGAGAAGAGATCAGTCACCATGAGCTGTGCTCCTTTTGAGGAAGTTCAGGTCATTTCTTCAAGGTTTAGAGCTGCAAAGTCATTTTAGTCACAATCAAGAAGCAAAAAAAGCCTTCCTGCGTTAACCTTATCTTTCTTTTCCCTTGGAAAGTATCAACAATAGGAAGTTTTGATAACCAACATTCTCCACCCATGAGTACAATACATCCCTTCCCTCTTCCATTCTGTGTGTGCAGTTGGACACATTCATGCTTGCCACAATACATTCTGCTGCATTGCAAAACACATCTCTGGTTTCAGATATAGGAGGAGATCTGCAGGAACTTGCTTCAGTTTAGTACCTTCCATGATTGGGCTTGTCTCCCATGAAACACTCAAGAGAAAGTTTGACAGGCAACAGGTTCTTGGAGAACACTAATACCCAAAACACTTCTGCAAGCTTGTCCTGAGCAGCTCGGTGCTTCTGAAAGTTGGGCTGATTCCTCAGAAGTATCCAGCAGTCATTCAAAAAGAAGAGGTGAGTTGAAGCAGGAATCCAAGAGTTTAGGAGACTGGGATCTAAATATAGATGAAAAAAACTCCCTCAGGATGCAGCTGATTTAAGAAAATCTGCTATGTAGATTCTGAAAGGTCTGAAAGAGCTTAGCAACCAAAGCATGAACCTACACAATAATTTTCTTACTCACTCCTTATTTCTCACTTACCTGCTTGTTCCCTTGTCATATAGAGCTAACATTTCCCTTAAAAGAACAGAGCAGCAAAAAAGTTGGGAGACTGCATTTTTGTTTCCATTGCAGAGATCTGTTCTTTTGCCAAAGATGAACTTGTCCATCTCCAGTGCTCACACAGTTACAAGATGAAGTGTGCAGCTGAGCTGATACTGAACATGATGTGACACTTCTGAAGAGGCTTCTTGGACCAGCCCATGTCTAAAACAATGTCTAGGAATGGATGAAATTTTGTTGCTCCTAACTGAGGGACATGATTGTTGAAGGGATGACTGGGAGATCAAAAGGCAGGACTTAACTACTGACAAGAGGAACCACAGCTCCCAGCAAAGCTTTTCTTGAAAAATCTCTCTTTGTATTTCTAATTGTTAAGAAGTTTTTCCTCTAATCAGGTTGCTCTAAACATTTCTTCTCTGGTTCATCAGTGGAGCCATCTGTCAAGGGAGCCACAGTTCAGAGAAGGACCTGATAAACTTAGTGCTGAGATGGAGGAGTTCTTTGCTTTGGGCCTTCTCTGTTGGTCATTAGGAGCAGAATTCCATGCAGTCTGGTTGTTTATCACCTCTAGGACACAGTACAACTCTCCTCACCTTCCAGCTCACACTCAAGCCACTCTGCAGGAAGGGGTTGAGTTTTTCTGGGATCATGAAAGAATGTCCAGTTCGCCTATTTTCCTCAATATTTTCCATTTCTTGAGTGCTTATATCTGTGATGAAGGGTCTGCTTTGACAATATTTCCAGCCTAACTAGAAGCATACAGAAGTTCAACATCCTTAAACCACCAGATGACTTCTGCAGAGTAAGCAATTCAGAAAAGTAAAACTAAATATCAAAGTCAATTTCTAACTCTTGATCCTTTCACAGCTTTGCTCATGTTTCCATCTTAATGTCACAGCAGCTCTTAAAGTTTCCAAACAGCACTTCATCATCAGGGCCCTAATGTTAAAGACATGGAAAAATGCTTTTCTTTAACTTCTGTTTTCAGTTGCTCCTAAATTTGACAATTTTCACTGTGAAAGGTGGGATTATCCAGTTATCTCCTCTGCTTTAGACAGTTATTTTGAAAAGTCTAAATAAAATGCCCAGGTTTTCTTCAGCAGAATGAAAAGAAAATTCACTGCTATTTTTAATTTTTTCCAAGTGGTTTTGGTTGGAAAGAGGAATTGAAAGGTGACAGGTTTCAAACTTTGAATGTCACCTTCAATGCATGGGCCCCGGATCAAACCTAGTTTCCTGAAGGACACACAGGCAGGACCACAGTGAAAAGAGTCATCTTCTTCCTCCCTTGTTCCAGTCCCATCTCTTCCCCAGGATGATACTCAGTTTTATGCATTTCATGAGACTTCTCCTTGATCAGGATCTGGTGACGCTGTTACTGCTTCATTTTGCAGATGGGGCAACTACAGAGCAGAAAGGCTGTGCAAGACCTTTTCAGTAATAACCTCAAACTCATCCTTGTCTTGCAAAATGGCAAATACACTTGTTTGGCTCCAGTGTCAGTCAAATGGGCAACTTCGCTATGAACAAGGACACTGCAAACTCCTGGGGAAAAAAGTGATGCCCAATAATCTGCTCAGCTTTCTGCTCTAGCTATTAGGTTCCATTCCTTCTCCATAGCCAAGACCACCTCCGGATGTTTGATTCCCACCTTTCTCCAGCTCCGAGGCATGACTGAGCTTTGCAAAATGCTTTGAGGTGGGCAGCGTCTGTACACATCCCTCGAGAGCGTGCACAGAGATAAAGGTGCCAATCAACAGCTCCCATGTCTTGGTCCCAGTGGCAGAGCTGTATGACCACTAAAAATCTCAGTTTCAAGCCCTGACGGCCCAAATAAGGAGTGGTTATAGCTGCATGTAGCAGTATTACTTTGGGCTTGGGTTTTGTTTGTTTTTCCTTTTCTTTAAAGAAAAGGAGAGAGAAGAGTAGGGAACACTAACTGAAAGTCTTGTTTTGAAGCACTGTTTTTGAGGCACAAATGTTAAAGAGTAAAACCAAGCAAATGACAAAATTGTGCTTGCCCATGTCTGGTCTCCTATGCAGAAGATATGCTAGGAGAGCAACTATCCAGATTTAGGCCAAGACAAATGGGAGTGTAAAAAGCATGTAGAAGAGGGGAGAGAGGACAAGTACTGCAAGATGTGGCTGGTGAGAGGCACGGCTGGTGGGCAGGGAAGCACGTTTCAACTTCTTGCCCTGAGCACAAGTTGCAATATTGGAACAGGAGTTTGCAAAAGGAATTTAAGGAGGACAGTAATGCTTTCTGGCTTCCTCTGTGCCACAAGTCCAATTACACTGGCAGCTATGTCCAGGGGTGGAAATCCCTCAGCAGAACTTCTCCGCATCCCATCGCTACAGTCACGGGGCACTTTATGCATTGGCCATCCCCTCTGGGCAGCTGAGGCCAAGGATGTGTGCACAATGGCAATCAGTCAAAGAGGAAAGATTCCAATTTAATTTCATTTCAACCTCTCACCCAAGCTGTTAACGTTTGGGAAAGGCTTTTAATAAAATGGGACAAACGGTGATCTCATTTGCCGTAACTAACACTATCGTTACAGATGCACCATCTGATTCCAGGCACAGAAGAACAGAGGATTATTGGATTAATTCTAATCTCATAATTGATTCATTCTGGGTTTAGTCTGCTTGTAAAGCAAGATAAGATCTTAATATTCTGCATTCAGCACAAGAACCACTTGCCTTTCAAAGCAGCCTCTGATTTTTGTGAGCGATTAGCTCATGCCACATCCTCAGTTTGGCGCAGTCCCAAACTATGGGGAAATTTGGAGCAACATCCAGACTTCGCAGCTGGCTCTTATCTAAAGAAGGGGCCTGGCTATTTTCATGGCTATTTGCTGTTAAGGCAATATTAAGCTCTAGAGCTGGACGTAAGTATGAGTTTGATCATGTACAAAAAAAAAAAGGAGAGACTGTCCCATGAGAGCTTACAGCTCCATAGCTGATTTGCCACAGGGAAAGGGGAAAAACAGTGTGGTTGAAAATGTGATGGGAACAAAAATATTCATATTCCATACTAATGCCAGGCCTGGAGGTAGACTGTGGGGATGGACACACAGACACATTGATTGCAGTCAAGGTTAGGACGTGGACACGATTAATGGTTATCTAGGTATCGCTGATGATGTAGAAAATGTTTCTGCCTGTTTAGAGAAGAACCTGTCAGTGTGCACAGTCAGGACATGGCCTCAGGGCATGCTGCTGAGAAGTGACTCCTCTCGCCCTTGCCACATACACTATCCACCTGAGAACCACTCATCTAACCAACTTGACACATCCCAGGGGAAGGATGAGTAAGAACAGCTGTCAAGATGCATTCTTGGAAGACATTTCAATAGGCCTGTCATCCATGGCACTTTTTTCTCCACCTGTAACCCTTGTCCTGATGTGTTTCCATTAAAGTTTTAAGCTTTTTGAGAAAGGGATTACATACGTCAGTCTGTTGTTACACCACCTACTGCCATAGACAGGCAACACCCACACACAGTCTTTCTCAGAACTAAATCTTCCCAGCCACCCATTTCAGCCTCAATGAATGGAGATGACTGAACTTCTCTCAAGGCTAAGATCCAGGTAAGAGGTGCAGAGAGGAACAGTGTATGTGCGCAGTGAGACACGTTTAGGCCCTGATCCTGACAGAGAGTAAAGTTTCAAGTTGCCCATACAGATGTGCTTGGTATCATTTGCAATGCCACATACCTTGTTGACATGTCCTGAATTCTCTAGTTAATAGAAAGACACAGGAACCAGCACAACTATTTGCCTGGACCAGCAGTGACTTCCCTGCTTGGAAGAGAAGTCAAGATCTTGTGAAGGTAGTGCTGGTGGCAGTGAGTGAGCAGGTGTGTGAGATGATCAGGTAGGGTAAAAGCTCTAATCTTGATGGTTCTTCAATAAACTCAGCATCCAGATTCACTGCAGGCTGTCATTTACTCTGCTTCACCCATGACACCCTCTCAAGTCTGATGTCTGAATCTGTGAGCTCAATCCCATCCTGAATTTCTGCAGCAGATCCTTGATTGCTGTTGCTGTGGAAGGACATTCACATAACCCAGACAAGGGCTCTGCAGTAACAAGAGCTAGCATCTGCCATGGGGAATCTCAGTTCCAAGAGGAGTCATAGAGAGCCCCCCCAGAAAGGGTGTATAGGGCAAAAGGCCTGGTGAAACAAAAAAAAAAGACTAGGGTGACAACAAGGCAATTGTCATGAATGCTGCCTGCTCTTAGGCCCGTAACACCTTCGTTGCCTCTACTCTGTGCCCCTCCAGAACAAGGGTGATGCTATCTGTAGGAAAGGCAGGGCCAGCAATAGGCTGTTCATTCCTTCCCAACACCCCACGAGCAGCTTCCTTCTACGCCACAGCATTTTGCAGAGCTACATGTCCATGCATTTGTGTGGGCGGATCTCTGGGCCTTGGGATGGGCATGGAAATGGAAGACGACTGTGCAGGGTGTGGGGAGCCTAAATCTGGGAGAGGGTGAAGGGGATGGTACCCAAAACTTCAACATGGCCTGTGCTATCATCACAGATACTAGAGAGACCAGATCATTTAGAACCTGGGAAACAGAACAGAGGAGAGAGAAAATAAGGGACTTCCCTTTAGCTCTTACTCCTAAAACCTCATCTCCAACAGGATCATGATACCCGATAGCACACAAAGCCTCTTCTGTTGTCTCTCATTTTTGTCAAAAGGTATCTTCCATCAAGCCCAACTGGATTACATACACCCCTGTGAAGGAACCAAGGTCACTGAGGCTTCATGGGCTAAGACCACCCCAAAATGTCTCCTGAGGAATTAAGATCACTCCATCAAATCTCTGACCACTTCATGGCTGCACCTGCACCATTCTTCTATCTCCACTTAATCTTTGCCTGCATCCCTCTGAGCTGAATTTCATTTGTTCAGCTGACATTGGCACCAAGCTTGCAAACCCATGTTTTAATAAAATCACTCTGCTCACACCACTGCTTTCTCAAATAGATTACTCCAGTATTTCAATTATAGTGCTGGTAATTAGAAATGCTAGTGAATGAATAGCAGCTTCATTTAAATAGAGGCCAGAGGAATATCTTCTCCCCCAGACACATCCCCAACCATTTTAATCGCTACTGAAATACTGCTTGAGGCTAGCAAGACCATCAGTTGCTATGAGATGGCTTTTGAAAAGACACAGTGTACGTAGCATGTGTGGGGACTGGGTGACGGGAGATGTTATTTTCTACCTTCTCTTCTGCCCACATAAAGGTAGAAATAATGGTGACTACATAGGGATCAGCCCTTTCCACACTCAACATCTGCACCACCAAAAATAACACCCAAATTCAAGCAACGAACCTTTTAAAGGGTTCATAGTGATTTCCACTTCATTTCTGAGTATAGGATTCATAAGCAGCAGTCAGGAAGGACTTGGAAGCTGGAGAGGAATCTTTAACATAAAAGAGAAAATAAGAAGTGTCAGAGGACTTCTCTCTGACAGTGAGTCTGATTGCCAGGTGTAACAACCATGTCAAACCAGAGCGCAATGGGCAATGCTGCTTCCCTATGGACCATGCACCTACCTGCTTGGACATTTCACATCACTGGGTGAAAGGTTTTAAAGGTACTCCTTTGTCTTGTTAGAAACAGTACATACATGAACCAGAGGAAGCTGCCAACTTCCACAGAATTTCATTTGGCAGGCGGAGGGACAAAAAACAAACAGATATCTGATGAAGTCTTTAAAAAAAAAGATTTTTTTACTTTTTTTTTCAACCTAACATTTCCCTAAAAAAATACTTTTTGGGTAACTGTGCTATAAAATTCAAAACAATTGCAGCTGGAATGAGACATTTCAGTGTTATTAAAATTAATTCTTATAATTTGACTTTAATGTCATAGAATCATAGAATCATAGAATGTTAGGGGTTGGAAGGGACCTCTGGAGATCATCGAGTCCAACCCTCCTGCCAGAGCAGGACCAATCTAGGGCAGGTTACACAGGAACGCATCCAGATGGGTCTTGAAAGTCTCCATAGAAGGAGACACCACAACCTCTCTGGGGAGCCTGTTCCAGTGCTCTGTAACCCTTACAGTAACGAAGTTCTTCCTCGTGTTGAGGTTGAACTTCCTATGCTCTAGCTTGCATCCATTGCCCCTTGTCCTATTGCAGGGCACAAGTGAAAAGAGGTTGCCCCTTTCCTCTTGACACCCAGCCCTCGTATATTTATACACATTAATCAGATCCCCTCTCAGTCTTCTCTTCTCCACACTAAAAAGCCCCAGGTCTCTCAACCTTTCCTCTTAAGGCAGGTGTTCCAGTTCCTCCGTCATCCTCGTAGCCCTCTGTTGGACTCTCCAGTAGATCTCTGTCCCTGTTGAACTGGGGAGCCCAGAACTGAATGCAATACTCCAGGTGAGGGCTCACCAGAGTAGAGTAGAGGGGGAGGAGGACCTCCCTCAAATATGACTCCAGTTGTGATTTGCTGGGGAAACTTTTATATAGTGCAGGTTGGCTCCAAACCGCATCGATCCTTCTCACTGTTGAATGCTCAATGCAAAGTTTAAGTGGCACCTGCAGTGGACCAGGAGAACCTGATTCTTCTTGACCATGTCCCTTGTGTTGCTCTTTGCACTTATGCAGGATGGCAATACATCCTTAGTGCTGGAAAGAGCTATGGGCTGTGCTGTGTCTCCCCTTTGTACTTGCTCCTGTTCTGAGAGAGGAAGGACCTCACTAGATGGGAAGAAAGGAGGAAAAGAAATCAACCTGATTTTTATAGAGGTACAGATGTTGACCTCTAAGAACATCAAAATATTTTTCAGTAAATTCCTGGTCTCCATGAAGCTGTAAGAGCATTGTCAGGAACTGCAGGGGAGTTAATGATGCCAAGCAGAGAGCTTCAACCTGAGAAACTCTCTTATAAGGTTTGACAAAACTGCATAGACATAATCCCACAGTGCTTCACTAGGAGAAGACTAATAATTTGAACTTTTAAAGTGATGTTCTTGGAAACAGATTCATCCAGCCATCACCCACACGGAATGGATCCATTAGAGACTCTGCCTTCAAACGGCATGACTTTGTTTGTCCAGCTCCAGATATCTCATTAACACATCTGCAAAGTTTTGTTGCTATTGTCCTTTGATCAGGACAATTTTTATGAGTGTTTCTCCGTGGAGTCTGAATATAAGCCAAGTAACAAACACTAAGCATGTGTGTCTGCAATGTGGCTTGCCATTCAGATGATGCTACTTCAGACAGAAAGGCGAGGGCAAAGATAGGGAATGTATCCCAGATGACAAATATTGGCAGAAACCTTGCAACTTGGACAAAGAGTATTGTCTTTTTGCTCCTACCCATGCAGTGAATATAAAGGCCATGGGTACAATACTAAGCCTTGATCTTACAGAAACTTCTGAACATGAGTAATTGAATACACAAATACATTCTAATTAAGTACGGGTTGTCCCACGATTACCTACAGCTCTCAGTACCAGTTTCTTATGCTGGTTGTGTAGGTGCACGTTTTGGCTTACATCAGTTCACCACCCACACAGACAAGAAGCAGAAACAGATTAGGGACAAGACATGGCACTGCCTCAGATCATACAAAAAATCAGTGTTCAAGCTATGAGAATTCTGACATGGGTGGACTTGCTGGGAAGAGTTATTTCCAGGAGGGCACATATGCAGTAGCAAGAAATAAGTTCTCTGTCATACAAACTCCATCTGGCATGTAGCATGCAATGCACATATGATTGTGTCCACCTGACCCAATGACTGGAGATGCTTCAAGGTCGTAACACAGACTGTTGTCTGGGCAGGCTGGGGACATATCTGTCTCCTTTGTCTTCATTGGCTTCTGTGCACACAGCCATGGGGTGAGGATTTGGTGGTTAAGGAATGCGTAGGCATGGAAGCTCTCAGATCATCTGCAAAACCCTCCTAGCATCAAAAGCCTCATTCAGATTGAAACCATTGCTGTTCACAGAAAGAAGCCAGGCTTCTGGGTTCTTTCTCAGTGTGCAGGCATTAAGTGCATGTATATGTGGGGAGGAATGATTCAAAAGGTCCCCACTGCAAAATGAGTCACCAGCTAGGCTTGGTTTCTGTGCTAATTTCAAGGTAAATTTTCATTAGCAGAGGCAAAGATCAGGCTTTTAAGGACAAATGGGTTAATCTGAAGCTTGGTCCAGTCTCCTTCAGTGTAGTGGGAATATTCTGTTGCTACCATGGTGGAGGAAGCTGAGGGTGGACGAAGGCAAATCCAAGGATTAGTATGATGACCTGGAATTGGTATAGCCATTTTCAAATCACTGCTTGACTACAGATGAGTTGCAGGCCCCAGTAAACTCTCTTAGTCTCACATCCTCAGAGGTATTCATCATCCAGCTCCTGTAGAAAACAACAGGGACTGTGTGGAGACTCATCTGTCTTGTCATTAAAGACCTGGATGTCTTTGATGAACAGTTTCAGACTTTGGAAGGGACATTCCCAATTTTAAATTTAATGGCCAACTTTTACGTAAATTGCAGAACTGACATGTAAAAAGTGTTAAGAGAGCATGAAGTGGCCAGACAGTAGGGTAACGGGAGTCACTACTGTAACCACTGCATAGAATAGTCACTAAAACAGGCCAAAACTCAGAATATCCAAAATGTTTTCAGGATTTCTTATCAAAGGTTCTGCATGTGAGTTGGGGCAATCCCAAGCACAAATACAGAATGGGCAGAGAATGGATTGAGAGCAGCCCTGAGGAGAAGGACTTGGGGGTGATGGGTGACGAGAAGCTCACCATGATCCGGCAATGTGCGCTTGTGGCACAGAAGGCCAACCGTATCCTGGGCTGCATCACCAGCAGCGTGGCCAGCAGGTCAAGGGAGGGGATTCTGCCCCTCTACTCCGCGCTCATGAGACCCCACCTGCAGTGCTGCGTCCAGCTCTGGGGCCCTCAACATGAGAAGGACATGGAGCTGTTGGAGCGAGTCCAGAGGAGGGCATGAAGATGATCAGAGGGCTGGAGCACCTCTCCTATGAAGACAGGCTGAGAGAGTTGGGGCTCTTCAGACTGGAGAAGAGAAGGCTCTGGGAAGACCTTATAGCAGCCTTCCAGTACCTGAAGGGGCTGCAGGAAAGCTGGAGAGGGACTTTTTACAAGGGCGAGCAGTGACAGGACGAGGGGGAATGGTTTTAAACTGAAAGAGGGGAGATTTAGTTTAGATATCAGGAAGAAATTCTTTACTATGAGGGTGGTGAGACACTGGCCCAGGTTGCCCAGAGAAGTTGTGGATGCCCCCTCCCTGGCAGTGTTTAAGACCAGGTTGGATGGGGCTTTGAGTAACCTGGTCTAGTGGAGAGGCGTCCCTGCCTGTGGCAGGGGGGCTGGAACTGGATGATCTTTAAGGTCCCTTCCAACTGAAACCACTCTATGATTCTATGATTCTATGAAATTACTTTACTTTTCTGAGGCTGGAAGAATTCCACTTTGGATTCAAGTGACTTAATTTTTCTATTGTAGTCAGAATAATATAGCCAAGTCTGAGTAAAAATGGCCCTTTGAGACTCTTGAAATGAAGTGTTTTGATAATTTTTCATTGATCTTTTTGACTCATGTGAGACTTCTCCACAAAACATTTCCATTCATCACTTACCAAAGCTGTCAAAATAATTCTGAATCATGAAAATCTCATGTAAGGGAAAGTCCATTTTTCTGCATTTTACATACCTTCATATGAGCAGTTGTTGATATTTCTTCTACAGCACATCCCTCAACAGAGAGAGGGAAACAAAAGGTCGGTTTCATATGAAAAGGAAACTCTGAAAGTTTTTTCATCACAGTCAGTCTCCTTCTCTTCATGATTTTATTTATCCAAGTCTGAAGACAGAGTTCATGTGTAGGGTAAAAGACAGAATTATGGGGAGCGTTTTTGGCTCAGTGTTTAATGATGTGCTATTGGAGTCAGTAGCTGCTGCCTAGCTTGGTAGTAGCTGAAATTCTCTGATGTTTACTGAAAAGAATTTAAGATATTGATTCAGTTTTCAGTGGACATATGTCATTACATCTGAATTACAGGCGTCGCAGCTGGTCTATCTGCAAGTGGCCCAATCCATCTTCAGTGAGGATCTCAATAAGGGGAGCAGAGTGACTTGAAACACCTATTTAAAGAATATATTCCAAGCACAGTTATGGACTCAAATATGAATCAAACTTACTCTGCAGACATAGAGAACAGCATTCATCTGAGTAGTGCAGTGTTCCCTTAGCAGTGGGAAACTTCAAATCCCGAACTCAAGCTCATTTCATAAACACATTCTAGGGTAATAATAAGATTTCTCGCCTCACAAATGCCATCATCAGCTAATCCTCACACATGTAAATATTAGCTCTTCTTCCAATTGAATGTAAGCTTTATAAGGAAGAACAGAAAATTCACATCCACATGGCATCCAGCAAGAATCACTGCATGAATTATTAAAAGTCAACATTCAAAACCTTCCCTTTCTGGGAGCAAAGAGTTGCCAAGACGGATGTTCCCCATAAAGCCCATTTTGAAGTGAAAGAACTACTTATATCCATTTTGGCACTTATCTGTCTACCCGTTCATTATCTATCTGTTTAGTACTCTTTCAGTTTTTTTGAACTCAAGGGTAAATTCTAACCCCACTAGGGATAATAGGGTTGAGCCATCAGTGTCAGTTGGATGAAGCAATGCCCTTAGTGATTTTCCTGTGAGTTTACACAGAAACTTCCCAGAGCTCAGCACTTAGTAATAGTTCAGGGGATTCATAGATTCTGGGAATTACAACTCCAAATTGTAAACAGTAGGATGGACAAGCTGTTCCATTTGCCTTCACTTTTTGGACAAATTCTGCTAGGAGGTATGTAGAGGTGACTCTTGTTGACTTTGCAGGCAGGTCACATGGAACACACAGTTCCAGTGTAACCTACAAGAGAAATCTTCTTTCTCTGCCATGTCACTCAGACCTTTTTGCAGGATGAGGAGAGAGGAATGGGTGTATTTTGGGTGGTTGTAGCAATGCAGGTGTATGGTGCCTGCTGTTGACTCTGCAACTTGAAAACACCAGGGAATATTTGGCTTCTTTGGTTGACATTTAACCCAAGAAAGAATAAAGAATAAGGATTTCATTGAAAGGCCATTGAAATAAATGAAAAAGTCCAGCTTCTCTTTTTGGACTTCAGATAATCTTCAGTTACATTTCATCTGCACACAACTGATGAATATTCCTCCAGTCCAGGGCTATGGTTTTTCATATTTCCATGCAGAGTGTGCACTCAAAAAATTGCACACCTGAGTCACCAGTGCGCTGGAGTTCTTTTCTTTTTGCATTGGGTTGACTCCAGAACAGTATCATGGGGAGAGATAAGTCATACCTGTGAATCTGTCATTTGTCAGGAATATCCAAGTGAGAAGGTCTGGCATATGCACACACAGCTTTACTTTGGAGATTGAAGGAATAAAGATGAGTCATTGAATACCTGGATTGTGGTAAGGAAACACATGCCACTTCGTCCTTTGGATTGGTGTCAAAATGGTACCTCAGCTGAGCCAAGAACGACACATTCATATTCCAAGTGGCAGAAAACCATTGTTGGCCATACTGCAAGAGAGGACTCCAAGGTCTCAGTATCTCCAAAAATACCAATGTACACTCATGCATACACATCTTGAGGACAGGTCTTACCCAAATTAGCCGGGGAAACCCCAAGTTTAGAGCCAGGGTCTTTGATTCATCTAGAAATAGAAACCTACTCCCCCATCCACCTCTTCCTAAATCAGCCCTCCCCCACCATGTGCTGCTCTTTTACTTTCTGTGGTCTCCTACTTCCATCCTCACTGCTTGCTCAAGTCAGGACCACTTCTACTGACTAACTCTCCTCATTGCAACAATTTAGTCTTATTTCCCCTAAAAACAAAAGCCCTGGAAGACCTGGTGTCACCACAGAGCACAGAGTAGAGCATGGAGCTGCCCCCCTTCACACAAGCACCTCTTACCACATGTAAGACGCTCTGTGGGAACTGCTTTCTTTTGAATCCTCCTTTCATGACCGTGTAGGGCATAGATCCCTCACCATGCCACAGTGTAAGAGCAGCATCATATGGGCAGTTACAGCAGATCAGTTGACACATGGTGAAGTAATGGACATGATGACCCAAATGCATGAGATGAGTTTCCTTACGTCTTAAATTGTTCCAGCATGTCAGTGCAGGTGTGCAGACCTACAAATATAGGCACACACAGGCTGTAGCAACAGCAGCCTCCTATTTGTCTTCTCCAAAGGCATCTCTAGTCCTGCAAGCACTGAACGGTGGCAGCAGCTCAGTTACACCTGAATGCAGAGCTCTTTTACAGAGATCTGGGATCCTCTGTTCTCTCACTGATCCTCTCTTTGAAGTCCTGCAGGACCGAAAATCAAATTGCCAGAATGAAAACAAACTTTAACCAAAGGAAACGAAACAAACAGTTGCCACCCTTGACAATTTAGCAAAGCTTGCCTTCACCTCAGTATCTGCTGCTCCACCGAGAGCTCTGAGTGGTGATTATTGTTCACACAAACTTTATTTCCTCACACAAATCAGATCAGCCTATACCTTTTGGCGATCTGTGGTCCATCTACCCAGTATATGGAATAATTCATGGCAGTACTGCTCTTTATTGTACTTTTCGGTGTTCAGTTGTCATTCCAGAGACTCTGTTATTAGACAATTACAATTTAATTGTCCCAGCAAATACACTTTTATTTAAAAATCTGCCCTGATTTTCTTACTTCATTTGCATGGAGTCTATAACTTGCTTTCAGAAAGGAAGACAGACATCAAGAACAACGCTTAACCCAAAGGCACATTTCTAACACATTTATAGCAGGCTACTAGGTACTTAACAGGAGTTTAAATAACTGGTTTATTAGAACAACTTAAATTGTAGAGGCTGTAAAAAATCATTAAAATGCTTTTTCCTATAAATGGATTATTCAAATAAGCTTTTCACAAAGGTAACTTCCTGTTAATTTTTACAATTATTTTCCATTGCATTGGAATGTGCAAAAAAAACCAAAGTATTTTTTATTATTATTCTGTAAAAATGCCCCATGGGATATTTAGTGTAACTGTCTCTTTTTACATTCTTCTCTGTGGATAAAGAAGACCTGGGGGGGTTACATCTCCTGCAGCTTGTTATCACCAGGATTCTAGGGAATACTTTTTATTCCCCAAAAGCTGTTCCCTCTCTGCTCCTCTGTGAGGAGACTTCATGTTGTATCCTGAGGCATATAGGAAAGCAAGGAAGGCTATTGAGTGGGAGAAAGTAATGTTCTTGTAGTTCATGCCCAAAGGCAGTGTTACAGCAATTAGGAACTGACTCTATTGCCTATTTGAAATAAAAATGGTATTGAAATTTTCATACAAATGTTTAAGCATTTCTGGCCAAGAAGGTCATTTCAGCACTTTATACCCATCTCTAATATCTGTTACTTGCTCATAACATCGTTGTTATACAACTAGAGCAGCGCTACAGACTATTAATTAGCCTTTGGTAAAGGCAGCCTCTGGACAAAATGTGATCAATACGATTTAAAAACATGTAAGGCAGATTTTGGTCAAAAGGCTTCCAGGATGTGCAGTAACAAAACCCCTGGGAGCTGCTTTGGAGATTTCTGACTCTGATGCTTTTGGGTTTTTGCGTTTGTTTCCCTCCTGCAAATCAACCTTCTGCCTCCGGGAAATGATCATTTAGAGCCTGGCTGGTCCTTGGATTGTGAATCTGTGTTTCAGGGTTTGTTGTATAAGCACTGCAAAATCAGGGCTATGCTGTGGCAACCTAAAAGGGACAATTTTACAACTATTAATCAGGCTTTTTTAAAATTTCTGGTCATCCAGAGAGTTGCATGTGGATTCAGCCGATTCTTCCTCTCAGCATAGTTGGGAAGATGAGTTGGTTGGTGAGAGTGCAGGGGTGGGAGTCGAAGGGTAGGAGAAGTTTAATCATCTTTTCCCAATTTTGTTTTCACTAGCCAGAGGATTTTGTAGATAAGAGATGATAAATCCCTAGCAACACAAGCCCCTGACAGATGGTGTTAAATGGTTTTGAGAATATTTCAAAATCTGCCCTACTTTTTATTCCCCAAATGTTGTTCCCTCTCTGCTTTTTTATAATGCAGAATTTTCCTATACTGTCTCCCACATTCTCATTTGTGTTATAATTTATGCTTCCTTATGCTCCAAAGCAGAATCCAAATCACCCATTTAAAAGGAGAAACAACCTGCTGAATTTTAAAGCCAGTTCTTTTCCTCCCATTGGGCTGGGTATCCAATCTGAAAGGAAGGAGGGTGTATCAGGCTGATCTGGATTTACTTCCCATGCTCCAGGAAGGATTCTCAGGGTACAACACCACAAGTAAATCAAGAGAGAGCTTGCAACCAGACCCATTCTGCAGAGAAACCAGCCAATTCTCCTTTTACATTAACTTTGGTGAGTAAAGGCTGTGTATTGCTGGACAAGGAGTGGTTCTTCAATATCTTGCAAGGAAACATAAAAACATGAGGCTAAAGAGTGTGCAAGAAATCAGCTTTTACAGCTTGCTTTAAAAAGGGTGGTGCTTAGAGGTATAGGAAATGTCCTGGTCAGTCCCCTAAGAGGAACTTTAATGGACTCTAGTTTCCTTTCAAATCCAAATGCTGCCTTATTCTGGCAGACAAGGCCCTAAGTCCAAACTCTGAAATGACCGATGACTTTGCATTGACAAAAACCCAAACCAAACAAAATAAATCAAAAAATGGGTGCATCTTTTTGAGTTTGTATGAAACATCAAGCCAGGACATGTCTGTTTTCCAGAAAAAGACAGTATTCTCCACAGCTTCATTGGTGCTTGTTACTGACCTCATCCTAAAGAAAAGGATCATCAGAGCCTAGTTTCTGTCCTTCTACTGGGAGCTTTGTTACCTTCTCCATGGAGATTTGTTCCAATTACAGCTCTCAGGGCAACTGCCTTTTCCTTACAGATCCTTTAGATGGCAAAGGCAGACTTCACCTTTTGTTCAGGGCTCAATCAAGGAAACCCCACAATGGTAAATACACTTTCAAGGAAAGAAGTCCACAACATCAGAAAATAAAGTTGCACGTGACAAAGTAAACTGACCTAATGGCTCACCACTGTCAAAAAGGGAAGGCCCCATGTCACACACAGAGATGTTTTTCTTTTTCCATTTCTGGTCACATCCTAATGTTACATATATTTTAGAAACTCATCAGATGGTGCTGAGACTCAGTGCAACTCCCTGACCTGGCAGAAAATGAACCTTCCCCTCCATCCCTCTTTCCAAAAAAGAGATAATGAACTATTTTCCATTGGTTCAGCAAGATAAGCAGGACCAGAGCAGTCTGATGAGCAACAGCACCCATACAAAGGAGGAGAGGCAAAGCAAGAGGAGAGGACACAAGAGCTGGCAGCAGGAAAGAGAAAATGAGAAGAAAGTGTGTGAAAGATCCTGCCTTTTCATGGCAGCTCAGATGTTCCTGTAATCACACACCAAATGTGACCATGAAACACATGTCTTTGTTCCTTCTTTTACTTTGTTCCTTACACTGCTAAGTCTGGAAACCAGTTTGCTGCAACAGAGACCTTGCACTTTTAAGACATGCCTTTCTCCATTTGGTCTGGAATTAACTAAGTTTACTGGTACTTTTGGTGGACTTCAGCTTTTAAGGATGTCAAGACATTCTTAAGTCTAAAATAACTGCCCTTCAGGACAAGAACACTGAATATTTATGGATCCCTGAAGAGAAAATGTTAAAGAGCTCACAGCTGACAGCATTTTAATAGGATGCCTGAATTAGATCCCTGCCTATTTTCCAGCAAATGGTTGGGAATGCTTGCTAACAGGCAGAAATAAACACATAAACTTGTTTTCTATGTATGGATGGTTATTATTTAATAGCTAATTAAAAGCTGCACTCAGTGACCTTTTTCTAGGTAGACCACCCCTTCGCCCAGACAGAGATGTAGTTATATCCTGCTGGAGAAACCTGCCCTATTGACAGCACAGGGAGCCAGGGCTGGCAGTCTTGAAGAGCATACCTTGTGCCTTGAAGGCTCTTTAGTTCAGCTAAAGAGCTGAAAAAGTCTGTCTGAATACATGCCACATCTCACAGGAGATTCCCATCTCATCCTGCCAGGCTGGTGGCTGCTTGTGCATACATTCCTGCCTGACTCCTTTGTGTCCATACATCTTCCATGTTGCAAATCCACCCAGTCCTCAGAAGCTGACTGCAAGTACCCAGCCCCAAAGGCTTTCTGCCTTCAATGGGGTGAAGGTTTATTCACTTGTGTCATCTCGCAGCTGTGGCCCCAATATTTCCCTGCACAGCAGTCACCTTTATGGACTCCTCAGGTTTGCTTTGCCTACCTGGGTATCATTGCCTCTGTCATTGCAGCCTCCTGTAGGTAGAACTGCCATGGAGAGCAAAAGCAGCTCAGTATGCATGGAGATAATGTTATGTAGTTACTTAGGCAACACTGGAGACGATTTAGGGTGACCACTGCGTTACAGTGATCATTATATTGAAGGGCCAAAAGAACTCCACAGAGAATGAAGGTTCATGGAGGATGTATTAGAAAATTATTTATCTTGGTTTCAATGTGCAGGATGTTGTAAGGGATGTGAAATGAAGAAAAATATCATGCCCAGAAGCAGGGACATGATACAAACCACTGTGTTGTAACTTGTAACGCAATATTAGAGTCAGTTAAACCCTTTTCTGTAGTTCCCAAACACTTGCCTGGAACATCATATGCAGAAAGCAGCAGTTTTCAAGTTTTCACGTGCCAAACAGACTTTTTTTCCTCTGTGAGGAATGATCTTCCCTCCATTGGGCAAATTTTCTATGAGGAACCGAGATAACAAAAACCGACCAACCAATCAACCAACCAAAAATCTTAGTAGAGCTAGATATGCCCACTCTGAAATTCACCTGTCAAATAATAATTCCCTGACTTTTGAAATCAAGACAGTGAACAAAGACCAAAAAGCCATAAGAGAAAATTAAATAGTAGGAGGTCCTGGAGGGAGAAAGACTTACTTCCTGATCCCTAATTCTGGGGTGGTCTGTTAATAGGGAATATTCATTTCTACTCCAGTCCCTCTGGTGTTTTCTAGAGCCAATGAAATTCACTGAGCTGCTCTCATCATAAATCACAGTTGCAGACTCATTGCAAATATATAACAAAAAACTTGTCTACCGGAATTATTTTAAAACAACAAAAAAAAATATCCCTCAGGCTTATGCTCACCTGCAAGACAAATTATTAAATGAACTTAGGACAAGCCCTCTTGAAGGTGATAGCAACAGCAGTGCCAATATAGTCCTGCGTGACTTTAGTATTAATCTGGCCTTGCAACCAGCCTACTATAGTGAGATAATGCTTTTACCAACCTAAATCAGCCTATGCTACAGCATATGGACTGTCAATGACTTCACTTACTACATTTTGGAGCTTGAGGCTGAATAAGTCCTGATATTAATTTTGCATGTAAGGTCAAATAAGTAATTACAGAAGGAGGATATAGAAAGGATCTGTTAGGTGATCTTCTCGCTGCATGAAACCAGGGCCAGTGCAAAGATCTTTGGGACACCATGAGAAAGCAATTTCATCTCTGCTTTGCTGTTTCTGCAGAACTGCCTGTTACAACTGCATCTCGCTGGACCCAGGTGCTCAGCTGGGTTAGGCATTGCTATCTTAGGCTCTCTCGTCTCTAGGACCAGCTGCCAGATACACAATAGAGACAATTTTCATGCAGTAGCAAAAGGGTAGATGAAGCCCAAGAATGTCATTGCCCTACCAGACAGCTGTGTTTCTGAGAAAACAAACTGCAAGAATGTACCGTATCAAGAGGAGGTAGAAAAAAACCCCTGTTGACAAGAGCTTGGTGAGTCACATTATCTCAATAGCTCAGATATAGACATACCCAAGTACTTATGCAAATGCCAGACATCATGTTTGAACAAAAGGTTACTCAGTAACATAACCTGAAGCTTTTACCGCTAATGAAGCATTAACTTCCATCTCAGTATGGGACTGTGAGGAATTTAGGACATTTTATAGTTGAATTCATGATTGATTGAGTGATATAAAAATAAAAATATCCTGTATGTCCCTCATCTGAGATAGGGGATTTAGCTTCTTTTTTTCTTTTTACTTGGAATTTCTAATTGACAGAAAAACTTAAAATAAATCTTGTTTTTTATTTGTTTCTTTTCATTGTAGGATGGCAGTTAGAGAACAGTGACAGCAGAAGATGCAGGTTGTACTGAGCAAAAATGCTACCTAGCATGTCTTACACCAATGAAGAAGTTAGGCCATTGGCAATTTTAGGCCTACTTTTTGCACAGGTAAGAATATTGTTTTCTAAATGGCACACTGAAAAATATATGTGGAATAGAGACAGTTTCTTTCCAGAAGACATTCCACTGAAAGTTGTTACTTCAGTCCAAACTGTGTTCCATGAGACTGTCCTTTCTGGTCTAAAGCTGTTATGCAAAATCAAACTAAGCACAGCAATTTGCAGACTCGACAGTTCTAATGTACGTGAACCACAGGGAATTTTAGAGTTGACAGAGATCTGTGGTTGCTCAGAGATTTGGGAGCCACTGACACAGGTAATGCACCCACTTCCTCCAGGGTCTCATCCAAAGATACTGGCAATCAGTGTGGAAGTAATGATGTGAAGGATTTTTGGTCAGAGGTGAAAATATGAAGTAACAAAAGTTATCTCTACACTGATATGACTTTTAGATGACTGAACCCCAGCTTCAGGCTCCAACCATTCCTGTCCCTGCAGAGATACATAGACAAGTCTTCCTGGTGGCCTCCTGCAGCAAGAAGAGATCAGATCCTAACCCAAACCCCCCAGGGTGGCATCACTCTTTGATGAGAACTCATATTGCTGAGATATAGAGTTTTTGGGGAAAATATGTCTTCTTCAGCACCTTTTCACTGAAGATGAGTATGTTGGCAGAAAAGAAAATGAAGCAGTAGTTTTAAAGGGAAGATATTAACCACGAACACTTCTGAGGAGGTAAGGATGGAGGTAGCAGGGGAAAGAAATTAGTTAGAGCAAGAAGTCAGCTGTCCAGGTCAGGAGAGTTAATGAGATCTGGAGTAAGGCAAACTCTCTACACAGGGACATACTTATGTTAGGGACTTGACTATCAACCTACTCAAAAGGAAACCACCAGATTCATCAAACCATTGTGCTCTGAGATTGCAGTCTCACACCAGCCTAACCCAGCCTAATCATTGGTGGCTGCAGTCCTTCTCCCTCCCTTCCCTCCTCCAGCTGCCCATTCACATCCACTCCCTTTGTGTCAGCCCCAGAGTTCACCAGACCCCTTTGCTCCTCTCTGTGAGTGTACTAGTCCAGGAGTAAATCTAGTGTCACAGAAAAAAAAAGGGAATTGTTTTTGGAGCATGAGGTTGTCATGTGGTCATCCTAGTCTGGTATAAATCAGTGCTGAAGCTGAGAGGGTGGTAGTGTGGCATGTCCTTCCCATTCCCAGTCTTGCCATCTCCCTTAGGTGGACACTTCTGCTTCAGTAAGCACACTAGTTATACTTTTACTTGCAAGTAAAATGGGGTAGAGCATGGGGTTTGAACCCTGTCTTGTGATCATCTTTACTTTTTTTTTTGTTAGCATATTTGACATGGTTTCATCTTCTCACAGAAGATGCCCAGGGACATAGAAAACTCCTAGGACACAATTTGGATGAAGTATGTGTTATGAAAAAACAGAGTTCAATCCTGTGGGCTTGAACTGTTCTGTGCTGCATCCCCTTATGGAATGGTCCCCAACTCCTTTTACTATTATAGACCTGATCCAGACAAAAGCTGGTGGCACTGTACGAATTCCAGCACAAAAGGAGCTGGTCTTTCATTTGGGCAACACCACCTCTCAGCTGGAAAAAGTAATCCTAGGCCAAATAATCGGAACAGCAAAGACCCATGTCATAAAACACCAGGAAAACAAGATGTGCTACGGACATGTCTAGTGAAAGAAAGCTCTAAACATTACAGTGGTTTCTTAGCAGAACTTTAGTTTTTGCAAGAGTTTATTAAGTGAAGAAGTTTTGAATTTCTTTTGGAGAAGAGGACAAATTTAATTCTGTTGCTGAGACAGAAATGCTGATTTAGACAGAGGTGATTTAGAACAGAAATCTCTCCATGATTTAAAGGTCACTCTCGCACTCATAATGTTAGAAAAATTGCATAGGTGAAAGGGAACCTACATTACAGTAACGGTTTCCAGGTCCTTTTGAAATTGCACAGAAACTGTCAGAGTTTCTGTGTGAGGTCAAGTAAGAGGGGCAAAGAAGCAGCCATATTACACATTTTAAATGTCCAAAATCCAACGAGGGTCAGCAGTTCAGTGGTTTTCTTTTAGGTGTCAGTGTGTGAAAGATACCTAATTTGAACAACTTGGAATCAAATAAGTTAGTGCAGAGATACTATGCTAGTAATACTGCTCCTAGTAATGCAACCAAGGTGGGAGAGCATGGAAACCAGAGCCAGGACTGCAAGTTTAGGGAAGGTTTGGGGTAAAAGAAGCTGAAGACATGTTCTTCAGGGAAATGAAGGGTGGGAGCTATTTCCACCTCTGTCCACGGCCAAGTACCCTCTAAGTTTTGGGTCTGTAAGGAAGAATGGGCCAATTTCTCAGCATTAGGAGTGTTTGGCCAGCTTTTTAGCTGAATACCTGATTTTTTATATAGATGTGAGTCTTTATCACAGGGAGCAGAGTGAGAGGCTGACTGCAACACTTGAGCTGGCATCAGTGCATCTACAAGACACCCATTCCACCTCTCAGAGAAGAAAGTCTCCAGGCTTTGGAAGTAATCTGTTCCTCTCCTAAAATAAAGGGAGATTGGGTGACTGCACACATGTAGATGCCCAGGTTAGATGGGTTAGATGTCCAATGTTAGATGGGTCCCAGTCCTAGGAGCTAGTATGTTGCAAGTGGAAGCACTTTTGCTATGCCCCGCCAGGGAAACAGGACAGGAATGCTGAGGTGATGACAGTACAGTAAGTTCTGGGTCAGGAATAGTGTTTCCATGGTGCAGTAACAAAAATAGTAATTTGAACGGGAGATAAGTGCTATAAAGCCTTCAGAAAGAGTCATCTTTAGAGCCTGAATGAGCCCAAGAGCCTAAAAACTGTTCTCATTAATCAGGCCAGGTCCGCGAGTCCCTGTTGTGTTAGGATTTTTTCTTGAGGTGAATTACTGTGATCCTCTTCAAATCCATGATAAGTCAAGTGTTTTCTTTGGTAGCCCATGTAGAGGCATTAGACTCTGTCTGTTCTTTAACAGTGATAATGGCAGTCACTTAAGGGAAATCTTTAGCATTTGATAAAGAGCACAGATGGCCTTTATCTTAGCTAAAAGGTGAAACTTGCAAATATTCAAGGGAAAGACATGAGTTGGTAATTTATCATACTCCCATTGCCTGAAGTCCACAGCTTTGGTTTGGGTAAAGACAGTTTGGTTGAAAAATTAGGCTTCCTTCAGATGTTCTATATCTCATTAAAAAGTTTTAAAATATAAGTGGAGAGTCTGCATAGATCCTCCTTCGCATCAATTCCATGCCAAGGTAACACCTTTAAATGTAATGGAGTTACTCCTGACTGAGAAGTTGAGTGATTTTGTTCACTTTAACCTTTTGTGATGATGTGCTGGGTGTTGGGAGATGCCATTTCTCTAGATATGACCTTCATCTTGATGAGAGTTGTAAAAGTTATAGTAAATATCAACTCTATTCGCATTTAGAGCCAGGCTGTGTAATGGCAACCTAGTGAAATTCTGTCTACGGTGTCCATTGAGTAGTCTTCCATTTCTTCTCCAGGCTGTTCAGGTGGAAAAAGGAGATGGATGTAGACAGAGGGAAAGATAAACAAGCACACATTTTGTGCTGTTCTATTAAAGGAGACACAACCATATCAAAGGATTCACCCAAACCATGAGATCATTATTTCAGAATCTGACTGCTGGCCACCAAAAACAAGTTCTAAGTACCTGAGCACCTGGCATGGCAGCCAGGAGGACAATAAACCTGGAAGTAAGCAAGCCTTGAAAGTCAGCTTTGAGGTTGTTGCATCCCAGACAACACAAGAATATCTGATGCATAAATGAAGAGCCTGCCTGGGAGGGAGGCAAGGAGTCCGATCTGCTCTTCAGACAGATGCACAAGCTGAGAAGCATAAAAATAACACTGAAAGTGTCTCTCTCGGTAAGCAATGCCACTTGTAGAGGGCAAACAGCAGTGCTGCTTCCTGAGAAAAGCAGAGTGCCAGGTGTGAGCTTGTAACGTATAAATTCTTAAAATTATGCTTATCAAGGCTGTTCTGATTTTTTTTAAAACTTTTCTTATGCCATGTTGTTGGAAAGAACCTTTAAGAAGCGGCCAGAAGTGAATACAGTGGGTATTTAGGGGCTGCTACCTTGTTCCAGCCTAGTGATTCTGATCAGGCCATATCATAAGAAATGACCCATTTTGAGTTATGGATTGGGGAACTTTGCCAGCTGATTTACCCTGAGGTCTGATAGGAACTGGGAGGTCTCTATCACTCAGGCTTTAGCTTCAGATGAGCCCCCAAAACACCATGAGACTGGTAGAGCTGGACAACCAAGGTATTCTACGATATATTTTTCCAGGGAGTATTTTTTCTATACGACCTTGACTTGTTCAAGCTTCCTGATGGTACCAAACTATTCTTTCTTATCTTTTCTATCTTGCAGAGATAAAGAGGCTCTCTGGGAGAACAGTTCAACTCTATGTGCCAAAAAGCGTTGACATAATTTTTGGCCACTTGGCAGTCTCATTTGAATTTTGGGCTGAGTTCTGCCATGTTTATATTGGAGATGTAGTAAACAGAGGTTGGAAAGCAACGAAATTTCCCCAGTGATGGTTCTTCAGAGTGCACAGAGGTGGCCTAACCATCTATGGATGCCTTTATATTGGATTATATTGGTCATGGATCTGCTCAAACTTGGTGCAAAAGTATTGGCGTGAATGTGAAGTCCTTCCCAGTGAGCAGTGCTCAGTTCATGCTTAATCAGGGACTTTAATATACCCTACCTGTTACCTCTCCTTATCGTGAGTGAGTGTTTACAATATGCAGTAGCAAAGGACTCATTTTGTTGTATGACCTACAGCACCTATAGCAAGTGTTACCCAGAAGGGCGCATTTCATATTGGTGATTTTAAAAAGCATTACAAACAGAGCTAATGCCTCCCAACAGGGGGGAAATTGTCATGCACTGAAGACCCTCCCTAACCCTAAATCATCCTGCTGAGATGCAGGGATCCAATCACAAATCCTGTTAGCTCAGGAAGAATCAACGCATAATGTTTCTATACCTTTAAATTACACATAGCCATGCAGACACACACCTTAAAATTGTTTATACGTATATTTAGTTATATGTCCATCTAATTACACAGATATATGTAATATATGCATGAATGTATGTGTCACACAGGGTCATTAAATCACCTGTATTTTAGACTTGTAGAAACATATATATATGTATGATATAGATATATCTCCCTCTTCATATATATATATATATATATATATGACTTGTAGGCAATCTTGTAGGAATTAGGGCTTGATTCTTCTGCTTCATAATTTGATGCTGTTGATTTCCTCTGATTTTTTTTACAAGGGAGAGGCTGAGGAGAGATTCAAGCCCCTTTTGCAGTTGCCTAGATTTTAGGCTTGTATTCTGATGGAGTAGAAAAGTTTGCCAACCCAGCTAGCTTCCCACTGGAAACACTAGGGGGTGGAAACTCTTGATCGTTGGGTGCAAAACCAATGGATTTTGACACCAAGGGAGATTTCACTGAGTCTTGGCTTAGCATGACATTTCTGAACTAGAGCGATTAAAGACCTTGTTAGCACAAATGACCTTGTATTGGGTTGATATCTGTAGAGAAGTGTCTCTGAAGTTGAATTCAATAGAGAAGGATAGAGAAGGATATACTCTCCTGATGCAATTCTCTCCTCCAAAAGTCACACGGTATGGAGACTTTTCTATAAGAATTATTAATAAGATTTGTTTCCTTTAGAAAGTTTATCTGTTATATAAAGGAGAATTGTTCCTAGTTTCTAGCACTCCCCAAGGTGAAGCTGACACAACAAGGTTCTGCAAGCTTAACTGTAGATGTGGCGTATCTACCTGATGTCACTATGTCAGAAAACACACCAAAGAGTTTCTTTCTGGTTGAAAAATTCTGTTGACACAAGCTTCTCTCTCAAGAGACTCTTCTGACGTGACACCCACGGTAGCTGCATTATAGGGTCATTAAGGTCCAGAACTCTTCTGAAATACATATCCAAAAGCACAGCTTCACCACCTGATTTAGCTAAGCCATTAGTCACCATGCAAAATTCACTTTGGCTCAGATAGATGAAACGTTGCCTTTTTTATATACTTCTAAAGTTAAAGCCAGTTAAACTCAGGGAATTTGATATGTAGGCAGCAGAACTACACCACTGCTGTGACAACAATCAATTTTCTCATGTAGAGAAGCCCTGAGAAATTTGTTCTATGAAATTGGAGTGCAGAAACGCATCTTAAAGTAGCAGAAATAATTTGAATTTTTTAAAAAATTCAAAAACTCCCAAGAAGCAATTACCCAAGCTGCAATAATTTAACTATCCTTGGGCACTCAAAGTCGGGTGTATCAAAACAACTGTCTGTGCTTTATCCTTTTAACCAGTGAATTTTACTCTGTGGGCTTATTCTGGTGTGTCAACAATATAAAAATGTCTCTGAAACGTGATTAGGAAAATCGGTCTTACAGTTAGATGGCCAGAAGTTGGTTTAGACAAGGTACCTCTAGTAGGAAAATTTCAGGAGTCTATACATTAAAAAAATTAGAAAATCTCTGCAAATTAGGCAATAGATCCAGACTGAGTTTTCTCTGAGTTCAGCAATATCAAGCCTACTCACTTCTGATCACTTCATAAAATCATCAATTTATATTCATACGCAAGAAAGAAAGAAGCAATTTTTAATGGCCATAAGGATCCACTGTGATCCAGAGCACAGTGAAGTAAATGGAGTTGGCTTCCACCAAGGTAAACAGAGCTAATGGTGGGAGCAGAGGAAGTTGTCTGAAGTTGAGCATTTATTACACTTTTGATAAGACAATTTCATGGGTCCTTCTCAGGACCGTATGCACACTGCCCAGGTTCTTGAGGAGCAATTCCCTCATGTTATGAGCAAAAAAACAGTGCCAGAGAGCTACACTTGGGATTTGACCTGAGACACCTGCAGCAATCTGTGAAGTAGCCAAGAAATTGCCACATCCTGAAGATTTCCATAACCATCTATTGATACAGAGGACCTTGCAGAAATGTAGATATCTATAGAGAACACAGAGAAAGTACATTGCTGTGGCTGTGATTACATGCCTTACTTACAAGAGGGCTTTTGTGGTGCTTATATCTCTTCTATGTGTTGTGCTGCATGTTTCAAGGTCCAAAGAGGTAGGCACCAGGACCATGTCCCACCCAACAGATAATGGGAATGGAAATTAATGATTTAAGTGATTTTCTTCCTTCTGGGTTGTCATCAATTAACATAGCCAAGCAAAGTTAACTGAAATTAAACCACCTGGCCTCATCAGGAAATCTTCAGCTGTTACATCAGCCCTAAATAAGAGCTTAAATGCTTTTCTTTCCCCTCTTGACTTAATGATATCTGTCTCATAATTGATACTACCCTTCTCACTCACCTGCCACCCTACCCAAGAGGTAAGAGCAGTAACACATCTCAGCACCTTGTGACCTGGACCCACTAATGCTAAGACTGAGCATGTGCCTCCCACAATCCCCCAGCTTGGCTAATTATCACAGATTTAATACAGAAACACCAGCTCTGAAGATTTGAGCTTCTCCTGCCAGAAGTAAAGAGAATGGCTCCCTCAAGAGGAAGACTTTAGCTGCCTCACAAGCCTCAGGAAGTTACTTGGGCTTTGACAGCAGGTAAATCCTTTGTATGTGTTACACAGAGCAAACTCTGGGTCTAGCCTAAGTCACCAAGTGATTTAAATCCGTCAAAGATAAAAGGAGGATGGCTTTTTTCCCTACAAATTTGACCTTACATGCTGCCATGTTGTTGCCCGACCCACTTAAAGCATATACCAAGAAACACTGAGATGGGATCTCACGGAAATGGGCCAAGTGGATAACTTAGGTTTGTTCTCAAACAGCAAAGCTCCTCACTGTCTTCATTCAAAGGATCAATTCACGATGCTCATATCACCAGGATGAGATTAGTATTACTATGTGCTAATCTCAGCATTATCAGAAGATGCTTGCTCAGCCAAGTCCTGGAATTTGGGATGTGAATCCATTGATTCACTGTATTTTAAGAACACAGTGTGGAAAATGTTAGCTGTTCTGAAGGCAGAGGGAGTGAATTTGTGCTATTTTGCAGTTGCTATTTTGTGCGCTATTTTGTGCATCACTTGTCTGCACAAACATAGGGGACCATATTAGCAGTTTTGCTGGATGAACTGAAGGCACTAGGCTTCAGCTTGACCTCCGGCAGAGCTTGAAGCTATGGAAGGTCTCCAAGTGCACCAGCCTGTAGAGGTGGATGTGCCAGTCCAGTGTTTTGCCTACAATGTGAGGAGGCATATCCACCCAGGCCTTAACCCTGCCATTTCAAATACTAATCACAATGAAACCACCACAGCAGAAACACTAAGGTCAGTGGTTATATGCCTACATAAGACCCTGGGTAGCTCGGATGACCACTGTGGCTCCAGGACTTTTTTGATACTGTCCCTTCTCACACTTGCAGAACTTGTATCACATCACCATTTTGCAGTAAATGGATAATTTACTACAAAGACCCTAGGAGCACACATCAGAAAAGCAACAGGGGCCTCAAGATTTAGTCCGTTTCCACGTCTTCTCCGCGTTACTGAGCAAAGTGTCTCACCTCATGCTCAGGGATGAGCTAAACCAACATCCATTCCTGACAGATGTTTGTCTAAGTTAAAAGCTGTAGTGACAGATCCCACTCCCTCTCAGTTTGTTCCAGTGCTCGCTGGTAGAGTTTTTTATGAAGTCTTTCCTAGTTTATCCTTGGTATAATTAAGGTAGTGGTTTCTTGTCCTCACCCCATTCCCTCCTTTTTGAGAGCCACATACTGTGGCTCCTACCAGACATTTTTTTTATCATAACTCTGCTCAGGCTTCTGCAAGCCCCTTCAGTGCTCCAGGACTAATAATTGTAGATGTTCTAAAACTACTGTTTCTCGCTGTTTCAGTGACTCTCTGACTACTGGGTGTCACCTCATTCTTTTCCACCCAGTAGTGGATGCACATCACTACCCTCATCCATTGATTTTATTTTTCCTTTGTCTCACCCTTCCTAAAACACAAGGAAGACATGTTCTGCTAATTGCTTGTTGATTATTTAATTTCTATTTGATACCAGAGCAGTGATGTCCTGTCCCTGTTTCTGAACATGTTGGGTCATATGTTCAACCTGTTTCCATGTTCTGGTGGTTTGAATAATCCTTCAGGTTGGAAACAGGGGTAGTAACCAGAGTAACTATAGTAACTACACTATAGTTACACTCTGATGCAGCAGAGAAATATCTCTGAACAATCATCTGTAGAAACAAAAAAACCCACAATAAACAAGGGAATAACAACTGCATCTGGTCTTTGCAGCTAGTAATCTTGAACAGCTTATTTTAAAAAAAAGGAATTAAACTACATAACAAAGATTTGGAAACTAAATAAGCCTGTGAGTTTATCATCCAGATACCGCAAGCTCATGGAGAGAGAAGCTAACAGGAAGATCTGTCTGCAGGCTCAATGAAACCCAGTTCAGGAAAAAGTAGAGATTATCAATACTAACATTCTTTGATGTTTTCTTTATACTTTAAGGCGATTCTTTATTGTAGTGAAATTTTTACTATCCTATGTTTTATTCATCTAGCACTGATACTGCTGGGTGTAGTAGAAAATGAATATATAAAGTCAGGAAACTCTTCACATCAAAGAATATGCAGAAAGCAGAGAAACAGCAGACCAGGAAATTCAAAAGACTAGACCCCATAGAGATGTTAAATGCAGCCTTTATTTTGCAGAGATTTATTGTGCAGTCTAAGTGAATATAACTTTTCCTACAATTCAAAAGATACAAGAAATACTTATGTTGGGTTCCTGAACCACACTCTCTACTGGTGTAAAACTGTTTCTTTTCAGGGATGCCAGTTTACTCTGGCTGAACCTCTTGACTTCAAAGTGGAATGTGTAAGTATTCAATGAGAGAAAGTTCTCCAATATGTAGCACTGAAATGGAAAAAATAAACTGACCATTTTGGCAAATCCAGGAAAACTTCAGTTCCTTCAAATTTCATCCTCAGCTAGTCTCAGGCTGGAAGTTACTAGCTGTGATGTGTCATTATGCCGACTGAGGTTGCCTGAGTTTTTTTGGCACTCAAATAATTAGTTATCTGCTATTCCCAGCTATTTATAGACATTGTAAATGCTTGTTTTATTGGATATGTGTGCTATTTAAATGATGCACCAGCAGCTGCTTCAGTTACTTAGCATTTTATGTCTTTATATCATAGTAAGATCCCTGTTTTACATGTCACACAAAGTCAGTGAGGGATAAGAGGTTGGAGCAGACTGAGATTAACCCATGAAAAGACAGATTTTCCAGGGATACGGATGGTGGTTTTGCGGTGTCACTTGATGACAAACACGGTCAGTGGTGTGAGGAGGAATCCCAGATTTTCTCTGGGTTTCTCAGCTACCTTTCAAAACCAAAGGGCATCACCCCAGAAGGGGATTTTCAAGGTGCTATGCCAAGGCTGAGCAGTGCTTGAGGAAGACATGCTTTTTGCTGAAGGGATAAATTCCCAGCACTGGGAAGGTAACGATGCTGAGCCACTACTTGCAATCCTTTTCATACGCTTTTCCTAAGACATTGCTTATATATCCCTGTGTGCTTGTGGCCTCCCTTTTTCCCTTGCACTTTCTGTGCAAGCCCTAAGGTCCAGCTGAGGTCTTCTCTTTTCCCTTTGCAGCTACAAAAGGAACAGTTTATTCTCACCAATGGTGAGAAAGTTATTATTCTCAACGGTAGCAGGATTGTGTATCCTGGACAAAACAAAGAAGAGCTATCTGGCTTTGCTGAGCTCTGTTTAAATAATGAGCCTGCCCACAAAAGTTAAAGCGTGATTGCACAGCAGCTTCCTTCATCCCAAACATTGCTGCTGTCTCTGGTCCAGTTCCAACAGGGATGGACGAGTGCCAGGAACATGGAAAAATGGATATTAACATTGCTTTATAATGAGATTTTTCTTTCATAATGAAAATTGCAGGATATTTCACAGCACTTTTTCAAAATATTTTGGGTAAGATCTGATCTCTTGGGTCCCAGTGGGAAACTGAGCTGAAGTCAGCCCATTCTACCCTGCCTTGTTGCCCTAATTAAATTAAAAATTGCTGCATATGACCAAATACTTTTGCATACTATTTGCATGGATGCAAATAACCCAAAGCAGTGCGGAACCAGAACCTATTTGTTGTCTCTGAGGTCATACTTGGGATCAGACCCTCATCAATCCAACCTCGTCTATATGATCAGGCGATGAGCGATGCTGTAACACCTTAACTGCAGCTATAACTGGCAGTGGAAGCAGGCAGCCTGTCATTCTCTGGAGAGAAGCACTGACAGAAGCTGCATTTTAATATCTGATTTTACACCATTGCTCCTTGTTTAATATGATCAACACAGATTGGGCTGATCGGGACAGCAAAAAAAAAAAACAACAAAAAACAACCCAGAACAAACACATTTGTTGAAAAACAACTAAGCGTTTGGTGGATTATGTAACGTTGCAGTAAGTAACTGCATAGCTTAATTTTATGGTTTCCATGGAAACCATCAAAATGAAAGGTAAAGGAGTTCAGCATTCTTGGCTCTGAGAAGCAAATCTCTTCGTTCAGATGTGTGTTTGGGGGAGCGGGGATTTTGTCAGTCTCGCCTGGCTTCGGAGCGAAGGAAAGCTTTTGCAAGCTGCGGAGGAGAGCTGGTCTGTGAGGTGTGTGTGCTGTTCCTGGCCGGGCTGCACAAGTACCTCACACGTAGATAGAGCCGCATGAATTTTATATGGGGTGCGACCAGCTAGAGATCCCAGCCATGCTCACGTGGGCTCTCAGTGTGACAGTGGACAGCTTGTTTTCCATGGAAACTTTTTGCTGACAGAAAAACATCCACTCTTGCCTGATTCAAGAAAAAAAAAGTGAGAAAACAACAAAGCTGACAAGGGTCAGAAGGAAAGGTTTCTGGCTATTTTTGTTAGTTTTGGGAAAGACCAGAACCAGTTCTGCTCTTCTCTTTGCTGGGGCTTAGCCCTGCAAATCTCAGTGGCGCTAATGCAAAGACTCCCTCTGACCTCAATGAGTTTTGGGTTTGATGCCGTATGTCCTTGGATATGACAGTTCAGAAGATGGAGACAGGTTTGAGGATGGGCTTAGGCAGGCCAAAACCATTAGCCCTCCCATAGCTTTGTCTCAAATGCAGAGACCATGAGACTGGCAGGTGAATGGAGAGGCTGTAACACACTGACCCAACCTCTCCAGGCAACATGGGCAAGAATAAGGTCCACTTTGTCTCTTCCTCCGAAGAGTTATAGGACGTGGCCAGAAACTGCCTTATAGTAAGAGCAAAGGCTTTAGAGTAGGGGCAATGGGCAGGTGTGGTCTTCAGAGCAACCTTAGACCTGTGTTTAACTGACTGTAAATACACCGTCAACAAATCCATCTCATCATTTGTGTACTAGCAACAGTATCACACACTCTAAGAAGTATTTGTTATTTTTCTAGCGATTGCTGCTAGGACTATATCAGTACTGAGACATACCCTTGTGCCAAAAAGTTGATGTAAACAGTTCAAAAGCAAAGTGAGCGGAGCAACCCACAAACATTCTTTATTTCAAAAACCATTCTGCTGATTTTTTCCTAGTTGCTTATCCCACACAGCTGTGCTTTGCCTTGACACAGCTAAATCTCATGGTAATGTTGGGAGTCCAGTGGTCTGGGATGATTTTCACATAGCCCTGAAATCATGAGACTCACAGATTTCAGGTGGAAAAGATAGATCTGGTTTCAGAGTTGCAAAGCAAAGCTGTAGAATGTGGCATGGGTGAAACCAGAAGGCAAATAAAGATGTTCTGAAACATTTCCCTCCTCTTTAAACTCATGTCATTATTTTATCAGTCTCCTGATTTTTCTTAGCCTGACTCAGCATTTTTCTTTTTTTGAGTTGGCCATTTCGGTCCAACAAGCACTGAAACTGATAACAGAACAGCTGAGTTTGAAATCTGCAGTTGAGCCTCTCCTTTTGTGTCCTTTTAAAAGACAGGAAAATGGGAAAAGCTAGGAAATTCCAAATTAAATTAAAAAGCCCACCTTGAAAGGTTTCAAATCTTTAAAACATTGACTGTGAGAAGACTACTTCAAGGTCAGGGGCACCTGCAGGACAAAAGCTGGTCATTGCTCGTAAGCCTGGTCATGATACCTGGGGGAAGCTGGCTGAGGATTTTTCTGTGATATGGTTCTGGAATGGAAAATGCTGGTTCAACAAAATAAAAAAGTTTTGGAAGTGTGTATTGCTCTGAGGATGATTTCAAACATACCACAAGTGTACTTAAAACCTGAAAAAAAGTAAAAGGCTTTGCTTCACCAACTCAGCTTGGGTGCCTCAGTTGGAAAGCTTTTCTCTATAGGATCCGTACAAATCCTGGGGGAGTCTTCAGAGGGTGATTTGGAGCATCTTAGCTGGGCTTCTGCTCTGAATATGGAAATAAAGAACATTCAGATGATATCAGTGCTGTCTGTCATGCCTGGTAGAGTGCTGTGCCCCTTTCTGCACTGCCTGTGCCCAGCTCCCCTTCGTTACATGATGCTACGTTATTCCCAGCGATAGAGCTCACTCAGTCCCAAAAGCAAGTGCTTTTACAGCACTCTTAAACTCATGCAAACCATAGACACAGGTGGGGCTGGGAGGACTTTGGGGTCCAGCTGAGCTGCTCTGCTGGTGATACTGATAGGAAACGACAAGTGAGTAAAGTCGCTTACAAATGTTTCTAGAACCAAGCCCTAAGGGTTCGATTCCTCACTTCCAATCACCATGTCCCTCCTTACTGCGCATTCAGCTCATTTTCTTGTTCTACCACGTTGTCATCAGAGCTGAAAGCAAGCTACTAGTTTAGCAAGTTACTACAGAGCAGCTTAGCTATGGCAAACCCTTGGTTTGGAGACCCTGTCTAAATGAATGGAGAAGAGTAGCTGTATTACATTTGCATCCTTCCTTTAACTGCTGTGAAGCACCCTGCTGCTTGTTAGTCCCATGCTCTGATATATCTTTCTTGGAGTGTGGCATGGAAACTAGGTGCCCCAAATCCTTTGGGTGTCTGAGCTGTAATATATATACTTACAGTTACAGTTAAAATATTAAAAGGCTGAAAAAAAAAAAAGATTGAAGCAGATGTGCAAGTATTTTGATCCTTATTTGCATAATCTATCCACCAACTTGCCCCCAGTTTAACCCTGATGCTTGAGAAGTGCAAATATTTAATTCTGACACAGGTTTTCCTGCACTAAGACAGCCTCAGAGATGGGGGCTTTTTGCTCTGAAGACACATCTTGCTGCATCATTCAGTGTTACTGCACTCTTGTCCTCTCTTCTGCTGCCAGCTCTCTTCTTGTCATTCTGCTAATGTATTAAAGATCGAAAATACATGAGACTCAAGGTCATACAATGACCTGGTGTCAAAGATGGGATCTGAAATTCAGGAGACCTGAGCTTCCCTTGCTCTAAGCACTGAAGACAGAGTTGGCTTCAGGCACAGCCGTCTTTGTGTCTCTTCATGGAGCCTCTGCTCCTTCTGTCAAAGCTTTAGGAGAAGCAGCAGCAATCTGCTCCCTGCTTTCATCTTTCTTAGCTCTCCTTATGTAGATCAGCACCACTGGGGAGGCTGAGCAAACACAGGGAGCCCCATAGGGCATCATACAATGAGATGTGCTGCATGCAGGGCTGGCCCCACCACAGACATGTTACGCTGATACAAAAAGCAGTACCAGTTAGCAGGGATGAGCAGGTCCTACCACATCCTAGCAGTTTCCCTCCACCCAGCCTGCAGTCCCCGACGCACAGTTTCTCCTTGTGCACCAAGGCTGAAGGCTGCCTGAACCTACAACTGGGAGACAGAACAGGCTTTGTTTTCACACACTTCTCTAAAGGTTCAACAATGGCCAAAATTTAGTGTAAATCCACACTAGGAGGAACCACGTGTTATAAAGGGAGCTGCAACAGGATTAGGTATCTCTAGCCAGGTTGTTCTTGAGCAGATGGCTTTCTGTGCTAAGTTATGACCAAAACAATCATTAGAGATAATAAAGGGATCCCAAAGGGACATCTAAGTTTGCTGTATGTCAAAATCCGTGAGTCCTCCAGTGTCCTGTTAGATCTGTATTGCTCTGCAGAGAAGACCAGCTCTTTATGGAGAACCATAAAAGCACTCCCTCTGTACGTCTTTGAGTCCTTCTCGCTGGTTGAGTTTATTCCAGTCTTTGTTTTAACACCAAATATACTGGCGAAGTAAAAAGTCTTTTACATCAGCGACTGTTCCTGCTCCTTCGTATGCAAGGTCAGCTGCATCGCCCTGAATTGTCAAGCGCTGCTCTGCTTCAGTGAAAATGGGTTGTGGGTTTGTTTTTATAACCTTATAAGTGCGGTTAATCAAACTTCCTCTTCCATTCCTGGTAAAACGAGCAAGTCTGGTGCTGGATGTCAGCAACAAAGCTATTTCTAGGGGCTGGGCACTGCCACCAACACATCTGTGTGTCAAAAACAGAAACTGCTTTCCTATTTGCATAGAAGAAAACCAAGTTAATGGAAAAATACACCTGATGATAGAAAGCTAATGACTCTCTTTACCCGTAGCAGTGCACTTTGGAGCCAGCCCAAAATGAACATCACAAGTGAACCGGCCTAGAGCGCAGAATCAGTGTCAGTAAGAGATTGCCACCCACCGCTACTGCTGAGCATCGCCAGCGTTACTGGTTTCCATCAAACCTTTTTGCAAGGCTGAAGCTTTCAGCAAATTAAACTAGCAGATGCCAGTGAGGGCCCAGGAGAGCAGAAACGTGTAGCTGTCCTCACAGTTTGTACCTAAGTTGTGCAAGTCTCTGTCGCAGGAGGATATGGATGCAGTAACTTTACATAGGTTCAAAAAAGCAGCAGGACAAACTCATGGAAGAAAAAGGCATTGAGAGCAGTTAAATATAAAGACACTAACTCTGTCTTGTAATACTCTGAGCAGCAAGTTGTTGGAGGAAAAGTGTACTTGAGGAGGCTATCTCTATGAAATACTACAAAGGATTTGTGCTTGACTGCTGGTGGTGACAGACCACCAAGTCAGTACAGCCTTTGGGCTTTTCTGAAAAAGTCAGTCTTGCATTATCTTACTTGTCTTCAGGAATAGCTCCAACTTCCTCAAAGAGTGCAAAATGGCCTGGGGATAAAATGTACCTGTGTGCTGAACGGACCAACATCTTAACCAAGGTATGGTCCTCCACTCACTCCTGACCTGAGCTGCACAAGGGTGTGTATCAGGCCACATGATGAGGCCACACCTTGTCACCTCTCCTTACAAGTGCATCAGGACCTTACCCCCAACACAATGATCCTCTCCACCCAAAAACATCCCCTTCAGCAGCAGAGATGGAACTTTCTTCTCCTGTCTCTCTTCATCTCCAGTAAATGAAAAGTGTTACAAATACCTCCAGAGGTGACTGTTTCTGCCCTACTCTTATGTTATGGATACATCCCTTTGCCTGATGTGAACTCACATCTTCCTCCTGCCCAAGGTCCATGGTAACTGAGCAATTCCTCTGGCTGTTGGGTCCTCACCCTCCACCTCTGATCCTCCCTACCTCATCAGTTAAGGATGATATGAGGCTAATGACATTTGAGCAACCCTCAGAGACTTCTGTGAGATGGGATACAAGCACCAAAGAGGTGCCATTTTAGATGGTCTTTCCCAGCTCCAAATGCTTTCCATTTAGTAAGTCCCAAACAGAGACCACAGATGGTAATTGCGGAGATGAGGGAGTTTGTGCCTCTACCTAGTCTTGTTTCACCCACCAACCTTATTTTATTGATGGGAGGTATTATTATCTTCCATGAAAAGTTCACACGCATGATGGATGCTTTAGCAGGGAAAATTAGATCTTATGTTCACACAATCCTCCATGGAATACTCGCTGCTGTTGCGAAACATTTGCTACCAGATACTAATGCAGGAGATGTCTTCTGCCAGTGGCATTATTAAACAGTGTGTGGAGAATTTTGCATCCAGAATCTACCTTAATATTGATGTGTTCATATGAACAGATGTCACCTTACTTCCCACACAATGTGTTATCAGATTAGAGATTTTACAGCAGCAGCTTTAATTAGAAGCATATTATCTGTCAGTACAAAAAGCCTCTTTTGGAGGTGTAAATCCCTGCAACGCAGGGTTCCTGACCTGCCTCCTCCCCAGTGCCATCTACTGTAAGAAAGAGACTTTTGTCCAAACATTTTGCACTTCAGAAATGCATTTACCCTTATTTTCAAGGTGAGACTGGGCACTTGGTCCAATCACAGCTTGCCCAAATCGGAGAGAAAGTCAGCATACAGCAGAGCAAGCAATTCAGATCCATGATCCCTAAGGACTAGGATGGCCCTGAAAGTCCCCTGTTATTGTGTGAAGTCAACATCAGGTATGTGCGCCAACACTGCAGTGTTGGGATGGTAACAGTGAATTCTTCTTTTTGGGTGAGACTGCCCCGACTTTATTCTGTCCTTGCTGTGAGTATTAGAAAGCCACTCTCCACTACCTATCCTTTCAGCCCCTGCAGATATGTTTCTTTGCTTTCTTCCAAGGAACAGTCTCTGAAAGAAAACTTGGCAATTAAAATGATGGGGAAAAGGGCAGAGGAGAGAGACATTTAGCACCAGCTGATGCTGTGAGGTAGAGAATAGTGTATTTTAGGTTGAGTAATAAGTCTTTTTTTTCCACTGCTCCTGGCTGGATTTTCAGAAGAGCACGGCTTTGATGTAGGTAGATCAATATAGCTCATGTCCCCAAACCAAGACTTCAGTGCCATATTCTCCTGCCCATCAGCACTGTCCTGTCCGTGCCCAATTCCCCCCCCCACTCCATGCTCTCAGAGATGTTCAGATCCCCATGTGTTTCCTTGTACAGGAACAAGTTATTGCACATCAACAAGTCTGTACTAACCATTCTACAAGCTCTTGTCCATCCCACATTGTGCCATTCAAATTTGCTTTTCTATCTTACACACTTATGGGGTATAGTGGCTGGAAAGCTGCCTGGCAGAAAAAGACCTGGGGGTGCTGGTGGACAGCTGGCTGAATATGAGCCAGCAGTGTGCCCAGGTGGCCAAGAAGGCCAGTGGCATCCTGCTTGTATCAGAAATAGTGTGGCCAGCAGGACAAGGGAAGTGATTGTTCCCCTGTACTCAGCACTGGTGAGGCTGCACCTGGAATCCTGTGTTCAGTTCTGGGCCCCTCACTACAAGAAGGACATTGAGCTGCTGGAGCATGTCCAAAGAAGGGCAACAAAGATGGTGAAGGGTCTGGAACACAAGTCTTATGAGGAGCAGCTGAGGGAACTCGGGTTGTTTATTTTGCAGAAGAGGAGGCTGAGGGGAGACCTTATCGCTCTCTACAGCTACCTGATAGGGGGTTGTGGTGAGGTGGGGGGGTCTCTTCTCCCAGGTAACCAGTGATAGGACAAGAGGAAATGACCTCAAGTTGTGCCAGGGGAGGTTCAGGCTGGATCTTAGGAAGAATTCCTTCACTGAAAGAGTCATTAGGCATTGGAACAGGCTGCCCAGGGAGGTGGTGGAGTCACCATCTCTGGAGGTGTTCAAAAAACATCTAGATGTGGCACTTCTGGACATGGTTTAGTGGGCACGGTGGCATTGGGTTGATGGTTGGACTTGATGATCTTTTAGGTCTTTTCCAACCTTAACAATTCTATGATTCTATGATCCTATGCTGGGAGACTCATTTCTCATGCTTTGGGTGAACTTGGGGAAACCAAGATATTGAATCCTTTTTGTTAACTTGTGTCCCGATTCCAAATATTTCAGAGCAGGGAAAGTCTTTTCTTTGGTCTTTCTACAGCACCTATTAGCCAGTATCTCTAATGTCATTTAGTGCCTCTAGACAGGACCAAAATATAATATTCAATTCATTTGTATTTCTCTTTAAAAACATCAGTTTGACACACAGAAACAAAGTCATGAAAAACTTTGAAGAAATGCATCAAGTGATATGGCAAATTTCTTCTTTGTCCTTGCATCTTTCTAGGGGAAGTTCTGCCTGTTTGTAGTGAAGTATTTTGTAAGAAACTGCTTTTAGGTAGAAAGGTTTTCAAATGGATTTGTGCAAAAGAAGAAAGGTCTACTTCTCAAATGGGCTTTGAGTTCTGTCTTCTCTCCAGTGCTCATTTCCTCAAGTTTAAAAATTCCTTTATATCTAAAATAAAAATAAATCTTTTGGAGCTTAAGGAATCTATTTTCTGTTATAATACATAGCACAACCAAATAAAAAGAAAACAAAAGAAACAAAAACTTACTTCAGAATGAACACCAAAAATACCAAGAGAAGGAGTCTGAAAAAATATTCCTGGAGATGTTCTGCAAAATATCTTGACCAAATTCGCTATCTGAAACAACTTGGGATCAACAGAAGTTATCTGAGCATTTACCACTCTGGGTTCCCATCAGGAAAGTGAATCAAAGCACTGTATGTTGTGTCTGGATAAGATGGTGCTATTCCTTGTGGGAACAGCCCAGAGAAAGATTTGTTACCCATAGGAGCAAACCTTGGTTTGGGGGTAAAAAGCTCCTTTATATTTGAAGAGGAGAAAAGCCTGATATGACCTTCAGTCAGAAGGGAAGCATCCTCCCAGATGTGCACCACATGGACCTTTTAGTGCCAGCACATAAGGACCAGGAACAAGTTCCAATGAAGAATTTCAGACCTACAACTAAGAATGAGGCAGATTTTGTTGTCTCCATTAGACTGTTACCCTGCAAAGTTCTCTTCCACTGGGGTTGCTTAGGCTTGATAGATGTTCTGTCTCTTATGTGAAGGCTCTTCTCCATGTCCTTGAAATTGCTGTAAACTCAAGAAATGTTCTCAGAGCCACCTAACACATCCTGGTAGCAGTGGCTTGTCTGTAAAGCACAGTCACAGCTCCCATCTTCTTTTAAACTGTGACTGAATGGCGAAGGGATGCTGTCCTTGGTTCTTTATTGATCAGAGGTCTATACCTTAAAATTGCCTGCAGAAAGTTAATAAAGAGGGCAGTGGGCAGGTTTAACATACTCAGAGTATTGTCATGTTGCCAAAGACAGTCTTGTAGCTAGTTGCTGTTTTCTCGGGGCTGTGCCTGGATTTGGCCAGGCAACATTATGACCTGCAACTCTCCATGGTCCAAAATGGGCTCAGATAGGCTAAGAACGGAAATATTTCAGTAATCATGCTCAAGGTCATGACTCCCCACTTGAGAAGGGTTGCTAATTCACACTCAGCCCAACAGGAATACATGTAGATGCTTCAGGTTGAAGTCCCTGTGCTGAGCTTGTGCAGTGCTGCTTCAGCTGCAAAGTTCTTCTGGACCTTGAATCATAGAATCATAGAGTTGTTTTGGTTAGAAAAGACCCTTAAGATCATCAAGTCCAACTGTTAACCTAGCACTACCAAGCCCATCACTAAATCCTGTCCCTCAGCACTACATTTACACGTCCTTTAAATCCCTCCAGGGATGGTGACTCTACCACTTCCCTGGGCAGCCTGTTCCGATGCTTGACAACCCTTTTGGTGGAGAAATTTTTCTTAATATCCAATCTAAACCTCCCCTGGTGCAACTTGAGGCCCTTTCCTCTCGTCCTATCACTTGTTACTTAGGAGAAGAGACTGACACCCACCTCGCTACCTGTTCCAGCCAAAGCTCTCTGTTCAGCCAGGCCGGTCTTCTTCCCCACTGCCTCGTATTTTGGCACAGGGAGATGGCCTGCTCCTGCACCTTTAAGACTTCTTTCTTGAAGAGTGTCCAGCCTTCCTGGACTCCTCTGCACTTCAGGATTGCTTCCCAAGGGATTCTGTCAACCAGGCCACTCAACAGGCTGAAGTCTGCCCTCCAGAAGTCTAATATAGCAGTTCTGCTGACCCCCTCCTTACTTCTCCAAGAATCAAAAACTCTATCATTTTGTGATCGCTATGCTCCTGGTACATGTATCTAGGTGCAGATCCAAGAAATAGCTCTGTATGGACCCAGGTGAGCCTGGAAAGAACCTGTGGGGAGGTCTGAAGGCCTCATGAAAGCAGATAACCTGATCCTGGGCTGAGCTGGCACTGGGAGCAAACTTGCTGCATTTGTGTGGCTCTGCCTTGACATAAGGAACCTGATAGACCAAGGTGGCCTGAGCAGACCCAGCTCTGTTCTTAGGGTGTAGTTTATCTACATAAAATATCTCTTGCTGTGATTATCATTGCAATCTAGACTTCATTTCTTCACTGGCAAGTTTCCAAAGCCTGTGGTGTTTTTCTTGGAAATAAGAAGATTTGGTGCTTACATTGTCTGAGTCCTTGGAAGGACGCTGTCTCTTATCTCAAAGAACATCTAAGATTTGCAGTTTATTTGGTTTTCTTTTCTTTTTAATCCAAACTGGTTTCTTGTTCCACATCTGTAGCGACCCCGGCAGCTCCCTTACAAATGCACTGACACATTATAAATAACACGGAAACAAAGTTCAGCCCTCTTGGACCGAACCTTATAAAAGCTTTGGTCTTTTGAATAATATTTAGAATGCATTCGTGTTTCCAGAGTATCTGCAATTACGAATGAGTTCACAGATGCCACAAAAGCATCAGCATTTTCAACCTTTTTCTATCTTCTGTTCTTCATGTGGAGAATAGGAGGGTGTGTAGGGACCAGCACCATCTCTCATCATCCTAAAACTAGAGCAAAACAATAGTTAGTGCCTAATGGTTTCTCGTCTGGCCAGGTGCTAAGTGTCCTTTCAGAAGTGCAGAATGGCTCCACTTCCCACCAAAGTCAAGGCAAGGTGAAGATGCTCAGCCCCTTTGCTGGATCGGCTCCCTGGTTTCCAAGGCAACTGTTCTTCAGTGAGATTTAATGAGAAGGTGAGGAGATCCACGAGGCCCTTTGAACATGCAGGGGAACGGAGAGCTTACAGAAATGACTGTGCTTTTTAGGGGAAAAGGACAGCTGGCTGGACTGAATGGACAATAAATTATTTGACATTTTAATGGGTTAACATGATATTGCAGAAAATGACCTGAATAAAGTGGCTTAATCCCTATGGAGAAAAATAAAATTAGTATAATGGAAAGAGGAACCATAAAAGGCTGAAACGTGGGTTTATTCAAACTGTCTGAATGTAAGTGAAAGGAGCAAGTTACATCCCTTGTTACAGACTCTTAACAGCAGTTGGTCTCAAAATGAATTGGAAAAAATGTATCTGTGATAACCTGACATAGAAAAACTGGTTGGGTAAGCTCCATAAAACACAGCCTTTATATCAGTGCCACAAATAAGAAGCTGTTTGCAGGAGATGTTACAGCACAGGCAACAGGTACTTCTTGTTCTAACCTTACGCAGTGTCAGCTGTTACAGGAAAAGTGGAATTGTTGCTTGTACCCAAAATGTCTTGGATCACATTTACGCTGTGCCATGCATTTTTGAACTCTAGAATTTTCCAGGTTTATTGTGACATGAATAGACTAACCTTTTAATAGTAAGAAAGCCCTTGTAAAGATAAAGACCTATTTATCCTGTGTGTGGTACAGGAGAGTTAAGCAAATATGGACTTTTAAGTCTATAAGAAATACTGATATTTTAATACTTTTCTCATTGTAATTTAAATATAAAACTAAAATAGTTCACCTTTTTCATCAGAATAAAGTCTGGGCCTTTTCAATTTAGTACTAAAAAACTCCTTTATTTAAAGTCAACCTTGACATGAAAGTGGCTCTGTCCATTATGTCTCAAAAGTTTTGAGCAAACCATGGGAATAATTGATTTTGCAAACTCTTTTGCGGGGGGGATGAAGGGAGGAAAAACATATTGGTAAAACTAGGGGGGGAAAAAGTAATATTTTGTAAAAATTAATTAAAGAGATATTTCAAGTCAAATCATTTTCTGTGGCTGATGGGGCATTTTTAATGGTTTTCCTAACACTTTTAAATGAAGTATTGGCAATTACAGACTTGAAAACAATTATTTTACAACTGAAAAGGAAGAATATTTGCTTTTGAAAATGCTGAAATGAAATGTTCCAACTGGTGCTTGACTGGAAAAATAAAAAAAAAATGGAATTTTTGACAGAAACCTCTTTATCAATTCCACCCAGTTCACAAGTAATTCCAGCCCTATTGTCACCCTCCACTACTCCAGAATTAAGTTTCAGTGAATGAAGTGTTCATCCAGCTTTAAAATAAAAGCAGAATCTTCGACCTTGTGAGAGAAAGACATGAGAACATTGTAAGGGTAACTACAGACCCAGTCTGCCTGGAGCAATGCAGGACTGTGTGCCATAGTGATCACCACTAATTCTCGGGGGGATAGTAAATCTGTGCCACCTTGAAGCCAACAGCAGACTTATCCAACAATGACTCCCATCCAAGAGCACAGGTTAAAGCTTTAGGTACTTTCAGGGGAAATAAAAGCCTGAAGAGCAAAGACAGAGATGAAGAAACAACATTTCTATTGCTTTGGGTGACTCTGGTATCACTTACCCCAGGTGGGATGTCACCCTCTCTACTTCACAGTCAGAGAAGGACGGGGATACCTGGAGGCTCATGCAGGCTTCAATGCTCTGTATTTCATTTTGTAGGTCAGGCTTTATATCCTTGTTTTTAATCTGATATTTCATCTACTTGTGTGGAAGGGTCCTTATTAAGAGTTCCAATGAGACTGTCATGAAGTGAGTGAACAATTATCCCTGCTAGTACAGTGCTGAATGTCACAATTTTAGCATCTATCAAACGGTTTAGCCTTATAAGCATTTTTTTGCTCATGCACCTTTACGGGTGACTTTAAAACGGTGTCTCCAACCATAAAGTTCTCCCAGTCTTTAATCTTATCGACTGTTTTCTTGAATGTTATAGCAAAGATGACTTGACTAATTCAGCTTACTAAGTACTACTGGGAAGGAGTATTTATGGTAGTCCCAGCAAGGACAACCAAATTAGCTGTAGCAAGCAGCCAACCTGAAGAAGAAATAAAATGAGGGAGTGACATAATTTGGAACAAAATGTAAAAGAAGCACAAATCATTTAATAAAGATTTTCCCTGGAGGAAACTTTCCAAGCAGCTGAACATCAGGACAGCCAAGGGGAATGAGTTCAATTGTGTTTAGACACAATGTGTACATTTTATTTTTTAAAATGATCATCGTTTGTCAAACTTTATGGGCCAGATTCTTTCCTCAGTTTCACTGATATTAGAATTTA
Organism: Nyctibius grandis; assembly: GCF_013368605.1. Taxonomy (NCBI): domain Eukaryota; kingdom Metazoa; phylum Chordata; class Aves; order Nyctibiiformes; family Nyctibiidae; genus Nyctibius; species Nyctibius grandis. The sequence goes on along the minus strand of NC_090662.1, from coordinate 4,932,398 downwards.
ACTCATTAAAATGAGATTTTGTCTTTAGTAGACAGGTAGGTGGAAAGAGATATTTATTTCAAGGAAACTGTAAAACATTCTCCGAGGTGGAATGATAATGTCTAAGAACTGGGAAATAAAAATGAAGTATAAACAGGAAGCAGAATGTACTATCTCTGCTTTATCAAAAAGTATAGCAAAGAAACAACAAATATCTGTAACTCTTCAGCAGGCTCCTGGGTTATATAGCTCTCTTGCATGTGGGTTCAACAGTACATGCTTTACATTCCTCTCATTGTATTCATAAATCTAAGTCCTGGCACATATAATAGCAGCATTGGAGTCCAGAAGCACAAGAGGTAAGGGAAACAAATATTGTTCTCATTCTCAGAATAAAACAGCTTTTTCCTCCCCTACCTCAGACGAAAACCTTATGGTCATAGATCTAAGTTCAAAAAAGAGACAATCCCCACTCTCCACCAGTCATTTGCTCCCCATCTGCAAGGGAAAGGGAGCATTTGAAGACATAACTCATTCGCAGATGTAGCCCTCAGTAGACCCAGTTGCATGTCCATTGCAAACCCAATGCCATGAAGAGTGAAGCACCATAGTTTAATGTGAGCTGAAGATCCACACTGTAACTTAATGACAAGGAGAGTGGTTCTGTTACAAAGACTTCCTTTTTTCCTAATCATCACTGGAAAAAAATCAGTCATTTTTTCTCTATGCTGCATTTCTGTTACAATAACTTGCTAATAAACTCTGATTCCTCAACTAAAAAAACTACAGCTGAAGATCATAAGAAAAGACTGCACATGGCACTTAGCGCCATGGTCTAGTTGACATGGTGGTGTCAGGGAAATGGTTGGACTTGATGATCCCAGAGGTCTCTTCCAACCTGATTGATTCTGTGTGATCATTCATTCCCTCTCAAGCTGAGGTACCATGATCGATAGCAGAAAGCACAGAGCTATGCATGAGACAGCTCTGTTGCGAGATTTCAGCGTGATTTTGTTCATTCTTCCTCAATTCCCCCTTCTCTAAAATGAAAACGGGTCAAATTCATTTTTACATTAAGACATATCATTAACCTTATTACCTAAGCAAGACCACGACTACTCAGGAAGTCCAGAGAAGAACAGTACAGCAGAGAATAAGATGGTCTGAGTGGGCCTTAATGAGTCTCCTCTCATCTCTTCCCTCTCTGTCTGCTTCAGAAATTCAGCTTAGTGCTGGGAGAGGTCTGCAAGGAAAACTCATCACAGCAAAGGAGTGTGAAGGACCATGACTGATACCTGTGGTAGCTGATTCTGCAAAGACAAGTGACAGCAGAAAAGACACTCACACATTAATTATTGCGTGGAAACCCCATGAGAGCAGATTTCACCCTGCACCATGCTGAGCCCCCTCCAAAAGGACTGCCTCTATTAGGTTGTTGTTTGGATGGATGAGAGAAAGCAGTGTTAAGTGTCCTCCAAATTCTCATTCTTTTCCTGAATGTGCTGGCATAAGATTGGCAGATGAGGCCCTCACTGACGGTCTGTGACCTGCCCAGTTTCACCTCCGTCTTACACAATCTGCTCCTTCCTCCTCCTGACCTTCAACAAGACTCTTTCTGCAAGATAACCTCTTTTCCCTTGGGACCCACATGGCATAGCTAGGTGATCCATCTGGACCTCTGCACGGACAAGAGAAAGGTCCTAGGTTTACACCGCAGCTGAAGGGGTTGTCTCAACCCCTTAGCCAATGACCTACATGTGCTGGGAGCATGTCCATACACACATGTACTGGGACAAGAGATACTTGAGAAGTTTATGAGATAAATACATGGATGGCCTGTACCCCACAACTCCCACCAGAAGGGTCAGGCCATGGAGAATGCAATCTGCCCTTGTCAGTAGTGACCCATCCTTGCACAAGTAGAGACATTTCAGCAAAGGAGTCTTCATGTCCAAGGAAATTGTTCAACAGAGAGAGTAAAAGCTATGAAATACTGACCAGATCTGCCAAGGTTTAGCTGTGACTCATTTGCTGCAAATTTGCCCCCTTTCTAGGCCACTAGGAAACAGCTAGTGAGCGTCACATCATAGTGATTAATTTGAGAAGGCTTTGCTGGCCATAAGTCACATGGCCGTTCATGGGAAGGGATGAACTCCTTAAGCAACTCTGGCTTCTCCTATCTCTTCTTGGAGTTGCATGGCCAAAGTGGCATTGGAGGTGAGTTTCTGATTATGGTGAGGAGGACAAACTCGCTGGTGGAAAGCTGTGGAGAAGGGAAGAGCTCTCACAAGGAAGCAATGAAAGCAAACAGTGTCACTACAAAGCCAAATCCTCCTGTTATCCTCTTGCCCATTGCCTTGTTGAACATATTGTGCATGTTTTCTCTTTGAGGCTGATTTTTATTTAATGTCACAAAGATGTGCTGCTTGGAGAGAGCATGAATCCTTTGAACGTTTAATTAGTGATGAGGGGGGTAGTATATCCCTCTGCCCGCAGACTCACAAACCCACATCTGGGTGTGCCCATGCACTTTTGGGGAATAAGGATGCCCTTGAGACTGTGAAATGAAAGCAAAGCAATCTAGGCAGCCTCAGATCTGAACCCGCACTAAGTTGCTGAGAAACAGCAGTTTAGCTACGCTGATTTTTTTTTTTAATTGACAAAGCCCTCCATCCTTTGATCTTTGAAGGACATGTTTATCCAACATTGTTCTTTGCAGCTATACTGCTTCTGGTTACAAATTGTGAGAGCCATGTTCTGTTTCAATGAAACAATAGGATTTAATTATTAGCAGTCTTCAAAGACAAATGCAGGGCTTGCAGTCTTCTCTGATTACAAGGTCAGAGCAGCAGATCAGTAGCGGAGAAGCAACAGAGTTAAAAAATCTTGTTCACATTATTCTGGGGGGAAAAGGGTGCATTTCTTAATTTTCCATTCACTTTTCTGCAAATTTTCTGTATTTGTAAAAAAAAAAGCAATCAGCATATAAATCAGGATCTTGATTGGATTTCACTTCTTCAACCTTATTCAAGGTTGGTTGTTCTTATGAAATGCATACATTATGTTTGAATGCTAAATTCAGGAACCGAGAGGTGTAATTCTGTGGACAGCTATTGTCAGGAGATCAAACAAGGTGATAAAAAAATGTTTATTCTGGGCTTTAATGATGGGAAGTAATTATCTGCATCAGTTAAAAACATAAGAAAATCTGCTAAAAGAGGAAAGTACTAAGATACTCTGTTCAGATGGCATTAAGTCACCTACATGGATGATGGATTCTCCATTACTGGATATTTTAAGAACACATCAAGTAACCAGCTGCCAAGAGCAGGTTTGGAAGAAACCTTGTTTCTACTGTAAATGTGTGGGTACAGAACTCTACAGTGAAACTTAGATTCCCTAGCAAAAAAGGCTTTGCATGTCATCATAACCCAAGGAATACCAGCTTCCACTGCTAGTAATTGTAGCTCCTAATCAGTCATGTAGGCATATATGTCACTTCAAGCACAAGACGTACTCAGTTTATGGCCCTGTGAGACCATTCAGTTAATGATAGTTCTTCTTAGATAGCAGTCTCTGGAGAGATCTGTCTCTTTCCTGTGTCTATGTCTACTAGACATAGAGGTAGTCTAGACTAACAGCCTAACTCTTAGACTGCTGAAGAAAGTGAGATGAATGTGAAACTTAGCCTACAAACTGGTGAGCATTTCCAACTCATTTTTACTTCAAGGTTTTCATGGATAATTTGTTGATTCTTTTAAATTTATTTTCCTTTTTCTCTTATCTCTTAATGAAACAAGAGCTGAAGACACCAGATGAAGAGCACAGAATACAAGCTAAACTCCAAACAAACAAAAAGAACAATAAAATACCCTTAAGTCAGAAACAGAGCTATTTTAGATTAATATTTCGTTTAATTGGAGCCTTCTATATGTAGTTGCAGGTTCTGATATTGAGCAACAGCTGGAAATTCCTTTGACCATCCTGCTGTGGTAATAACATCGGCTGAGATAGATGGAGGCAGAGTTTATCATCCTCATCACAGAGCCCAGCAAGGACTTTGCCACCTGGTTCAGAGACCTCATTCTAACCTGATTTTCACCACTGAGTGGCACCCAATGCTACTCCTTAAAGGGTAAGTGAAGAGCAAGACCAGATACTTGCCTGGATAAACCTGGTGCAGAGTGTAACCAAAATGAGTCCTAGAGTCTCACGGGAAAAAATGAGCAGAGTTACGCAAATCACTTCAAATAAGTTGCATCCAGGGCAAACTTCACTTTCTGGGACCAGTGCCACATAAGGTGTAAAGAACAGCAAACATCAGGTAGAAGAAAGTGATAAAGATTTGGAACTCATGTGGTCAACTCAAGTGCTGGTCTTACCAAGCCTGACTTACCATGTGTCTACTGATTCAGACACATGCCTTCCCTCTGTGCATTTATGGAGGATTCTTAATTCATAACATTTTGGTTTCTAGCTGAGAGAAACAGGAAACTGTAGGACTTGCTGCACATCACAGAGAGAAGTTTTGGGAAGTGAAGGTGAGTTGTGCTGACACTGAAGGCTTCTAAAGTCAGGCAAGATGCCTCCCATAGTGCTTCCTTAGCTTGACTGGGGGCAGGAGCAGAAGTCTAGGCACCAAAGTATTTGCGGGGGGCAAGACCTGAAGTGTCTTTGGGTTTTCAGGCTGGTAAGCAGTTAGCAGAGGATTGTTTCTAGATCATTATATTAGGCACAGATGCCTAATTTCCACAGAGATTAGCACTTTTTTCTACTTCCTTTTTCATCTTTGGAAATCCTTGGACCTGTTTGAAGATCTCACATAGCATAGGCTCTTGTTCTGGGATTAGTCCCACTGACCTGGTGGGTTAGAAGAAATAAGGTTAAACGAAATCAGGTAATTAAGACCCCAATCCATTGAGGATTCTTTACTCATTAGCTGCCCAAAACCTAGTCCAGCAATTAACATTATATTCCCAATACAACCGCAAGAGCAAACCATGCCAGGATTTTATTTTAACATACTGAGACTGTGCCTGTACTCCTGGCACCCCCAGACTTCACATTCCTGTTTCAGGAGGAGAACTCCCCAAATCACAATTCATGGTTTGGACTGTAATTCTGTGACAAAAGGCAGGATAAATCTTTTAGATAAGCAAAATCCCCAATCATATTTGTTGCTATGAAATCACAGCTGGACGATGTCTGGGTTTTGCTTGGTCAGGCTTTTTATTATTGCATATTATTATTATTATTATTGCATATTTTGTCTTAGTGGACTCTTGTGACATAAGACAGCCTTGTTCCACATAGCATCTCATAATCTCAGTCCCCAATGACATTATCATAGTAAAGATTACAGCAACAGGCAGCATTAGCGTTTCATACACTTCCAGTTATTTTCCCACAATGGTTTCTGACTCATTCTACTTGTGATGGGCTTGCTCTCTGTGTGTGAGGCTGTTGAATCTCACAGGGTGAATGATTATTCTTAGTGGATTAGACCAGGACCGTGGTTCTGTGTTCAATTCCAATCACACACTTACTGACATGACCAGGGGTAGATGAATCAACTCTGGGTTTTTCTAAAGCACTTAAGTTCCTAAACCCCATTAATTTCCGTGCTCAAAAATCATGTAAAATTTGACTTTTGGGCACAGATCACCCTGTCTAATTTTAAGCACCTACCTGAGGTTGTGATTTCCGAAGATCCCTCTCTACTGCTGAAGAAAACAGCTGCTTTCGGAGGGCAGTGCAAACTACCCAAGAGCTCAGAGTCTCCTTGGTCTATAGAGATGCTCTCTATAGATCCCAACGATGCACCTTCAGTCTGGTACATAAAGTTAAATGGAAAGAAAATGGGCCTTTGTGTCAGAATTCATCCTACCCAGTTTTAGATGTCTGAAATGGGATGTTTGAGACTGGGTAGTCACCACTGGCTCCCCTCGCAGTCAATGGGACTGGGGAGGGCAGCTCATCTCACCTTAGACATCCATCCTGGACTCCTTTTAGGCAGCTGAAGAGAATCCAACCACATGGCAATTAATACTTTAATTAGGATCAACAAGAGCAAATTCATAGGCAAAATACACTGCTCCACCTGAAACGCTTCAATCTAAATTGGCATCGATATAAATGTGCAGAATTGCTTGTGCTGGATAACAAAGTTGCTGAGAAGATAAAGTCAAAGTCAAAGTGATGAATGGAGCAGGGCAGAGAGCAGGAAGGAGGCAGTGGGTGTATTTTCAGGCTAAACACTATTGCTTTAATTATACCCACTCAAAAAAAAAAGAGAACCGTGGCTGAGAAACACTGTCTTGCAGGCCTTTATTTTCAAAACCAAAATAATTATTTTCATACCTACTGACAAGCTTCATTAGCTGGAATTAAGGAATATTTCTAACACAATCCCCTCTTTCCCATCCCCAATATATTCTCCATCAGGAAACAAGAGGAACAGACATGTTTGAAACGCCTGTGTCAGCACCTCGATGGGAAGAATAAAAGTGTAATTTCCCTGGAGAATGAAAACCACTGCAAAAACTTACACAAGTGATAGCAAACACCCAAAAACTGAACTAGAGAAAAGAAAGGAATATCTAGAGATAATGTGGTGGGGGGTGAATTTAGCTCGACAGCAGGCAAAAATCCAAGACAACCTTTGTCTTAGTCATAACAGTGAAATGTGCACTCTGTCTAATTACAGTCACTTTGGGGTTTTTTATGGGGCTATTTAGCTCGTGATGACGGACAGTTTATGGTGTCCCGACAGCATCTAGTTATGGCAGGGGTTAGGAAGAGATGCGGTGCCAAACGCTGAGTAAATGTTTGCTGCCCTCCTGTGTACAACTGCAAAAAGACACACGCAAGGATGCGAGAGCCCTGGATTTGCTGCTCAAGACTTTCAGCTCCTGGGGGGGTGGCTGGCGTGGAGCGCCTGGTATGTATTTACCCCTGATCTGCATTGGTGAATCATCCGCGAGTTGATCCAGATTTCTGCTAATGGATCTGGGCCCTTGTTCTCCCTCCATCTGCTTGTTGTATCCGTCGCTTGTCATATGTTTAGATACCATTTGTTGCTCCATGTGTGCAGTGGGGAAAAGGGCTGCGGGTGGAAGGCTGTTCCTTGATCGCGCACTGCGAGAGCAGCCACACGACGGATCGGCTCCGAGCCAGCACCGACAGCCTCCGAGTTGGCCAGACAGCCCTGTGTTGTCGCTCGCTCCCTGCATGTAATACTGGGGGAATGGGTAGCAATTTCCATCAGGAGACTGATAAACCAAAGAGATCATCTGCCCAAAGAAGTCTTGGGCTCTACACCATTGGAGGTGTTTTCTGAAAACACCTTAAGTTCATATTTTCAGGAACTGCTTAAATGGAGTTCATCTTCCCTTGGGGCATCAGATAGTTTAGAGGATCACTGACCCTCAACTCTGTTCCCTGAGAATTGTCTATGATTTTGTTTGCAACACAATTAAATTAAAAACGAATGTTTCATGTGCTCATTTCCGACTGTGAGAATTATTGCACAAAGTTACATGCTAACCTAAGCACAACTCAAGGTGTAGGATTAGGTTTAACGGTGATCATTTGGCATATTTGTCTTAGCACTGCTTGGCAGTAAGAAAATAACACGACATCCAAAAACACTATGCCAGGGAAAATGCCAGTCCAAACCTTATGTGCACCTTTTAGACATTATTTAATCTATGCCACCTATTCGCTTTCTTGATTTCTTCATCATATTTGTTATTACATTTAAATGTCATTCTCAGTGGCTATGCAGGTTGCTTTTATCAAACCTACATCTGTGCTTCTTGTGTTTATTGTTAAAAATTAACTTCCTACTACACAAAAACAATCTAAGGAAAATACATTGGAGCACAGCAGAATAAAGTCCCTACAAACTTTCCAAGTAATAAGTGAACAGATTCTGTATTGGTGTACTTGTAAATCAATTCAAGCAAATTTCCTAGGTCTAAATTTTCCTTGCTTAAATTCTGACAAAACTGGAAACTGAGGATAAACACAAAAAAATGTCACAGTACAGTATGCAAAACAAATCTCTTCAGTCCACCCTTTGAAGAGAATCAAACTTCTCTCTTTTGTTTACTGAACATGTGAGGAATTTATTTCATTCAAGCCAGCTCCCTTCTGCATGGTTTCAGCTTTGGAAAGTGAGCAGGTTTTGAAGCGTTAGTTCACAGAATCACAGAATCACAGAATCACAGAATCACAGAATGGTTAATGGTTGGAAGGGACCTCTGGAGATCATCTAGTCCAACCCCCTGACAAAGCAGGTTCACCTAGAGCATGTTGCACAGGGTAGCGTCCAGGCAGGTTTTGAATATCTTCAGAGAAGGAGACTCCACAACCTCCCTGGGCAGCCTGTTCCAGTGTTCTGCCACCCTCAAAGTAAAGAAGTTCCTCCTCATATTCAGCTGGAACTTCCCATGTTTCAGCTTGTGCTCATTGCCCCTTGTCCTGTCACTGGGTACCACTGAGAAGAATCTGGCCCCATCCTCTTGACACCCACCCCTAAGGTATTTGTAAGTGTAGATAAGATCGCCCCTCAGTGTTCTCTTCTCCAAGCTGAACAGACCCAGCTCTCTCAGCCTCTCCTCAAAAGAGAGATGCTCCAGTCCTCTGATCATCTTTGTAGCCCTTTGCTGTACTCTCTCCAGTAATTCCTTATCTTTCTTGAACAGGGGGGCCCAGAACTGGAAACAGTACTCCAGATGTGGTCTCACTAGGGCCGTGTAGAGGGGGAGGAGAACCTCCCTTGACCTGTTGGCCACACTCTTCCTAATGCACCCCAGGATACCATTGGCCTTCCTGGCCACAAGGGCACATTGCTGGCGCATGGGGAACTTGTTGTCCACCAGAACACCCAGGTCCTTCTCTGCAGAGCTGCTTTCCAGTAGATCAGACCCCAACCTGTACCAGTGCATGGGGTTATTTCTCCCAAGGTGCAGCACTCTATACTTGCCTTTGTTGAACTTCATGAGGTTCCTCTCCGCCCAGCTCTCCAGCCTTTAGTTCTCAAGGTCCTGTTTGAGGAGCATGAGACCAAATCTTGTTCTCAGCTGTGCTGTCCTCCTTGGCTTCAGCTGAGTGATTTGAATAGGAAATCAAGTCATCCAGGTGTAAACAAGGAAAAAGAATACCCCAGTCCAAGGATTCAAGAGTTCCAAAACAACCTTAACAAGGATGACGGGTAAAAAAGTCACTACACCTGGGGGCCTTGGTTTTCCTGCTTGTTCCTGCATGGTTAGGCTCAATGCAAGTGTTTCATCACAAATGTATCTAAAATGAAAATAAAACTAAACCTGCATTTTGTTTTGCAGCTCTCCACAGCCCTGGGTTAGAGGGCTTTCTTTTTTAAAATAATCACTTGCATGGCAGAGCTCTACAAAACACCAAGATCTGGCAGTTTGACCCATGAATTTCCTTAGCCAAAAAGTTGCTCTGTGGAATTAGATCAGGACAGAGCAGCGTGACGTTACACAACTGTTTTGTAGAGTTAAATAAACAGTCAGGGAATTGAATGCCATTTCTCAGATAGGACTGAGCTATAATGGTCCTGGCTGCTTTTACATCGGGTTTTTTATGAGTTGTTGGATGGAGAACCCAGCTGACAAGGACAAGTTTCCAGTTCCATCACATTTCTTATTCAGCTGCTTTGGCTGGGGGAGTTTGCAGGGCTCTGCTGGGGCAGAGTTATGCAGTTGACACTTTCTTGGCTGCTTGTCCCTGCAGAGGGAAGGAAAAAGAAAGCAGGACTCTTGTGCCAAGATTATTTGCAATCTTGTCACATCGTACTGGCATACTCTGCCAAGGATGACAGGGAGGAGATGGGTGAATGCAGGGACCAAGGGAAGGCATGGCAGTGACTGTCTCCTTCTTCAAGATCTCCATGTCCATGCTGGGGGATGAGGATGAGCTGTGAATATCCTGAAGTGTCGCCCTCCCTGCATGAGAGTGAAAGGGCAGGCCAGCTCCTCAGGCTATCTCCATCCTTCGGTCCCTAGCATGTCTCCAAAAGACACAGTGACACCTCATTTGTCTCAGAAGAGTCCAGGGATTGCCTCTACCTCAGAAGACCTCTGCCCCATGAAAGGAGTTTTAGGGAGCTTGGGGAGCTGGCCAGCAAGGGATCAAATAGGCAAATCCCAAATGCTGATTTAAAGCTTCCTGGGACATCTGTGTTCAACACGTAATTACAGGGATGACGGCTCCAGCCAAAGTGAGGTCACAGCACAACTGACATCTCCTTCCTGAGATGGTTTTAGCTCTGAAAGACCAAGCCTAGTGTCTTAGAAGACTCTTCCAAGGGATTGTCACCTCATGTACTCTCTCCTAAGCCCCCGTGCCCTCTTATTCTCCGCTTCTCTCCTCACTTTGTCACTCCACCAGGTACCTTGCATGGCAGGTCAGGGAGCTGGTGGCTGCAAGGGTTGCACTGCACCAGCTTCTGCCTTCTACCACTGCTCCATCCCCTGTCATGTGGCCTGAAAGCTCTTCTATGTACTATGTATGGCAGCCTTAGGGACCTGCCATCGCTTCCTCAATGCATGTCTGGATGCAAGGTGGTCTCACACACTTGTGGATGAAAAAACTGGAGGAATCATTAGCTGCACACCTTTCAGCTTTTAAAGTGATGTTTTTCACAGTCACATATCTTAGCCTGGAGGTCCCAATGTCCTTAAATTAGACATTATTTGTATGTTGTGCAACCCTGTCCATGCAAAAATCCGCTTCCTTCACCTCATCAGAGAAGCCTAAGGAAAATGTTAACTGCTCTGATGTATAGTAGGACTCCCAACACAGTTCACCACTGGCTGCAAACCAGCCCTGTGAGCAGTGTCTCTTGGAAAAAATTCAATAGCAACTGGGCTGCCTTCACTACGAGATGAACCCAGCTGGTAGTGTTGTTCTGGTGGAGCTTTTGTTTGTAACATGAACAAAAAATGATTGTACCACAGGCACACAAATAGTGTAAATTAGTCTTTTTCTGTGAAAGTCAGCAGAACAATGCCCACTGAGAGACCTTGTGTCCTTAGAGGGCTCATTTGATTTTAAACTTGGAGCTGACAGGTTCCAAAAGACCATTTTGGAAGAGTGCAGCAAATGGAGAAGGGGTAGGGCAAAGCTAGGACATGTTTGTGCAGCTATCTTCTCCTTATGGTCACAGTCTTTCAGAGACTCCTATATCACAACTCTTTATCTGAATTCCCAACTCTGTGGTCTCTTGTATGTCACTGTATGTCTTGTATGTCTTCACTGCAGAAAGGCATGAAAACTAGGGAAAATTGGGACGGGGACAGGGGGCATGATTCCTGTGGTCATCCTCCCAAAGCCTTAGTGCACATACAGAGAGATGGATGTGAGCTTGGCCCTACCACTCCCTTTCTGCGTGATCTTGGGCAGGCTACTTCACTCTGCCAGCCTTTACCCCTACCTTCTGAGGTCTCTACGTTGGCTCACAGAGTAAGAGAGAAGTTTTCTCATGGATGTGAAATGATGGATGAAGAACAACTTCAGCAACCATCCCTCTTAAAAGGGGTGTCAGTCTGAGCAGGAAACTTAAAAGAGCATTTGGAGTGGCAGGAACAGCAAAAATCGAACTCAAGCCCAACCACAGGGAGAACTCAAATTACAATCATGTAAGGTGCAAGCCATCCAGATGGATTTTTCATTCATATTTACAAAAAAAGAAATGCATCAGCAAAATTTTGTTGGATCTTTCTCTCCACTTGCCTAAGCTATTTACATAACACCATTTACCATGCTTGCTCCCTGCCCTGTGAAGTGCTTTCCCCTTGGCTTTCTCTCCAAGGCATCTGTGTTCCCACTCCTCTGTTCAGAGGAGCCCAATGTCTTTGCACACAGCTGTGAATATCTTTCCAGCAGAATCTGCCTGTATTGAACTTAGAGTACAACAGAGTGAAGCAAGCCTGAAATTTCCAATTTGTTTTTATGATGTGCAGCAGTGCTCAAATTGTAATTCTACTTTGAGACTAACTGTTCTGTGGTTGATGTGCAGACTTGTACAAGGGAAGAATTAAAGCATTGCTTTTCTTCTCTCAAGTACAGAAAAATGTCCATGGGGAATTTTCCTTGGGAAATAGAAGCAAAGGAACTCCAGGGAATAAAACACTGTGTTCAACGGGCCAGCTCATGCAATGAAAACTAGGGTTTTCATCAAGACATTAGAAGTTGTGATAGGACTTAAGCCCTCTTCTCCATTTGTCATCAAATTTGGGATAATTGTGAATGGGGATGAGGGGAGTCACATGAAGAATTTGTTAAATAGTGCAAAACTGTTGACATGGTTACAGAAATAAGGGAGTTGGGTGGACCTCAGAGGGATCAAATTCTATTTCTTTATCTCCTGCCTATCCCAGCAGGAGATATTTCAGTTCTGTCTCACTCTCCTGTTCATTCAAATGGACCTCTTTTTGCTGGAGGGATCTTCATGTCATTTTGGGGTGTAGTTTAGCGCCCACCACATAAAGGGCCTCAATCTTTCTCTTTAAAAATGTTTTTACCCCAAGACAAGGAACACTCCTTGACCCTTGGACTGCTGTGGGGTTTCTCAACATGACAGGTAGGATTTTACCACCTTGGGAGTGATGGGATGGGCCAGGTTGTTCCACTCACGGAAGGAGAATGAAGAGGGATACAGAGCAATAAAGACCGAGGATGAGTCCTGAAGAAATGGGTGCCTGCTCTCCCTGTGTGATGGGCACAACGACTGCTGCTGGGGGTGACCACACTTCAGCAATGCTCACCAGCCCAAACACCCTGGTTGTGCTTTCAGCAGCGGCTGCTTTCCTGCCTCCTTTGCCCAAACCATTCCTCTTAATACTTGTCACTTCTGGTTCCCTTTATTTCTGGTAGAGCTGGAAAGAGGTGTATGGGACTGTGGCACATCCACTGGGAACATCCTATGGGGGTAGGTTGTAGCTGAAGGCTATTCAGATACTCAATAAATGGGCCAGTCACATGAAAACAATTCTATATATATGTTTTCTCAGGGTTACTCCTCCCTCTTTTATCTCTGCTCTGGCCTGAATTAGAAAAACTCGCTGAATAGGAGCCCTAGGGGGGGTGATATATTCCACAACCAACGGAAAGCAACGCCAGCATCTTCTCAACAAATGCTTTTTCCTACAAATGCAGCTCTTTCTTCTAACAACCGGTTGCAAATAGGTTTTATTGCTCAACGGCTAGCTCAAGTAGACATTTAACAGGCTTTAATTCTTCATCAAGCTTCAGATTTTCCACCCAGGAAACCTTCCTCCTTTTCACCCCCTCTCTTTTCTTTTCCTTTGTTAAAAGCAGGACATGACAGCCTGCAGGGTGATGTCTATTGTTATAAGTTGAAAGATCTAGCACACTCCGGAGTCTGCGAGCATGAATGAATTATTAACATCCTTCCCTACTGTTTCTGGTAATGTATGCAACACTTGAAAAAGCTTTTCTTTTAGCTTAAAGCAGCATAGATATTAGCTGCTATTCAAAACAGGCTGGTAGATGCTGTGTTAATACTGCTTAGCCACGGCTTGACAGGGGTGAACTTTGGATCTTTCCGGTTGAACGGGAGAAGGGCCATAGTCCAGAAATAGAAGCAGCAGCATTACAACAGTAACTAAACAGCTTGTCCCAACACCGTGGTAATTTGTTTGAGAGGAGGAAGTTTACGCTACCCAGTTTTCAACCAGAAAGGCATGGCTACTGCTATCTAACTTTCGTCAGATAACCAGGACAGTTAACTTATAAGCACAGTCAACTGTAGATTACTCTATAGCCAAAGGGGTGCTAATTACCTCCCAGAAGTGCTTTCACAGAATCACAGAATGTTAGGGATTGGAAGGGACCTCGAAAGATCATCTAGTCCAATCCCCCTGCCGGGGCAGGATTACCTAGACCATATCACACAGGAACGCGTCCAGGTGGGTTTTGAATGTCTCCAGAGAAGGAGACTCCACAACCTCTCTGGGCAGCCTGTGCCAGTGTTCGGTCACCCTCACCGTAAAGAAGTTTTTCCTCATATTTATGTGGAACCTCCTGTGTTCCAGCTTGCACCCATTGCCCCTTGTCCTGTCAATGGATGTCACTGAGAAGAGCCTGGCTCCATCCTCTTGACACTTGCCCTTTACATATTTATAAACATTAATGAGGTCACCCCTCAGTCTCCTCTTCTCCAAGCTAAAGAGACCCAGCTCCCTCAGCCTCTCCTCATAAGGGAGATGTTCCACCCCCTTAATCATCTTCGTGGCTCTGCGCTGGACTCTCTCTAGCAGTTCCCTGTCCTTCTTGAACTGAGGGGCCCAGAACTGGACACAATACTCCAGATGCGGCCTCACCAGGGCAGAGTAGAGGGGGAGGAGAACCTCTCTCGACCTGCTGACCACACCCCTTCTAATACACCCCAGGATGCCATTGGCCTTCTTGGCCACAAGGGCACACTGCTGGCTCATGGTCATCCTGTTGTCCACTAGGACCCCCAGGTCCCTTTCCCCTATGCTGGTCTCCAACAGGTCTGTCCCCAACTTGTACTGGTACATGGGGTTGTTCTTGCCCAGATGCAGGACTCTACACTTGCCCTTGGTATATTTCATTAAAACTCTCCAGCCTGTCCAGGTCTCTCTGAATGGTAGCACAGCCTTCCGTTGTGTCAGCCACTCCTCCCAGTTTTGTGTCATCAGCGAACTTGCTGACAGTGCACTCTATTCCCTCATCCAAGTCATTAATGAATATATTGAATAGTACTGGTCCCAGTACTGACCCTTGAGGGACTCCGCTAGACACAGGCCTCCAACTGGACTCTGTCCCATTGACCACCACTCTTTAAGTCATTCTTCTATGGTATCTGCCCCTCTCCACTGAGTTTGCGGAGCCTCATTCTCACAGTCTGTCTCCTCCTTTGTGGCACCTTCTGGCACTACATCCCCAGCTGACGCTCCGCCCCAGCTGTGGTTGTTCCCTCTGATGCTCCTCTGCTGACCATCCCTGCCTGAGGGGATGTTGAACCCATGGAGCCTGAGCTGGGAACCTTTCCTGGTAGCAGTGGGATGAAAGCTACCAAACTTAGTTTTATGTCTTTTGATGTCCCTTTCAACAGGCTGCCATGCACATTTGAAAAGCTGCCATGTCTCACTTGCTGAGGACAGAGCGAGAGTGATGGGTATTCCCACTGCTCCTTTTTTGGCCTCAGCCAGGCCTTATGTCTGCCCCAGCTTTCCTCTGGTCTTGTGGCCAGAGGCACTTGGCTTGGCCAGTGCTGCAGCAGGAGATATTGTCACACTTGGGACCCCAAGTTAGAAACACCCGGTCTCAACCTTCTGACCAGCAGAGTTAGTATGCCAGAGCCAGTGAGACCATCCAACACTATGGGTGAGCTATATTGAACACACCTAGAGCATCTTCTAGCACATATTTTGAGACCACCACATGACAATTGTCTCATACATCAAGAAAGGAGGAATTTGAGAAGGTTGTTTTGCCAGGGAGGGACACCAGTGCTAAACTGTCCCTAGCTAAAGAAAATACTGTGAGAAAAAGTATCCTCTGAGTTCTTATTTGTTCATGAATTACTAGGCAAACATGGTGCATGACAGAACAGCAATTAGGATCCATTCGGGGATGATTATTCTGGTTAACAAAGTCTAATTTCTTACAGTTTTGTGGCATTGGCCTCACACACTCCTTCTCCACAGCCACCCCCACTTTCTGCCCAATCCTCCATAAGCCTCACATGGCAAAAGTGTCTTGGCCACCCTATGATACCTTCATTTTCTTCCTGTGTCACAATGCCCTTGCTCTGAATTATCTCAGCTATCCTCATGTCCACCAGCTATTTAGCTATGGGCTGTGGACAGTGAGTGTGTTGATCTGGGGATGTAATCACAACAGGCTTGGGTTCTTCTTGTTGTCTGTTGGGTACCTTCTCTGCCCCCAACTATGAACCCTTGCAGGGCTCATGGCTAACAGCTGTGAGGTTGCTATCCTGGTGTTATAACAAGCTTCAGTCCACCTTGTTGATGGGCTCAGATGTTAGCAGGGGAGGACTGACAGCAGATCTGTACTCTAACAGGCAGTACGTGCTCTCAACCACATTTCTGTCAGAATAAGCAGCTTAAAGGAGTTGAATTCCTCTAGTTTGCTTCTCTGTGAGAGACACCATTAGCTGATCTGCTGGACTGTAAACTTTCGTTCCTCAGACCTCCAACACTTCAGATGATAGCTGCCTGGTCAGAAACATTTCTGCTCCCCATGCTTTCCTTGTATGTGGGAAACATTTAAACAGTTTGTCAAAAGAAGTGGTTGGGAGGAGGAAAGGAAGGAATTACAAGCCAGAAACATCTAAATTTTTTTCTGGTCCATTTTTTATGCTGAAAACCAAATCAACTCAGCAAGACTGGGCTCTTGCTCTTGTTCCTCTGCTTTCAAAAGAAGCCAGCTCCCACAGCATGGGCAGGACAACCCTCTGATAAAGCAGCTGAGTGTCAACTTCACCTGTGATTTCACCTTGAGTGCTGAATTTGTCAAGACCATGAGGGCAACGCACCAGGTTTAAAGCCCTTGTGGTAGTGGAAGGAGCATGGTGACAGACAGCAGCTGAGCAGGGGATATCTAGAAGGTTTCTTACACCCATGGCACCATGCGCCATAGTCCTGTCTGCAGTGCTGTGCCCTGACCTCTCTCCCGTGGCATGACTATAAGGATCCAATGCATCAGGTTGGAGACACATGGGTCAGGATTAGTCTTGGTGCCAGGCACAGAAGGTCACAGAGGAGGAGAGCAGTGAGGCTGCCACAAGAGCCATGAAACTGTCCACGTGTGATGCTCCGTGCCTGTGACATGCTTCACAGATTTGCAAATACGTAGAGCCTTCCTTGGCGAAACAAAATGGGGCTCTCCTGGGCTCTATCATGGCCAAATGGGCAACACCAACACAGCTATTCTTAAGCAGAGACAAAATTATTCCTGTCCCCTTCAATGTCCGTGAAGGTCCGGCTCCTTTGCGTTGAAGGAGAGCAACACTAGGTGGCACTGACTTCATTACGTGGAAGCAGCCAAAGCCACAAGGGTGGACAAAGCTGCTGGATGAGGGATCCTGATAAACCTCACTTTGGGGAGCCTTCAGCCAAGGGGTATCTTCTGCACGTTGTGGACATTTGGACTCCCAATCTCACTGTAGTGCCTTGTAGATAGCAGTGCCAGGAGAACAGAAGTCCTTCAAACATGCTCTTCCTTAAATGCTTTGTGAAGTCTCTGTCTACTTAAAGCTAATAACACACATGAGTACTTAGTTAATCAATGCCTCACCAAGACTACCCCAGACGTCGAGTTTCCTGAAGCCCTTTGGGGTTTTGTATCATGAGGACTTTGATACGGTCTTCTCGATGTAGCCTTCTTCTGTAGGATCAGATGCAGCTGTTGTGAAAGACCTTACCCGGCTACTGCTACAGGCCAGGGTAAAGCACTTAGTGGACACCATTGCTTCAAGAGGACTCCCTGAGAATGCATAAACATCATCTGCACATGACTGTTGTGGATACAGAATATATGTAATAAAGCAGCATGAAGCTATATGAGATCAGGGTAAAGGTCTGCTTAGTCAAGTTCTGACTCCAGCAATGGCCAACAGAAGATGTATAAAGAAGCGAACCAGGAACATCCTGACAACTTGCAGCTCTAGGCCTTCAGCAGCTACCAGGATGATTTTGTAAGTAAAGCCCTTAATGGAGTTTTCTTCCCTGAATATGTTCTATCACTTTTTGAAACCATGTAATAGAGAATATCCCTTTGCCTTTTGGCAAAGCATTTCACATCTGCACTTCACACTGCTAGAAGAAATATGTCTTCTTAATTTTCTGAACTAACCAGACAGTAATGCTATTTGATGGTCCCCTGAGTTTCACTATTAGGAATCTTAGATACAAGTTGTTCCCTGTTCCCCCTCTCTAAGCCTCTCATTGATCTATATCAGATGCCCTCTCAGTGACCTCTTTTCCAGACCAAAAAGTCCTACTGTATGTAATTGTTCATCATAGAGAAAAAAATTCTACATTTTAGTATTTTGTCACTCTCCCACTTTTTTCAGTCCCAGGATATTGCGCTCTCAGGTAGGAACACACAACAGCAACATAAATTACATCAGCTGAATGCCCTGGAAAGACTTATGGAGTAGTGTAATGATGTTTTCTGTTACTGTTATATTAGCAAAGACTATATAAAAGAACACATATGGCCCTTTTCTTAACCTCAAAGCTTGATACCAAAATGGGTGATACCCAAAAAGATGCCCATCACATCCATCAGGGACCTTGCAGGAAAGCCACAGTTTGTAGGCAGACATCTATGGTTGTCCACGGATCTTGCTAGTCAGGGAGACAGATGGCTCACTCTCTCCTATAACGAGAATTCAGGTTGCAGAGAAGTCCTCAGGCCTGTGCAGCTCTGCAGCCTGCCTTTTCTCCCTTCCAAAGCCAGTAAGAAATCTCTCTTTAATTAAAAAAAAAAGCATTTTTCATTAGGAAAAAATAAAGACAGTATGCAGAAGAGCAAGGCACTAGAAGTTCAGAGGACACATTTCAATACCTAGACACGGATAGACACAAGATAGTAATGCTGTGGTTCTCTGTAATTTGTAAATCCTGAGTGCCTCATATTTTTCAGACAGTCCCTTACAGCATATGGTCCCTTATGACTGGGACATTGATGTTGTGTCCCATCAGCTGAAATGGCTTCATTTTCAGAGACACTGAGGGTAGGATTCGTCCCACCTGATGTCACCTGTGTTGGAAAACGTGGTAATTTTTAAGATGTGATTCATCTGACCTGTTTTACATATATATGTTAGTCTGATTTGAATGTGGTTTGGACATGCCTGTTTCTCTCAGAATACAAACCTAAATTTGATCAGACAAATCCCATCCTTCATGCCCAACAACCCTATCCATGTTACCCTCCCAGCTGGTATCTGGAGTCTCAAGAAAGCTTAAACCAGGAGAAATTCACCTGCTTTTATGTTGATTTAAGGACTCTAGGCCTTAGCTGGATTTGACACTATTTTCCAGGAGCAGTCAGCCTGCTCATGAACGCAGGCTCAGTGCTGTCTGGGTTCAAGACGAAGAAGGCAAAGGAACTTGGTCTCTGTGCTTTTTTCTTCCTGTAGAGACGATGGTGTCTAGCATTCAGGCAACTTTTGTATGAAAGGTGGGGATCTGTGCTAAATCAGGTGGCAAGAATTTAGAGCATATGTGAACCAAGGCAGAAGAAGATCTTACCATTCCTCCAAGCCAAAATCTACACAAAGTTTTGGACAGCTAAGTACTGTTCAGAGTCTACATTCAGTTGTTAATGGGCTAAATGGACCTTAGAAATTCTAGGTTTGGTCCAGATTTTTCCATACAAGTTACAGGCATCTTTATGTTAGGCATCCGTCAAATTGGATGCTTGATTTAGTTCAATTACTTCTGCAGCATATGAAGAGCTGCATAGGGAAATTGTGAGCTACGAAGGGAAAAACAGATGCATTACTCAGAGAAGTTGGCTAAACTATCACAAATTTACTATGGAGGATAATAAGATAAGAGTATTTACACCAGAAATGGTCATCTTAACAAGACTGTTACAAGTCTTTACTCCAGAATCAATCTGATTCATGAGCAGGTCCTTGCTGTAGCGCCTATATAACCATACAATTATAAAAATTGAGGGGACATTCAACTCCAGACACTCAAAGCTAAGTGCTTGAATCTGCAGCTGAATTCCTCACACACTGTAGAGACGTGAAGGTCCATGCATGTGTTATGTAGCTGAGCTTTCTTTTGTAGATAGGAGGAATATAGGGCACAGCTCAGTTATGGGGCTCACCTGGACTCCAGCTGCTGATCCAGAAGCGTGAAGGAATCCTAATGCAGAGGCCACAAATACTCTAGGTTATCTTCTTGCCTGGGTCACTGTTGAGTCACTCTTTAGGCTTTGCTGACTGCCTCTGCTAAAACTCCGTGGACTATAGCAGATGCTGAGCATCCATCAAACTCGTAGATTGGCACTTGCACTCTATATCCTTAAATGTGAACATCTAAATCTCTCTGAATACCAAAAAGATATGTGTTATCTTCTTTTCCTCCCCATATTACAACATTTGTTTGCTTTTCCAGCTCAGGTGGTTTGATCTTATTTCATCAAGATTTCTGTGCGAAGAAAGCAGTCTTCCCTGAAGGAAAACGACTTCCCTCCAACACACAGACACATCCCCTCAATACTGATGTATGTTTTATGTCACGCAGTAAAATTCTCATATGTCACTGTTTACACATCAATACAAAGTACGGGATTAGGCTATAAAAAGGACGTGATGATTTCAGTTCCTTTTGTCAACAGGGATAAATTAAACCATATGTCATGTTGTGGTAAAGCTTTGGTGTAGAGCATTAATGGAACTATCCTTTATACCTAGCTACCATGGCCAAGAGAGAATAAACATTTGTTTCTTGATCATAGTGCATGTTTCTCAAAAAGCAACAGCTGGAAATTTGCAGAATTAATAGTGCTCAGAGTAAGAAATGTTAAAGGAAACCACAGAGACAAAATGCAGACTGAGATTTTAATGGTATTTTCAGCTAATTTTTTTACTGTAGGATATGCAATCCAGAATCCATCCAAGCTGGACTTGGACATGAGGAAGAATTTCTTTTCAGAAAGGGGTTATTAGACATTGGAATGGGCTGCCCAGGGAGGTGGTGGAGTCACCATCTTTGGATGTGTTTAAGAAAAGACTGGACATGGCACTTAGTGCCATGGTCTAGTTGACAGGGTGGTGTGAGGGCAACGGTTGGACTCGATGATCCCTGAGGTCTCTTCCAACCTGGTTGATTCTGTGATTCTGTGAATCCCTCCCTGAGCCAGCCTTGAGACACTGGCTCTTATCCACTGTCATATATATATCCCTGGGCTAATTCTGACACAGTACTAGTTAGGAGTGAGACAGACCCTTTCAGTACAAGGGTTTTTCAACAATTGTGAGCTACGGAGGAAAAAACAGATGCATTACTCAGAGAAGTGGGCTAAACTATCACAAAGTTACTACGGAGAATAATAGGATAAGAACACGTACGCCTTAATCAAAACACAGATCCAACATGTGGTTCTGTCTCCAGTGTCACTAATGTTCAGTTATGAAATTGTCCTTTTCCATCTGGCTGAAGCTTCAAGTCCACATCTCAAACTTATTCCATTATCTGTTGGCTTTTCAACAGCTATCTCATTTCTCCTCAGAAATCTAGGAATAATGCTGGGAGCCCCAGCTGTTAGGGAGGATCTTTCACCCAAATTAAGATGAAGATGATTGATAGACTGAAGGATCAAAAGCTTTGGAGTAAAGTGTTCCTATCTGCTACCAGGAAAATCAGTGTTTAAGGGAAAGCAAACCACACATATTATTAGTATTAAATTGAAGAAAAATGAAGCTAACATGTATTTAAGAAAATCAGAAAGCACTTAGGAAGAACATGTTCTCTCTTTCCCAGTCTGAAGAGTAAGTGGCTTCAGCTTTTGATGATAGAATTATTTGGCTTGTGAAATGCAGCACATCAGATTTGTGGTGCAGCTTTCCCTACAAAGTTCTCAATTTCTATGATGATCGCTAATATTCCACAGGCTAGTTCATATTGTAATTAAATATATGGTAATACAAGGAGCACAACACCTTTAAACTTATCACAGGCCTTGCCTGAAGCATATGGATCCCTAGTTCATGCTACTTTTTCTCTATATATGAAAACATGACTGTGCATCAAAGAATTTACCTACCCTCTCTTGCCATGACACCTATTTTTTGCTGCAACAGTGAGTTCATGCAACAGACTTGAATAGATGAAGAAAAATCAAGAAAGTTGTCTTAAGAAACAAGCATTATGTTAGGAAAAAAAACCTTTATTCTAGTGCTCAGATTATCTCCACACTCCACTGTGCACTTTGAGTCTTCTTTTCTTTAGGAACATCATTCACAGACACTGCAAGTACCACCTTAGGCAAGACAAAGATGATCTATGTGAGGATAAAAGGAGATGTCATTCACTGAATACTGTTCTAAGAAACTGGAACCTCCTACCCTGACGATCAGAGGTGGTAAGTCGGACCACCAGTCACCCCAACTGCAGACCTGGATCACCATCCACAAGTACTTTTGATCTGAAGCTGCTCTTCCTGTTCACGCACTGCACCAAGCAATCCACATTCAACTCAAATAACAGCTGAAGCTATGCAGCCCCCGAGGCCAAAACTACTTAAGGTAAATTGATTCCTGGCGCCGCTTTCCTCTGCTCTTCTCTTTGTGCCTTCCTAGCATCTTTTAGAATTCAAATGCTTCCATTTCACATGATCCTTTCATCTTTTAGCAGAAGAAGCCCCGCTATTACAATCCTCTGCATGTTGTATAATTATTATAACAGCTCCCTTCAGGCTCAAGTCATTATAACTGTCATTTGATTAGCTTTTTGTCACTGGGTTTTTTAAATAATGACTGCACCCTTCACACATAACATGTTAATTTATTTCCACAAACATCCTAGTGTCTCTTCCTCAACTTGACGGTGACTTGATCAGATTTTGTATTTCTTTAGCACATACTCCCTTCTTCTAACTGATGACCAGATGGAAATTATGATCCCGTGCCTGATCACATTTTTGTTTATAATTCAAACTTATCAACAGATGCAACACATGTATTTAACTTACAAACCTGAAACAGCGTGGGTTCTTCAGACAGCTGTATAATCATAAGATTGACATTTAACAAATAATAGTTTTCCTAGAAATTTTTTATTTGGGGGAAAAATCAATTCCTCTTGCTCATCTCTAAGATATCTCAGTGGCCTTTTACAGGACGCTTGTTACGTTTGCCGTTAACTTCAGTTAGCATCTCACTCAGCTGTGTCCATCAGCTCTGATGGATCCACATCTGGATTATCTGTAAGCAAAGCACACTCCATTTCTACATTATCTTCTATTATGAATGGTCTTGAAGATATCCATACATCTGAGAAATGCTGATTTCACTTACATTATTTTGATAATGGTTAACCTACTACCTCCTGACCACATTATCCGTCACTTAAAAGTTGTATAATATTCCCTTATCTGTGTTTGATCCTATTTATTAAACTAAGGTGACCAGCCCACCACAGGTTGCTCTGGGCTGTTGCCAAAAGTTCAAGATGGTTCATACTCATATTTCCCCTTCAGTTATTCCTATCTGGTTAAGCTCAGAAGAAAATCTCAAAGAGAACTGGAATTACTGTCCCAGACTTCCCAAGAAGCCACAGAAAGGCTCTGAGTTGGATGTGGGATGCTGGATTGGAGAAGCACTCATTGCACCCCACATCAGCAGTGCCATGCGGAGCCATGCTGTGTGCTGCACATATCCAGGCTCGGCTGAGCCTGGAAATCTCTGCATGGTGACCCACTTCCTTCCCTATAAACACAAGTTATTGACCTGTGGGAAGCAAATATCAGGTCTGGTCCTATGTCCTGGGCTGTTACGGTCATTTGATTTTATATAATGTTTTCTATTTGAGTAGTTGTTACCAAAGAACAATCCAGATTAGTTCCCTGATAGGAGAAAAATAAAAGAAACAGTACTAATATCCTCCAACTGTCACTGCTCAGCCTTGCAGCCCAAGTCTGAAACCATGACGCTGTGGCAACCACAGTTTGGTAGAAAAATTATGCAAAACTAACCAGGTGGTTTGGACATCTAATGTCATTTCCACCAAAGGAAAATCAAAGAACTTACAAAGTGACTCAGTGACTTTGGAGAGTCTGTAACCGTCCAGCCACTAAAAAGTTGATGTTTCCCTTACAAATGGCTGGAATAGATTTGCTGCTTTACTGCGTCCTGCATTGCCAGTGACAACCCCCAGCATCACAAATACTCATATCTTGGGTACATTTGCCGTTGTCTCTGCAATGTGCAAGGACACTGCATCAGAAAGAGGGAAATACAACAGTGACTTACAAAATGGTCCCTGCCGAATTTTCAAGCCCTCAAAGTGCTGAAGAAAACGGTTCCTTTAACCTTGCTTACTGACATGGATGAGTGAGGTGGCAGTGGAGAGGGTTTTCATAATCTGTTCAGCTACAGAACAAAAATTGTATCTGCTTCCTGTAAGGAACCGTCTGCTGAGGCAAAACATGACGATTCGTGCCCACTTCAAACACCGTGTACTTTGTCCTGCAGCTTTTGTTTTGGAGACCCAACAGTAAGTATGGGTGGAAATATTAAATAAAAGTGATAATTTTGTTTTCATTGACACATTTAGGAGCAAACCTTGTCTGCATATCAGGCATCTCAACCAGTTAACACCATTTGCTGTCTAAGGAAAACTTTGAGTATAGGAACTGTCCTTCCCTCTGTGTCCTGGGTCATGTAGAGTCCCAGTAAGGGAACTAAGTACAGGGAATGACCTAAAAGAGGCCTTAGAAAGCCAAGGGGACATGCAAAGCTGTATCTGTAACAGTGAACTAAATGGGCCAGAACATCTTCTCTGTTCCCAAGCCCATTGGCATGGCCTCTCTGGTGTCTAAGCCAGGAAAGACACACAAAGACAGACCAATCTCTCACATGCTAAGTCAGCATGAAGAAGGTACATTCAGGACAACGAACAGGTCTATGCAGAGCTGGCAGTTAGGGACCGTGGTGGGAAGGATGCTCTTCCAGTCTATGTGCCGAAACAATTACAGAGTGAGCATGACTGTGTGCCTCTTCCCCATGATGAAAGATCGTATGCCAGACCATGCCTATTTATCAGCACAGAGCCAGCACAGAGCGGTTCATCAAGGGGTTGAATTTCACCTATCCAAAAAAAAAAAAGAAAAAGACTGAATGCTCCTTTTTCTTAAAGGTACAAACAGAAAGTATGATTTTCAGGGAGTTGCTTTGCTCCTGTCATCTGTCTTTCCCCTCCAGAGCTGCAGGCCACAAATCAGGGAGAGTTGATGCCCAGACCCTGCTCCGCTGCGATCAAGGCGAGACCCCTGAAATTCCCAAGATGGAAAAGCTTGCAAGTGTCCTTCTGCAGAAGGCAAATAGATGCATTTGGGTGTTACATTTTTCCACCTCAAACCAACCCTTGGTGGGCCCAGCAGATAAAACTTTACCACAAGCTATGATACAGTTCGTGTGATAATTTTTTTTCTTCTGAGGACTCGAATGCAAACGTTTGACACGTGTCTGGTTTTCTAACCACAGAGACAATGTCTTCTTCCTCTGGGCTCTGTGGGGAGGCAGAGGCTGGAGCGTTTCTCACTCTTCCCTCACCTCCCCTGACTCATTCACCTTCAGAGATGCCTGGGCAACAGGAAAATAAACGAGAGCACAAACCTCCCAAGCAGTTATACTGTGGTCTTCCGATCAGCCCCAGCTACATCTTGGGGCCTTGCTCCATGGGGCTCTGCAGTTTTTCCAGGCACAGCTGCCCCAAGTCCCACTGAATCCACAGCTGGGCTCTACCTACTGGTTCCCATTTTCCCTCCCATGCCTTCGCCACAGAGAATGGTAACGCAGAGCAGGGGAAGGTATTGGGGTCTGACAGGTGCTACTAAATCATCAAAAACAGGGTGAAAGAAAAACAATAAAAATGTGTACCCATACATCTATTCTTATTTTTTTTACTTGCCACAGGAAATAGGCATCAAAGGGCTGTTCTGAGGCACCCAGAGTGAAAGGCGAAAGAGAGCTGCTCTCATAACCAATGAACTTTGTGATTCATGATCTTTTGCTTTTCCTAGAAGGAAAATCAAAGATTATGGTACTTATCTATAAGGAAGCTAAAGAAGAACCACCCTCATGGAGGCCTGGTCAGAGGATTTCAACCTTGTGGAAGAGTCTGTGATTCAGAGCCTCCCTCAGACCTGTGGAGATCCAAATCCATTGCTCCAGATGTCCAGGAGAGGCTTGTTAGGCTACAAGTAACACATGGGAAGAGGGACAGGGTGCCTTCCTGCCCCTGCACCTGATGCTGGACCACATCACAGCACCCCTTATCAAAGTCTTCCATGGAGAGAAGCAAAGCAGCTAACAAAGCAGCCCAGACCATTTATTGCCTGCAAGGACTCAAGATGTCATGCTCAGATTGGCTGTGGTCATATCATGCAACCAACTCTCGCATGCTCCTTGCACAAAGACGTCAGATATTTCATTTGGTTCTGGGAATCATGCTCCCAAGGGGGTCTTGCAGAGTAGAAATGAGTAGTCACCATCACAGGAGGGATGTAGACTCTCAGTGCCAGGCTCAGGTCCCTCCAGACCTTTCCAGCCACCATCCCAGGTGGTGCCAGTTCAGCCTAATGTGGAGTATGATGAGAAGTGGTGACCAAGTCTGGTGGGGTGAGTTAGCAGAAGACAGAGAGATGGGTTCTGGATGATGAGTGGGAGTTTGTGAGGAAGAGAATGAAAGGAAAAAGTGGG
This sequence comes from Nyctibius grandis, assembly GCF_013368605.1. Lineage (NCBI taxonomy): Eukaryota > Metazoa > Chordata > Aves > Nyctibiiformes > Nyctibiidae > Nyctibius > Nyctibius grandis. The sequence continues at coordinate 4,905,931 of NC_090662.1, read as the reverse complement.
GTGGCCAAAAGTACTCAGCAACTTGGGCAGAATTCAACAAAGAAACTCACTCCCAAAAAAAGAGGAATAAAAATGTTAAGATGATGCATTCCTGCTTTTCCAAAACGAAACATTGGGACTTCAAGCAGCCTGTTTCCTCTGAAAAGTGGAGCAAACTGCAATCACTAACACACAGGAGGTTAAATACAGGGGAAATAAAAGAAACCGCTGAACCTGGGGAGGAACAAAACATTTCAGCCTGACTTAAAACGACCTCCTCTGGGTTGCTTTGTTGATTTTCAGAGAATGCCCCTCAATGCCTTCCTCCTCTGAAATCCTCTCTCACTCCCCTCCCATATTTTTATTTTATTAATTTCAGCTACTGAGGCCAGAAGTTAATGACTGCGCCAGCTCTGTTCACATCTTAACTCAACTCGAGCTCCTTTTCCTTGATGCTGTGGAGGCAGGAGAGCAGCTGGGAGGTGAAAGCCCTCCTGCACTCAAGCCTTGGTTGTCAGAGAATGCTGACAAGGGAGGAGCCCCCAGCACCACCGGCTTGGTATCCCACTTGCTTGGGTGGAGGGAGGGCTGGGGTTGGTTGTGGTTTCGTTCAGTGTGGTGCAGAGCCCTGCTTCTCACTGCTGCACCATGCCACCACGAGCCGTGCAATGAGGAGATACTTCGGAGAGTCACAGAGTTAGCCTAGGGTGCTTTGGCAAAAGTCATGACTTTGGAAATCAGGTTATTGTGCAAAAGAGGTATGACTTATCTGCAGCAGTCAGAAGGAACCGAAGACAAGACAGCTCTGCGAGGTCCTTGGAAGACATTTGTTCAGTTGTGACTCAGAGCTAAGTAATCCAGCAAAGGTCTACCCATTTCAGGTCCTGGTTATAGCTGCACTCCAGGGTCCACCAGGGTCATAACAAAACCTCTTAGAAACACAGTTCTCACATATTCCTTTCTCAGACCCGTATGTCCGTAATAACAATAGTAGAGTGACAACAGTAACAAAAGTCAGCACTAACAGAAAGCAGAACTTTAAATGATGAAAAATATTCATTAACTACCAAGGTTTGGTTAAACAGTTCAATGAGATTCTGGAGTCACAGGCCTTTCAGATCTCCTGTGCAATAACTTCACTGTTGGTGGTGGTGATGTTGGTAAATACTTGTAGGAGGCTAACACACATAGTTCTCCTTATGGGATGTCATGAATATTGATAGATTGCTGGTATGCAAGAAGCAAACAGACAAACTCTTGGAAGAAAGATACATGAAGAGGTATTGAATATAAAGTCACAACTACAGGAAGTCTATGAACAGCAAGTGTTGCTCTGACCTACTACTGGTTTGACTTGAGCTCTTGTTCTCATGCACCTTCTTGGAAGTATTTATGGGCATCTTGGTCACAACAACCCCATGCAACGCTACAGGCTTGGGGCAGAGTGGCTGGAAAGCTGCCTGGTGGAAAAAGACCTGGGGGTGCTGGTGGACAGCTGGCTGAATATGAGCCAGCAGTGTGCCCAGGTGGCCAAGGTGGTCAACGGCATCCTGGTTTGTATCAGAAATAGTGTGGCCAGCAGGACAAGGGAAGTGATTGTTCCCCTGTACTCAGCATGGGTGAGGCCGCACCTCGAATCCTGTGTTCAGTTCTGGGCCCCTCACTACAAGAAGGACATTGAGCTGCTGGAGCGTGTCCAAAGAAAGGCAACAAAGATGGTGAAGGGTCTGGAACACAAGTCTTATGAGGAGCGGCTGAGGGAACTCGGGTTGTTTAGTTTGCAGAAGAGGAGGCTGAGGGGAGACCTTATCGCCCTCTACAACTACCTGATAGGAGGTTGTGGTGAGGTGGGGGGTCTTTTCTCCCAGGTAACCAGCAATAGGACGAGAGGAAATGGCCTCAAGTTATGTCAGGGGAGGTTCAGGCTGGATCTTAGAAAGAATTTCTTCACTGAAAGAGTCATTAGGCATTGGAACAGGCTGCCCAGGGAGGTGGTGGAGTCACCATCCCTGGAGGTGTTCAAAAAATATCTAGATGTGGCGCTTCAGGACATGGTTTAGCGGGCATGGTGGCATTGGCTCGATGGTTGGACTTGATGATCTTTTAGGTCTTTTCCAACCTTAACAATTCCATGATTCTATGATCTTATCTCTATTACTTCTGGACAGGTAATACAGGGGCTCTGTAATGACTCTGTTCAACTTCTGAAAAGTTTTGCGAAGGCTTGCATCCCATTTGGGTAGATATTGTTACAGGGCAACACTCCATTTAGTTATTCCAGCTGCCAGATCATGTCCGTGGAAACATTTGGATATGAGTGTGAGAGTGAGGACTTTGAGAGTGAGGCGATTTACCAACACACTTATTTTTCACAAGTGTTCACCTAATCTAATGTTACTATGCCACAGGATTTATGTAGGTATGTGCTATACTCTTGAAATCAAATAGCCATGCACATAAACTCTGTGGTACACTTACACAAGATGCTTCTAGGTATTCCTTGGCCCCATAGACAACCCAAAACTGCAGGCAGGGATGGAAACACCAGTTGCCACTAGTGTTGATGGCACTGGAAACCCCTCACTACATCCTCAGCTGTGCATGGGGCTTCACGGTGTCAAGTTCAGGTGTCACAGTTCTGGCTGTGCTCAGAGGAAATTGTCTCCTAGTTTTTCCTTAGTGCATCCTAACCACATTGTCAAGGGTTAATTCTTAATCTGCCAATACTTTCTCTCTGAATTTTTAGTTCCTGATCACCATCACACTCTGATCTCCTATCAAGGGATCTAGCCTCCCACAAAGCAAGAATTTCTCTTCAATCTCAGATCGGTCACAAGGTCTTCTATGTTTTCAGCTTCTTTTGATAATAGCTGTTTTAAAGCATCACTCTCTCATGTCTCATCTTGATGTGGAGTGCAGTGCTCCTATTCCTGCTGCACACTTTCAAGTTAACTTCCTCTGAGTTAGCTGAAAAACATTAAAAGCATAAAGTGTTTTACAGCCAGCTGCTGTCAGAAATAAAGCAACCTTCTGACTGTTTTCCTTTCTGCAGCACATTTAATGTGGTGATACAATATGAAGCAGTGGCTCTCCTCTCTCCCTAAAGGTACAGTTCTTTTAGGGTTTGTAACCGGGCTCAACTTCCAACCAGTGTGTAACTACTTTTCATTAGTTTAGTTTACTCCTTATACCATGAAATGTTCATTAATCACTCCCAAGCAGTGTGCCAGGGCCCCACATTCTTTATGGTCTGAGTTTCAATTATTTCACATCGTGCGACTAGGGTACTTTCACACATGAGAATTGCTGTGCAGTAGCGTGTTATCATACATTAGCTGCTCCTGATTAATTGTCTGTGTTTCTATGTTTTTCAGTTCATGGTAGCTTGCCATACAAGAGCTTGCCAAATGCAAAGATCTTTGTTCCCTTTATTTAGGGAACAAAACTGAAGCTACCTGAGGTGTCTTGCTCATACCTGGTGGTTTTCAGTAAATGTGTCTCTGTGTTCACCTTAGTATGCAAAGAATGTTGTTTCCAGGATAATGGCTCCCATTGCTGCTGAAAAAAATGTGTGAAGGACACTTGGCATATTGATTGGCTTGTTACTCTTCTCTGAAATGAGATTCATTACCTGACTTATGTTGTTAGGTATAATACACAAGTACATGAGATGATTGCCATGGGAATAATGTTTAAGCTGCCTGCCAGCCCTGTCAGCCAATAAATCAAGGCCTGAAAGGCTCTAGAAAATTTGCAAAGCTGAGGAGAGAGCTTCATTCCTTCAGGCATCTTCCAGTTCCTTAATCCCTGCAGAGTTAATGTTCACAAGGATTCATCTCCAGCACATTGCCCAAGATCCGATAAGCTGCCAGTGTTGTGGGAGGCTTCATTTTTGGGTATTCAGCACAAGAATCTTAATAAAACCTCACTTCCAGGGGATGACACTCAGCTTTTCATGAAGTCTGTCCCCACCACACACTTTCCGTGTGGGCACAAAAACCCACCAGCAGCTCCAAAGGATTTCTGGAAGTCCTGTCCTAAGAGGACCACTTGGGTTTCCTTATTTTTTGTCTTGAATTTCCGGGGTGTGAACTCTGATTCTCCAGACATGTTCAGCATGAATTAGTTTGACTTCAGGTGAACATGTCTCTGACATTTCACGGCCAATCTATTTCAATGTCAATTTAAATATGTCTATTTAATGTTGCTATTTCCTCTCTAGTGCCAATTTTTCTGAAAGAGAAAATCGCTATCGATATTAAGATCAAAAAGGAGAAACTCTTTCTTATTGTCAACTTTATAAAGTTCAGTAAGTAAATAAGTCGTTTACACACTGAAAGAGATTTTTTATGCGCTGCCCTTTTTCCATTGCACTGTTGCAAATGCATATTGTAACCAGTCGTAGGATTTTGAACTCAGGATTAATCGCTCATAGACCAACAGCAAAATTTTGCTAAGCTAGCTGTAATTAAAACTTTTTTCTGCAACGTCCAAATATACAGACAGTCTTCTAACACCTTTGGTTTTCTATGCCGTTGTTTGGTCTGTGACTCAGATGCATAATTTCCATTAAATGCAATGTGGGTTGAAACCTTACATAGCCCAATGAAATGCATGGGTTTTCTTGTCTACGGTAATTGCTCTCATTTGTGCTGTACAAAAATATTTACAGAAAAATATAAAGCTAGACTCATAGGCGGTGTAAGTCTGTGTTCCCAGAAATCATAGAATCATAGTAAAATAGGACTTTGAGAGACCACCTCCTCCATCATCTGTCCCAGGATGTGATCAGCCCTACCTATTTCAGTTCTCTATGTAAGTTTTCTTAATTCCTCATTAAAACCTTGCACAAGTTTTTGTACACGTGCAAGGTTACCTGACTTGTTCTTAAAACCCCAAGTGATGGAGCCTCTGCAACATGCCTGCGGCAACCTGTTCAGAGCTTCTCAGTCACAGCTGATGAGGCTTTATCCCCGATGTCTGCCCTAATTCCCCCTTGTTGTGGTTTAAACCTGTTATTGCCACTCCTGTTTCTATCATTGGAGCCAGTGAACACATATCACAGCAGATGCCCTTCAGTATTTTAGGGTTATAATTACCTTCAGTGTGGATCAGTTTTTTCAAAGGAAGAATATATAAGGCACCACTTTTTCCCCATAAGTGCTTACTGTCAAAAAAAGAAAGGAAAGAGAGAGAAGGTGATACTCCAAGAATGCCAGAACACTGAAAGACAGCAAGGTCGTGTACTATACACTATCCCATACTACTTCTCATTTAATTAATAGCTTCATCCTGCAAACACTTGAATAATTTTATTCCAGTAAGCTTGTGGACTCATAAATATTGGCAACATTCATTCATAGAAACATCTTTCTTCATGGGCTCCAGGCCTGATTTATAAGCCCAAACAGTTGAAGTCTGAATTGATCCTCATATTTCTGTATAAATATGCTGGAAAGCAGCCTTCTCTTGAATTATTGCATTAAAAAAATAAGAAGATATTCATACTTACTCAAAAACCTACATGAGTAATAGGTTACCAGAACGTGCCAATGTCCAGTCAATTTTAGAGATTGCATCATCTGTTTTGTTTTGGCAAATCGTGCTGTTAAACAATCTTCAAAAATTTCACATTTGAGATCTGCCTCAAACATAAATTCCCTTTAAGTGGTGCATTTCAGGAGCCTGTCAAAAAAAAACAGGGTCCAATGTGTTGTAGTGAAATTCAAAAGAATGTACACTTACATATGTATGCCTACACACATATATGTGTGTGTGTATATTTATATATATGTATTTTGCAGTTTGAAAGCCAGATTCAGCCATAAAAACTCTATTCACTCTTTTTCTCTCTGTAATGGAAAAGATGAGTCAATCATTAACCCAGTGCTTGGGCCTGAATCTCCTCCCCAAAGCTGGCACAAACAGAAGTAACCCAAATGAATTATTTGGAGTTACATCAGCATGAAAGCAAACCAGCTGAGAGAAGAATAACATTTCTCTGTGCATGAAGATGAAGAGGTTTATTTTAGTTTCAGTTATTCCCAGGCTTTTCAGCTGGGAATACTTTTTTTTTTTTCACTTCATATGCTGTAACTTGAGGCTGCTATAAAAACTCCGCTACTCTTTTGAAAGTCAGGCTTCCTTCTTCCTTTGTAGCATCTGTAACCCTTGACTCTCTCACAGAAAATGCGTTCCTCAAAGACTTCTCACAAGAATGACTGATTCGAGGTTGGTTTTCAACTAGCTTGTATTTTGTATGACAGGGAATACAAGCAACATTGACCTAATCTTATCATCTGAGGCATGAAAAAACGAATAAATTAAAAAGTGAATGATTTGCATTTGCTGCAAGCATTCATGGCTGTTTGCCCATAAGATCAATTTTATGGACTCATTGGTCCCACATCCTGCAGGATCTGGGAGCCATATCTACATGGCTTTTGCATAAGCCCAGCTCTGCTTTATCCAGCCTGTTTGGATCCAATGCAGCCCATGGCAGCCCAAGCTGACAGCAGATATCCACCGTGTTGTAACGTTGTACATTAGCAACCCCCAAAATGACCACTGTCACCTTCCTCCAGTTACATCCCTGCATCATTTAAGACTCTTCTTATGTGGCTGAGATATGCCCACTGTGTAGACTGTATGCAGCACCACATAAGGGTAACTCAGGGAGGACAGGTATCCCACAAACCTTTGCTGTGTACCTGCAAAGACCCTTTTAGCACTCATATTGTGTTGGCTTTCTTGGCATCATGATGTCTCTATCACCTTTCACTCTATCTTCAGTTACCCATTGCAGTCCACCCATGGTCCATATAGACATCGTCACCTCGACATACATGGACCAGCTGATACTATTTGCAAAACAAAAGTGGAAAGAGGAGCTGGAATGAGACCTTAGCACATCCAGAACTGCAAGTCAGGCTTAACTGGTGGACAAAACTCAAAAATCTTTTGACAACCTTGTGACACATATGCCTGGCAGTTGTGAAGCCAAGACTTGGTGCTCCTCAGGAGCTCGCTCCCAGAACGGGTGTCCGAGCTGAGCCAAGGAGATGAGGGAGCTAGGGTTGGCCAGCTGCAGCCCTTCCACCTCATTTCAGTTCAGATATGTGGCACAGAAGACACAGGAAATCGCTACCCAAGAACACAAACCAAAATATACACGGATCTTTAGTTTCATTTTAACAGCCCCAAAAGGCCGCTGTTTTTCATTAGAAGTATGATATCTGAAAGGCTGGAAGGAGAAGGCATCTTCACAAGAGATGGAGCTGGCAGGAGCCCAATAGATTATCCTCTCCATCCCTTTATCACAAGGCAAGATCAGCCCTACCCAAGACCTTCTCAGTAAATGTTTGTCTAAGTTATTTTGAAAAGAAAAAGAAATTATGGAGTTCCCATTCCTTCCCCATGAAAGCTATTCCAGTGTATCACTAGTCCTAGCATTAAATTATTTTTTCAATGTCTTAACTAATAATACAAGATAAAAATTTCAATATGATTTCTCAGTCACAAACTCTAAAAAATTTCTCTGTAAACATTCTCACCAAAGTATCATTTTATTATTATTATTATGATGTTACTAGGATTATTTCAATAACAGTGTAACCTAAAGGTTTCAGGGTCAGGACAAAACTGAAACAAGCCACTATTTCAAACTATCAGTCAAAGCTATCAGTCAAACCACAGCCATCAGCTAAACCGAACCAATCTGATCTTCTTGGGACACCCTACACAACCAAAGGCAAAGTCAGCTGAGGAAGTCACTGGGGATATCTTTCTTAAAGAGCAATGATTCAGAGCGGGATTAGAAAGTACATCCAAATGTCTGACCCAACCAGCCCTTACTGCAATTTCAGGCCAAGATGTCTTGTCCTCAGCAGACACAGAGAAGAGATACACCTCTCTCTTTGTCACTATCAGCTTATTTGAAAGCTGTTGGCATATCCTGCTTTCCTGCTCACTTCTCTTCATAGAATCACAGAATCATAGAACAGTTTGAGCTGGAAGGGACCTTTAAAGTCTAGTCCAACCCTCCTGCAGTGAACAGGGACATCTTCAACTAGATTAGGTTGCTCAGAGCCCCATCCAACCTGAGCTTGAATGTTTCCAGGGATGGGGCATCTGCCACCTCTCTGGGCAACCTGTGCCAGTGTTTCACCACTCTCATCATAAAAAATTTCTTCCTTATATCTAGTCTAAATCTACCCTCTTTTAGTTTAAAACCATTACCCCTTGTCCTGTCGCTAAGGTTCTGCTAAATATTTGTCCCCATCTTTCTTGTAGGCCCCCTTTAAGTACTGAAAGGCCACAATAAGGTCTTCCCGAAGCCTTCTCTTCTCCAGGCTGAACAATCCCAACTCTCTCAGCCTTTCCTCATAGGAGAGGTGCTCCAGCCCTCTGATCATTTTTGCGTCCCTCCTCTGGACCTGCTCCAACAGGTCCATGTCTTCCCTGTGCTGAGGACCTCAGAGCTGGACACAGTACTGCAGGTGGGGTCTCACAAGAGCAGAGCAGAGGGGAAGAATCACCTCCCTCGACCTGCTGGCCACGCAGCTTTTGATGCAGCCCAGGGTACGATTGGCCTTCTGGGCTGTGAGCGCACATTGCCGGCTCACATCCTGCTTTTCATCCACCAGTACCCTCAAGTCCTTCTCCTCAGGGCTGCTCTCAATCCCTTCATTCCCCAGCCTGTATTGATACCAGGGGTTACCCCGACCCATGTGCAGGACCTTGCACTTGGCCTTGTTGAACCTCATGAGGTTCACACAGGCCCAATTCTCAAGCCTGTCAAGGTGCCTTTGGATGGCATCCCGGCCCTCACGTGTGTCAACCGCACCACTCAGCTTGGTGTCATCTGCAAACTTGCTGAAGTTGCACTCAACCCCACTGTCTATGTAATTGATGAAGATATTAAACAGCACTGGTTCCAGTACGGACCCCTACGGGACACCACTCATCACTGATCTCCATCCAGACATCGAGCCATTGACCACTGTCCTGTGGATGCGACCATCCAACTAATTCCTTATCCACCGGACAGTTCATCCATCAAATCCATATCTCTCCAATTTAGAGAGAAGGATGTTGTGGCAGATCATGTCAAAGGCCTTACAGAAGTCCAGATAAATGACATCCATAGCTCTTCCCTTGTCCACTGACATAGTCACTCCCATCGCAGAAGGCCACTAGGTTGGTCAGGCAAGACTTGCCCTTGGTGAAGCCATACTGGCTGTCTTGAATCACCTCCTCATCCTCCACGTGCCTTGGTATATCTAAACATTCCCAATTGCTTCCATCCTTTGCCAGGGCCATGTTCCCTACAGCCTGATCCTTGTTAGCATCCTCTGGCTTCCTCCTCAAAAAACCTCGGAGTCCACCTGGGACCCACTGCAGTCAAAGAGAAGATGACCTCTAAATGCTCCAGCCTTTAAATACAGGTTTCCCAGGCTGCACTAAACCAGCAGCTTTTCTCTTCATACAGAGTCTGTGCTCAGAGGGACTTGTCCCTTGCATCCAGTCTGGCTGTATTTTTACTGTTCAAGCAAAAAACTAAGCTTTGGTTGAAAGCATTTCCCTAATACTTTGGTTTCCTCTTCAGTTCCTGTCCCCCTGTTTTGTTTTGTTTGATTTAGTATCTCAGGATGATTCAGAAACTCACAGGAACCCAAGGGGATTGCAGCCACTGGGATTCATTTGCTGCAGCAGCCCTGGAAGCGGCACAAACCATGAAGCTGTGTGTTGTGCTGTGTTTCAGATCTTGCCATCTCTTCCTGCCTGTTGCTCTGTTTCCACCAGATATTCCCATCCCTGGAGCAGAGTTGCAGAATGAATGACAGGACTGGTCCTGATTCTGTGAAATCAGTCCTCTGCACTGCTTTAAACTATTCTAGCAAACTCTGTAGTGAAAGCCACTGGTCAGCTGTGGGGGAGGGTGGTAAAACCAGCCAGAATTGTTAGCTTCTGAAATGTTTAAAATTCAGATCCACAGACCTAAATTTTGTGAGTATGAGGATGCCACTATGATGCTGTTGAACGTGCAAAGTGGAATCAACAGAGTAAAACTAGTATAAATTTTCAAATGGACACTTATTTTGATGCAGGTAATGTTCTCTTGTAGAGTAAGTCCATTAAAGCAGGTTAAAGGCAAACCAAAATATATCAGCCTGTCAATGAAAGAAATGCATCTTCCCAGCAATTTGTATTGACAAGGCTGTACTGGGTTAATTAGCTCGGTAGTCAAGAGCATTGCACATCCTTTAACCTTTGCATTGAGTGTCTGAGTCATGTTCTTTTCTCTCTTAAAAAAGAAAAAGCAATGCTGGGGAACGATGTCAAATCTGGTATGACTCCATATAGCAGCTGGAACATAGATAAATTTCTGCTTACACAAACCTTTCTCCAAACGACTTTTAAGCTGGGCTTCGATGTCCAGACCTTGGTAATTTTTTTCCTCCCTAGTCTATCCATTGCTCTAATAAAAACATTACCTCTCTCTACAAACCTTGTGTTACTTATATCCTCAGGACATCAGGGCTATAGAAACATTCCTATTAAAAAGTCAAATGAATAATACATTAAGGAGGATTTCTCTGTAAACATGTCTTTCATGTCTTGTGTTTACTTACTTGTAAAAAAAAAAAACCACAAAAAAGAGCGCTTTGCTCTACAGCTCAAGAGAAAGGTGCAGAGAAGGATGACAAAGATGATAAAAAAGTGAGGAATAGCAGCCTGAGGAGGAACAATTAAATAACCTTGGACTCCTTCCCAGGCTGAAGAGGTGGTTAAGGGAGTATGAGAAAGGTTTACCACACTTCTATCCCTCTGCTAAACGGTTTTCAGTTGTTTGACATCAAACTGACAGACTGCAAGGAGCATTCCCATAGTGGCTCTCCTGGCTCTGCAGATGCTATAAAATGAAAGAGGGACAAGGAATAAGCTCAAGGGGTGGGCTGCTGCCTGCAGGCTTCACGCCCACCAAAATATCCTCATGCCATGTCCCAAGGTGTAAAACATTTGCTGTCAGGTTCCTGCTATGAAGCACAACCTTAGCAGGCTCCGCTGCTGCCTTATTGTTGTGACCTTGACCTGAAAACAAGATAATAAAGGTATGGAGATAATAAAGACAATGCAGAGAACAAACCTCTCTCAGGACCATGGGAACACAAGACATGGCATGGAGAAGAGCCATGGCCGAGTGCAATGCAGTGTGGACATATCCAGGAACTGTTCCCAGGACAGGCAACTGGTGCCTGTTTTGATTTAGCAGTCTAGATATAGCCACTGGTGCAGGATCAGGGCTTAATAAATACAATTAAGTTTCTCCACACAGCAACAACCTTGGAGAGACCAAAGGCCTTAAGGGGCTCGATTCTGGTCAAGAAAAAACCTTAACAGAGGCTCAAGCAGGGGCAGTCTACAGTGGAAAACCACCTTTTATTCCTTGCCCCGCCAATGGTTCGAAGGCTCCCTTTGGATGCTGAAGTAGACTTCCAGTTCCTTCTCCCAAGTGATTTCTATTTTTCAAACATTATTCTCCTGTGTCTCTAGCCACCTCTGGCTGTGCTAAAACACTTTGGGACCAAACACTTTGGTTCCTCAAGGCAGGCCAATGGACCTGTGTAGCTGATTTTTCTTTCAGCCCCAAGCACGCTGTGCCCAGCGCCATAAGGAGACCTGTAACCCTGCAGCAATGAAACAATTCATTATAATAATTAAATCAGTGTTTCATTTCTCAGTCTGATCTTATTTTGCCTGGCTGTTGGCCTGCAAGAGCACCTCTGGGGTTTATTGCAGTGTTGCACGTTACTGAGGGAGCTATCTTTGCTGTCTTCCAGCCTTACAGGGCAATACTTCCTCTGGAGCGCATGCTCAGTACCGTGTCTCAGCGTCATTTCACATAGTAAAAATCACAGAATCACAGAATGTTAGGGATTGGAAGGGACCTCGAAAGATCATCTAGTCCAACCCCCTGCTGGAGCAGGATTACCTAGATCATGTCACACAGGAACACGTCCAGGCGGGTTTTGAATGTCTCCAGAGAAGGAGACTCCACAACCTCTCTGGGCAGCCTGTGCCAGTGTTCAGTTACCCTCACCGTAAAGAAGTTTTTCCTCATATTTATGTGGAACCTCCTGTGTTCCAGCTTGCACCCATTGCCCCTTGTCCTGTCAATGGATGTCACTGAGAAGAGACTGGCTCCATCCTCATGACATTTGCCCTTTACATATTTATAAACATTAATGAGGTCACCCCTCAGTCTCCTCTTCTCCAAGCTAAAGAGACCCAGCTCCCTCAGCCTCTCCTCATAAGGAAGATGTTCCACTCCCTAATAAGGCTTGTGGAGCCACATCCCACATCTGTCTGTTGCTTCATACCTTTGTGACAGTTTCAAGAAGATCAGACTGAGGGCTCTGAGTATCTTATATTTCACAGAAAGAGGCAGAAGATGGAGACCCATCCTCACTTACAAACGCTGCAGTGGTAAACACAACCCTTATTAGACCTTGGAAAATCCACACAGGAGAAACCTCTTTGCTGCTGCATGGGCCATGCAAGTTGGTGAAAGAAACCAGTCCCCCACAGCAAATCCACAGGTAAGTCATGGAATTACTTCTTTCCTTCCTTAAACTGTCAGCTTGGAAAAAATCCACCCCAGCACTGCATTGTCCTTCTGTGGGAAAGGGGGAAACTGAGACACGCAAGTTTCTCTGTGCTGTCAAAAGGAAGAAGAACCCAGAGTTCCTGATCTGGGTGCTTTATCCCCCACATCGCACCGCCGTGCAACAATTCAAGCCGTACAATTGCCAGCTCTGCTTTCGTGGGACAGTGGCTGCAGGGGGTGATTACAGAGGAGCCCCAAAAACTCCTTTCAGCAGCTCTCGTGTAGTCTGCCAGCATCTGGACAGCCCACAGCTTCCCCAGTCTAAAACAATTCCCCTACCAACATCAAATATTCATGTCGTTGAGGGGGAGGGAGGCCAGTCAATGTTTAGGGAGAGGAGGAAACCAGTGTACTTGACTAGAACGTGGGAGGTGGCTAATCATGAAAGATCATGGTAGAAATCATCAGTGAAAACACAAAAGAAGACAGGATGTTATCTCCACCAGACATGATTAAGAGCATTGTTTGGATGTCAGAGAATTGGTCAACGAATTTTTTGCCTTCCAGGAGAATTGTGCTGCAGGATTTTGGTTTATACCTGAGAAAACAATCTTATTTCTAACTGCAAGTTTAAGATTGGAAAGTGAGAGGGATATATGAACCCAAGCCATATCCTGCATTTTCAGTGAGCAACAGACAGCCTTTGAGTGAGGGAATTTGTACAATTCCCTTCCATAGACCATCAACTCTAAAAACTAATGATTATAGGGTACTGCAGGCTAGAGTTCAAAAGTGCAGAAAAGAACCTGGAGACAAACATCTGGACCCCGCACTTCAAGAAAGATGTTGAGGTGTTGGAGCGAGTCCAGAGGAGGGCGACCAAGCTGGTGAAGGGTCTGGAGGGTCTGACCTACGAGGAACGGCTGAGGGAGCTGGGGTTGTTTAGCCTGGAGAAGAGGAGGCTCAGAGGTGACCTTATTGCAGTCTACAACTACCTGAAGGGAGGTTGTAGCGGAGTGAGAGTCGGCCTCTTCTCCCAGGAAACTAGCGATAGGACAAGAGGACACAGCCTCAAGCTTCACCAGGGGAGGTTCAGGTTAGACATTAGGAAGCATTTCTTCTCAGAAAGGGTCATTAGACATTGGAACAGGCTGCCCAGGGAGGTGGTGGAGTCACCATCTCTGGAGGTGTTTAAGAAAAGACTGGATATGGCACTTAGTGCCATGGTCTAGTTGACATGGTGGTGTCAGGGCAAAGGTTGGACTTGATGATCCCAGAGGTCTCTTCGTTGGAAGAGATTCTGGTTGATTCTGTGATTCTGTGATTTCAGTGAAGAACATGGATCATGTTTTAATTGCCTTCTTTATTTCTGTATTTCTGTGGAATGCTTCTAAATCAGTCATTAATCAATTGAATTCCCATGAGAAAGAGTCAGGGCTTGTTTCGCTTACCTAAACATAGATGCCTGAGGCCATCTGAGATGCCCAGGGTAACTGAGACATTCATATAACACTGGCTACGTAGGACCTGTGCCTTTCTGGATGTGTGGCTAGAAGCTGAGCATGGTAGCACAATCCTCAGGCGCATCAAAAATGGTACTAGACACCTATGACAGAGCAACTGTCTGGCACCCTCGAAGTCCAGGCACCCTGCTACAAAATCAGCTCAATTTTCTGCCAAGAATGTGACATTTCAGTGCAATCCAGCAAGTGATAATCCTGTAAATGCCGAGAAAAGTTAAAGAGCAGTCTGGCACTTCACAACCAACCAGCTAGTCCCTGAAGTATTTTACTCACTTTTGTTTTAAGCTCTTCTTTAGCAAACATAGCATGTCTGAATACAAATTACCACAAAGATCAAAATGTTCAGATCTGAAAATACTTCACAACAACTGTCTGCTTTAACCTTTGCATATTTTACATATTTTTTCCTTATAATTATATTCCACCCACTAAAGGATTTCAGAAGCACCAGAAGGCAATGCTTCTATAGAGGGTATTTGTTAGAACGTAATATCTGCTATAAAGTATAGCTGGGAATTATTAGAAAGTGTCCTGAAATAAATGTTCTTCATTAGACCTATGCTAATTCAGAGGATTATATCATTTTGAAGCAAGAAAGTATATGCAAATAACATCTGTCTCATAACTGGAAAATGGCCCCAAGCCTAAAAGTTCGAGTCTGGATCTAGATCTTACACTTCACGAAGTGTCAAGAGCTCCAGGCTTGGGATCTTGCTGAATAAAACATCAGAAACAAATTAGAAATAAGACTACCAGCAACGCAGAGAGGTCCCAGCACCCAGGGTCTCTGATGAGCAAGTCAGGTGTGGAGGCACAGACATCAGATAAATTCAGGGATCAGGAGAAGAAGATCATACATCAATCTCTAACTCCTACAAGAATTAAATGCGGATGTACTATAACCATCCACTGGTCCTTTAACCGTATAACTGACATCTCTGTCTCAGCTGTTCAGTGTACCAGCCACATTTACCAGGGACAGAGTGGAACATGGAGAGGACAACTAGAGGTGGATAGCTATATCTTCACAGGAATGGGTTTACCTGGAAAGTTCTCAGGACTTTAAATCCCTTACTTTCCTTCCCCCATTAGCATGCTGGCAGAGCAGATGTTCCTATATCATATTGATTTGCACACCATAGAATTACACCAGCCTGCGTCTGTTCACGAGAGATATTTATACCTGAAGGAAACAGCACTTTGGGGTGTAGAAATGAGAGCACAGACTGAAAAAAAAAAAAGAAGTGAGGTAAACCTATTGTGTATGATGTCAGCTTGGTACCCACGGAGGATGAGGTCCAGGCTGGAGCCTACTCTTCAAGAAAGGTGTGGAACAGAAGAGGGTGGCAAGAAAAACCTCAGAGGCTGAGAAAACATCATCTACAAGGAAAAGTAGGCTGAACTGGAGCAATGTGCCATCAAGACAGACAAACTCAGTGCAGGCAGGTGGGCGTTCAGTCTCTCAGAGTTACTAATGGCAAATGAAGTAAGAAAAATCATAATAGGCCAAACACACAGTAATACGTCCTTCAATATTCCCAGCCTCCAGCAACTTGCATTTCCAGGACTTCCTAAGCCAGAAAGGGTCTGCTGGAATTTAATAACCCTCAAGGGATTTTTATCCGTGTATTTGTCTAAGTGCTTTTTAAACCTGCCTAAGCTTTCAGTGGTCACAACATCCTCGAGTGAGAGGTTTCACAACTTAATTACAGGTCTTGCATGCTGCACGAAGAACTACAGCTGCATGTTTCCTTCAATCTATTTATTTTGTATGACTTGATGGTAATTTGATGTTCTTGTACTAGAGAAGACTGTGGGCAATCATCTCTTATATGTTGTCTCAATGGCACTCATGATTTTATGGGTCTGTGTCATATCACAGGATAAGAAGTCAGAGCCTTCAGCTACATTGTGGTGGATTCGAGTTGGCCATTAAAGAAAAATCATCTTTCTAGTGGTAAAGAGAATGAGATGTTGAAATAGATTATATGGTAAGAGGATTGAGCTTGATTGCATAGGTGTCAGGAAGGCAGACAACCAATGATGTTCATGGTGCAGTTTATCCCACTCTGAAGTATATGTTCACATTCAGTCAATTAAATTGCACTTTAAACTCCACTGACTATTGACGAGATCTCCAATGACAACCATGGAGCCTCAGCAGCCTCCTCACAGGGAGACAGCTAAAGTTAGAGGGGAAGAATCCCACCCATTTGAGTCAACCCAGGCAAAGCAGGACTGCCAAACTTCCATCTTTAGCAAAACTATAGCAATCATTGAAATCTACTGAAATGCCATAACAATTATTTAAGTTAATGCCTTCAAATACTTGTTTTCCCTATGTGTTCTTTGATGTCAAGCACACATAACTCCAGTTCAACTCTCATATATTCTTCTGACTTTGCAATTTTGTGTAGTGAAGATGCAAACAGTGGCTGTGCTCTGCCAGATCATGGAGGAGAAGTGGAACCAAGACACTGAACTATGGTAGGAAAGGATAGCATCACTTGAGTTTCCTTGTGCTCAGCAGAGCCCTGTAACAGATATTTTCCCCATTGACAGTTTAATGCTGTGGCTTTGCCCACTAGAATGGTTCCTCCTGTCCCAAACCTACAGGAACTTCAGGGATCCACAGCTGGCCTCTGCCTCTCCCAGTTGTCTTCAGTACCTTTTCTGTCTGAGTTTTGCCCTTCAGACCTTCCTTAGGCCCCAAATCAGAAGCCCTCAAAGTCCGTGAAGGGACTCAAAATTCACCCAAAATTACTTGAATGGTGGAAGTGACTAAAAGAGGACCTTGGCTTTGACAAGCATCACCAGCTCAGCCAAGACACAACCATCCTCAGCACCAAGGACCTACCTGGATTCCACAACCCAGATCCACATGAGTATTCGGCCTCCTAAATCGTAGCTACATTAAGAGCAGTAGAAAGATGAAGCCTCAACAGTTCCATGTCCAAGGTCCCTCATGGAGCTGATTTCTCAGTCAGTGCAACCACTATGGCTAATCCCATGTCAGATGGCTAATTCACCATCTCTCCATTCCTTCCATGTACCTTTCATTATCCCTACGTCTAATTACCTAGATCTAAAGGAATGCTAAAATAAAATTTTTCATGAATAATGACACCTCTTAAATCTATGTACCATAATAATAGCAATTAATTCGAACAGGCCATTTAAAAGCTATTGTATTGAGCTTAGCACAAGCCAAATTGACATGCAAAAGCCTTTTATAACCCAGTACTCTCTGTACTATCATTAATTATCTGCTAATTAAACAACAAAGTTCCCTTGCAATGCCCCAGTTAGACATCATTACTAAACATTTTGCCACCACTTAGTGGATTAATGTGGCTAATTAAACAACTTGCAGCATGGAGGCAAGATCGAGGCATGTCACTTTAAATGAGGTGTGCAAATCTCTGTAAATTGTTTGAAGTCAAAACCTGCTTGGCCTATATCGACAGAAAGGATTACTTTAAAAGTCAATATCTTTATTCTATTATTTTTTCCCATCCTGGGGGTATAAAAACAAAAAAACTGCCCACAAACTCCAATAACAAATTGCCATTGGAAATGTTGGCTTTTCCATGCTCAAAGAAGAGACTGATCATTTGCTCAAAGTTTTCAGGGGGTGGGAGTGTGAGGGTTTTACAACAAGGGTTTGATCAAAAGTCTCCCAATGAAATTTCCATTCATGATGAAATTTGAATCCTTCAGCTTCACCTATGAACCTGCTGGGAGGACCTCACTCCATACTGGAGCTCAACTGCACCTATAACTGGGAACTCCTGCTGGAAGCGTTCATATGCCACTACATTCAGTAGAAAGAGTTTGAGGATAATTTCTTTCCTTCAGTAGGCTGCCCTGCTGCCGAGAGTAACCAAGCCCAGGTTACTAGAGCTGTGATTGCATGAATATTTCCAGATCCATTCTACTTCCAGGAAATTTGTGGTTTTGCAGGTTCAGCCTCAGCAGCTGCCAGCTTTCCAGTTTGTGATGCAGCTGCCACTTTCTAGCCGTTGTTCAGCTAACATCCACCATGGAGGGTATCTATTCTGAGTTATACTCTTCAGATCAACAGCTATGGAAAGACATTAAGGTCTATTTAATCTAAAGAGAGATGATTTTGAGTTGCAAACCCATAACATATGTGAGAGCACTCATAGTGCACTTGTCTGTCTCCACTGACCCCAGGTGATTAGCAGGAGTTAGACACCTGACATTCAAATTTTGGAGTCAGAAATTTCTCATAACTCACAGCACAATGGGTTCCTAATCCACAATGAGGAGCACATCACTAATGAAACGCTAATAATCTTTAAAGTAACAGCCTCACCCCAAACAAAGCACAGCATTGCTCTTTTCTGTTTACAGCAGCTGAGAGTGTGCAAAAGCTCTTTTAGGATGTCTAAGATTCCTCCTTGGAGCTGTACCACGGACTGTTCACATGTCCCAGTGACTCTGATGACTATGTTGACATCCAAATCCATGACAGCAAAGGGCAAACCCAAATCACTGTGTTTCTACCCTAGGAAGCAGTAAACCAACAACCTGCCAGTGAAAAAATATCTTAGAAAAACATGATTAGGTGGTAAGGCAATAAACAGCATGCTAGGTATTTTTGTGTCCTAAGCTATGTCTGACGATGTACGGAGGGTTCAGATATGTGTTCAGATAAGGCGATCACAGTGAAACTGAAACTCCCTGCATGATAACTAGTTCTTACTAAAGTCAAGGATGTTGCCTGAATTATTATAAAATACGAGGCACCTACCAGAAGCAAGCATGTCCAATATTATATTGTCCAATGGCACTCCAAAAATACCCGTGAAACAGTTGGCTTGTACACTTCCCACCAGGAGGCAGTCATTAAATCACTTTTAATTTGCAGGTGAAGACCTTGACTTTTCACTTCACCTGCACTGCTGGATTGAGCAGTGGCTGCTCTGTTCTTCATTTGGTGTCAAATTGAGCACAGAAGGATTCAAAGCGAAAGTCACACACACAAACGTATGAAAACGATCCCTTTGGGTTTTTTTGTGGTCTACAGTTTGATCACCAAGCTGCCTTGGAAGAGTGATTGACACCTGACTGTATCTCTGGCAGGTTAGATGGAGATATCCTGGTTATCCATCTCTATTCTGCTGTGGCCTTCAGTGTGCTCACTGCTCTAGGATGCCACCGCCTGATCCCAGGTTAATGCGGTCATATGTCACATGAGTTAGAATAAAACCTACTCATGTACGAAGGAGCACTTCCTGCCTTCCTTTCAGCCTCGTATATATCGTCACCCTCTGCTTATTATAGTGCCCAGTGCCCGGTCACAAGTGATCGCTTCCCCTTTCTCCCTTTACACTGCAAATTATTGCACAAACAGAGAAAAATAGCCCCTACCCAAACTGAACAAATGCTCATAGGGAGGGAAAGAACATTATTTGAGCAGGGGATACAAATGCTTGTTAACGGGCTCAGCAGAGCACCCTGACGAAGAACAGCCAAACAGACATGTGCAATAATAAAAGTGATATCTCAAAGTTTAGGTTGCAGGAGGAAGACCAGTTCCAGCACATGGTGAGTGAGTGGATTGGCAGTGTGAGATAGACAGTGGTACAACTCCTCCGACACGTAGGTGACAGCCCTCTGCTTGGTCGGCTGCAGAGCTAGTGCCATCTCCACTGCAAAGAACCTGGAGAACAAGATATGACCTTTGGGGACACTTGGGCAGGTTAGACAGGAGCAGCCACCTCCTCCACAGCCCCACAGTCCTTGGCAGGAACAGCAAAAATAAAATTGCATCAACCTTCTCTAAGTGGCAAGCAAATGGCTGTGCAACATCAGCCTGTGCCAGTGGTGTAGTTCCCAATCTTGTATCCCTCCTGCTCCACGTATTCCAGATTATCTCCCCAAATACAGACGTACGCCTTCTGAAAGCTCTCCTACATAGTCTCTTGCTGCGCACGGCTGTGCCCATCTCTGCAATTTTTCTCATTTTCCCTTGAGTCCATAGGTCTTCTCAGCTGTGGGACTGATGGTGACTCAGACACAGTACTGAGGCACTGAAGCATGGATTAAAGGTTCAAGCATGGAAGAGTCAGTCTGTCTACTTCCACGCTTCTTTCACATTAGACAGGGAAAAATGGCTGTACAGATATAACAGCCTGAAACAGTTTCCCTGTCTCAGTCACGTCATTGGTATTGCGAAGTATGTCCCCTCTCTTCCAGTATCTGGACAAGAGCAACAAGAATATTTGCAAAACCGATAGTGAGACTGGTGAAGAATACAAATATACACATGTATAAATACTCGTGTAGGCAGATGGCACACAAGGCTGTTCTGTTACTGCAGCTCTCTGTCATCTGGGCATCTCTTTTTATATCTCTAAGCTGCTGCCACCTCCTGTTTGCCCTGCTGCTGCAGATGACGAGGCCCCCTCCTTGGTTGTAGATGCAGACACCATGGCGATATCCTGGGGCGTGCGGGGGTGTTATATATATATGTAGGCTCTTGATATCCTGTGTAAATGATGCCCTTGCTACAGCCCTGCATCTAAACATTTCTGCAGATATCACACAGGTATATATGAACATGGGTTTGTATGCGTGAATATCTTGCCTTTCGTTGTTTGTATGTTTAATGCACAATGGTTTCACTATTCAGTTTTCTGGCTCTTAAAAAGTGTGGTTTTTCCCCTTAAACTAAGCTCTTAGCCTGCATCTTACCTGACTCTCCTAGTAAACCCCAAACACAGACCACTCCATTTAATTTCTGATTCCAGCCATTTCACCATGTTGCTTTCTCCCACAACCACATTCCTCTTGTCCCAAGAGACTCAGAAGAAACAATCCTTTTCACTGACACTAAACTAAAACCATGCAAATATTTCTATTGATCCAGACTTCTAAAATGATCAGAGGTGTGCCTAATGTGGTTTAAATGAGCACAACCCTGTTCAAGTCAAGGAACTTTTTCTGATTTACAAGGAGCTGTCTCTTTGACTTTACCATCTTGACAAGTTGGATCTGAATTAGACTGGCAGTTCTTCATGAAAGCGAAATTCTACATGAATTTCAGAAGTCAAAGATATAACTCCTAAAGGGAATATATACTGCCTTATCATTACAGTTATTATTTAGCATTCATATTACACTAGCATCTTGATATCAGCCATGGTGAAAAACTGTCTAGCTGGAACTTGTCCAGACCTCTAGAAATGAACATTGCTGTCCCAAGGAGCTTGAAGATTCAAACCAAAAAGAACCGGGGGAAGAGAGGGACACTATTAGAATGAAATTACAAAACCAGCTGCATAGTCTTCAATGCTAAGCGTACTGACATTACAGTCACGGCCCTGTGTACTGCATGACCTTCCAATTGCATTATGGAGCTGACTCTCCATTACCGAACATGCAATGGCCTAAGGAATAATATGAACTGAGAGTTTGTGCAGTGACATTTTTAAACATGCACTGACTTTTAGGGAAAGCCCACAATGAATATTAAACAAGCCCCTGCATTTCCTAGAGTTGGTGGGTAGGACCTGACTTTCCTTTCTCGGTTATGTGCGGTGACCTTTAAAAATCATTTTTGTCACTGCACGATTCCTCTGGTTCTTCAGCCTTATTCCTTCTGGGACTTCAAGAGAATTAAGTCTCTTCCGTTGCTAATAAATGGAGCCCTGGATTCCCTCACCTGGAAAAGGACTTTTGACTAATGTTACTGTGCATGGAAGAGTGCTCAGCAATTATAAGAGCATTTGAGTACAAATCAGAGGCACAAATGAAAAGAATCGCTGGTTTCAATTGCTGCTTTTGAGGCATTTAGTGTTATAACACCTTGATGCCTTACACAACACCCAGATTAAGTCCAAATCCGCAAGGCTCTACTGAAAGATAAAACACAAAGCTGACTTATTACCTAAGTCCCACTTAAGCCTTCAAGTACAACTAGAGTGCTGCATTTGCCTTCTGCATGGAGGACCTTCTGTGATACAGTCATTTAATTTCAGAGTATGTTTGAGATTTTTCTTATATATCCTGAAGGAAATGACAGCATAAACCACTCTGGATCAGACAGCAGAAAAGCGATTGTAGTTTTGTTTTTCATTCCATCTTTTGTTTTTCCTCTCATTAGCAGGCACTACCAAGCAGGCTTCCAGCCATCTAATCCTTTCTAAGAGCTCTCTCTAAGAACCAAATGAAGCCAGAGGTAAAAAATGATTCATATACAGTCATGTTTATTGGTGTCTGGAAAGTAAAGTGTTCAAACCAAATCCGCTAAAGACAAAATAGCCTGAGCTATGACTGTGATGACCTACTTTTAATAAGCGAACACTTCAGAACTGGGTGGATGGGGTAAATTTGTGAGGCCCTGGAGCATGGCTAGGAGATATCCTATGGGAAAGGATGCTCTGGGTCTTTTCAGTCCTCAGATCCTGACCTTCCCTAAGCAGAGATGTGACTAGGTCACGAAGTAGTACCGTGGCTTTCATTCGTTCATCAAAACACAAGAGCACTGAAGACGCAGCAGCCCGGGCTTTATTGCATGCCAGGGGTCCAACTTGCAGACAGTTGTTAGGTTATCCTAAAGTTGCATTTGCGCTGCTGCAGTGACAAGGACAATCTACGAAGACAACTGTGATCTAATGCACAGATATCGACTTCTTGATATGATCAATCAGCCCTTCCTCCCCCACATCTGTACTGTTACAGAGCAACTCCTTGAAATAGCTACAAGAGCGTGTTTCAGACGAGCTCAGGTATTTCCGCACCGTACTGCAAGGCAGGCAGCAGCACTGGCATCCCCGAAACCAACCCAAGTGAGGCAACATCCTCTGTGTTCACACCTACCCAAAGCAAGTGTCCCCACTGTGTGCTGCCCCAAATCACCACCACTCTGTACGTGTGCTCTTCCTGTCCCTCCATCACAGCCCTCTCATCTTCCCACCCTTCATGGCTTAGACAGGGTACTGAAGGCCACCTACAGCACTCATCTGTCCTTAATTTCTTTGTCTTTTTTTCTCCTCTGGTCTCCTAACACGAGTGTGGAGTTTTCAGTGCTTCTCTCTACCCTGCCAGACCCCTTGACCACAGTTGACATGAGGATCACAAAAAGCAGAGAGTTTCTAAGGGGTTGATGGAGTGGCCTTCAGTCATTCGTAGGAAAGTGGCAATGAACAGTGCGCACGTAACGATGCCATAGCCATGAAATACCTGGAGATCTCCCTTTTATTTCTTCCCTCGCTGAAGTCCCATTTCTACTCCTGCTGGCAATGCTGCAGACACTTGGGTACCCAAGTGGGTTATAACCCATTGACTGTGGCCAGTGACAGAAAGAGAGGATCATTGCTTACCTTACCTTCAGGTACCTTCCTAATGTTGCAATTGCTCAGGACATTGTTCCAAGTACCTCCTCCTGATCCTAGATGAGATTTCTGTAGCATCTACCTCTTGGGACTGGCTCTCCTGGCTGCCACAGTTGGCCTGAGGGCACTTGGTTTTCAGAGGGAAGCTATCACGTTTAACGCCATCTAATCTTGTTCTCTTCCATGCTGCTGAAAATTCAGTCCATCATGTCTCTTGCTGGGTATCCCAAAGATGAGGTCGTATCCTGGACACTCAGCATCCTCTGGTGAATAGAGGCTACCATGGTAAGTCATCATTTTGAGAATTTTGTGGCCATAATAGAAAGGATGTGACAATGGTTCCGTTAACCAGAGCCTGATATGTTTCCATCAGCCAGCACTGATGGTAAATGCACTCACATCAGACATTTTCATAGCACCGAGAAGAAAAAGTTTTGACCTTTCACCTTAACCACTAAAAGAAAGCAAGCCAGAAAACCCACTCCTCACCCAAAATATTCACCACAAGGAGGTCAGGTCTGAAATGTTACCGTCAGCAGCCTCTGCTCACCCCAGCTTACGTTAACTCTGCAGCGGAGAAGATAGATTTCTGGGAAATTTAGGAGGAGAGTGCACACCACAGTACCCAACCAAATAACTCATCATTAGCAAAATTTCACTGGGAAACAACACTGTCTGCTGTTGTCTTTGTTTCTTGTGAACAGGCCAATTCAAAATAATTAGCAGGCCAGCTCAGATGAGAAACAGAATTCAGAGAAATAAAATAAAGACCTTCACAGGTCATCTTTGGCTCACACCTGCTCATGCATAGGTTACAGAGAAGAGGTAAAAAATACAGAAAGGTCTGGGGTTTTGCTGGCTGTTCCCAGCTAAGAGGTGGCACTGGTGCAAACCAAATTCAGGAGGTTTGCCGCTCATTTTGCAGCACCAAGAAGGTGACAGTGTGGCCTCAGCACACAGTGGAGTAGCGGGATGGCAGTGGGGCAAGAGGCTGGTCAGCATCCCCACTTTGGACTGGGAGGGAGGCAGAGCGGGCTGAGTCAGGGTTTAGCAGGCTTAGCCCACCACACCTTTCAGCCTATGTCTCAGCTTCACAGCCCCATTTGCTAAATCACTGCTGACTTCTCCCAGAGCCTTTCTCGGAAAAAGCACCGCTGAGATCATGAAGACCACTAATGAGCATCTGCATATGCCTTTGGTGAAAGAGTCCGCTTGGTGCTTATACCTCCATCAGCAGCTGCATGCACCTCTTCCAGATACTGCAGCTCCTGGAGTCTTTCCCATGCTACATCACCTCTTCCTTTGGCTACGTCTTCACCACCCAGAGCTGCTTCTGGTGTTAATTCGTGCCATGCCTCAGGAAAGACTCCCCACTGGGACAAGTCTCCATCTTCTCCCCTGCCAGGCCTGACCTGTCAGTTCTCACCACCTGCCTTCCAGACACGTCCAAATGCAAAAGGCACCTTGAGACAAAATATCTGGGGACTTATAGTGTGGGGATGTGTGACTGGTTACCCAAGAGATACACATTGCCCTTTCGTGTCTGTAGGCTTCAGTCCCATATCTATAAAAGAGGGAAAGCTGTTCCTTTTAGGGCACAAATAAGGATAATCACAGAATCATAGAATCATAGAATGGTTTGGGTTGGAAGGGACCTTAAAGATCATCTAGTTCCAACCCCCTGCCACAGGCAGGGACACCTTCAACTAGACCAGGTTGCTTAAAGCCCCATCCAACCTGGCCTTAAACACTGCCAGGGAGGGGGCAGCCACAACTTCTCTGGGCAACCTGGGCCAGTGTCTCACCACCCTCACAGGAAAGAATTTCTTCCTAAGATCTAATCTAAATCTCCCCTCTTTCAGTTTAAAACCGTTCCCCCTCGTCCTGTCACTCCATGCCCTTGTAAAAAGCCCCTCTCCCGCTTTCCTGTAGCCCCTTCAGGTACTGGAAGGCTGCTAGAAGGTCTCCCCAGAGCCTTTTCTTCTCCAGGTTGAACAGCCCCAACTCTCTCAGCCTGTCTCCAGAGCAGAGGTGCTCCAGCCCTCTGATCATCTTCTTGGCCCTCCTCTGAACTCGCTCCAACAACTCCACGTCCTTCTTCTGTTGGGGGCCCCAGAGCTGAATGCAGCACTGCAGGGGGGGTCTCACGAGAGAGGAGTGAAGGGGTAGAATCACCTCCCTCGACCTGCTGGCCACGCTGCTTGTGATGCAGCCCAGGACACGGTTGGCTTTCTGGGCTGCAAGCGCATGTTGCCGGCTCATGTTGAGCTTCTCGTCAACCATCACCCCCAAGTCCTTCTCCTCAGGGCTGCTCTCAATCCATTCTCCACCCACCCTGTATTTGTGCTTGGGATTGCCCCGAGCCACATGCAGGACCTTGCACTTGGCCTTGTCGAACTTCATGCGGTTTGCACAGGCCCAGCTCTCAAGCCTGTCAAGGTCCCTCTGGATGGCATCCCTTCCCTCCAGCGTGTCGACCACACAGCACAGCTTGGTGTCATCGGCAAACTTGCTGAGGGCGCATAAATACATCAAAGTACTAATATACTGGATGTGAGAGACTTTGGTCCTGCCTTAGGTAACGTGATCTGTTGGACTTTGCTCCTCTAGTCTCCCCTGCATAAAGGAGGCTGTTTGCTGCTAGGAGCTGATCCCTTTTAGGAGTTTGTACAGCACCCAGCACTAAGGGGTTTTGTGTTGGACACTCAGCACTTCTGAAATATTAGTGATAAACTGCTTTGAGTCACTGCAGTGTATAACCCAGAAGCAAAGTTACCAGGCAAAACCTCTCAACTCCCCTCCATTACATGAGACAGCATCTGTTTAAAACTCAAATTTGTATTAACTCTATGGTGTCTTATTGCTCTTTCTGACGAACTATTTTATTTGAAAAATAGGAATCTGTGACTGTCTGTGTGCTGAAACTGCACAGCTAATGCAAAAAAAAAACCATTTCTGGATTCCTGTGAGGATGGTTCAAACCTGTTCTGAGTGCAAGATCACTAGATCAAATGGAAGAGCCCTCACCAGCTATGCTGCTGGAGTCATTATTTTGAAGGAGATGACTATGTATCCAAGAAGAACATCTGCCTCACCTCAGCAAGCATCAAAAGCACCTTCTAGCCATGATGTTGATTTCAGATTTCAGTTATGCTGCAGCTTAAGTCTTGGTAAAGACATCAGCCATGGGAGGACACCATGGGGTGAGTTGTCAGCAGCCAGGCTCAAAACCCAAAAATCCAGATCTAAAACTGAAATAAGTCCCATGTTCAAAACAAAAAGCTGGGTATTGTTAGCACAGGCAGCAGAAGATTGATCAACCTCCCAGTCATCTTTAGAGTACCCTCTATAGAGGTGCAAATTTCTCTGCTGAATACCAATGCAAGTTACAAAGATAAATGTGAGCACACTTGAAATGCTGCTGATGTCTTAACCTCTGTGAGCCCCCTGGGCAATGACTTCTGCTAATCCCAACTGACTTTAAACTAAAGTTCTTTTAACTGGGAAGACAGTAAATACAGAGGATATATAAACACATTACAAAAAGAGCCCAATGTCATTTGATTGCCCAAAGAGGTTGTGGAGTCTCTACTCTTGGAGATATTCAAAAACTGTCTGGACATGATCCTGGGCAACCAGCTCTATGTGGCCCTGCTTGAGTAAGGAGGTTGGACAAGGTGACTTCCAAAGGTCCCTTCCAACCTCAACCATTCCGTGACTCTTGTGATTTCAAAGATGACTACTGTTGATTTTCCTTCAGATTTCCCTATGCAATTAATTGACGTTACCAAAGGAGCTAGGAATGGCAGAATATGTGTGCCAGCAGTCGTGCAGCCCCCAAACCGGGCAGTTTGTCTCCAAGGGTGGCCAACAGCTAATGCCCAGGCATAAGAACAGACCAATCTTGGAGTCGGCTTTCAATGATCCCTGTTTCAGGGAGACTTACTAGAGGTGGCATCTTTGTGCAGAAGTCAGTGAAGGGGTATTGCTTTCACACAAGCAACAGGGGACTATTCTCCACGAAACGAGAGGAGCTTTTGCTCACAAATGACTTTGTATTTTTCTAGCAGTTTCAAAGCACCACACCTCTCATGCAGTGTGAACTAGAGTGTGTGGTCACACAGCATGAACCTGTTGGCTATGGAGCTGGCTGGGGAGGTTTTCACCCACTCCCACCTGTCCACCACCCACCCCACCTCTTCCCCACCACCGCTGTGTTCACTCAGCCCTTCATGTGGCCATGCCCTGTGAAAATGATGCCTGTTACGGGCAAAGGGCAATCCTTTTTTTTTAATTCTTTTTTTCAGTTTTGCTTTGCTTGTTTTTCTTAAATCCAGACCGTTTTGCTGCCCTGACTGAGAGTGTGATGAGGCATCAGTTGAGTCAGCAAAGTGAGGAAGCCAGAACCTGGGGTGGGGAGGAAGGACACAGGCAGGAGGGAGGCAGAGTGTGGGAACCAGGAGGTGAAGGCAGGCAGAGGCTTTGCCTCCTTAAGTCTGTGCCCTAAAATGCATTTCATGCATCTGCTTAAATTGAGTGCCACCAGCTCATAGCTGCTGACAAACCATAGTATTGAGCCTGAAATAACTGAATAGGGACTGAGGAAGAGCTTTGACCTTTACAAAATCACAGTTGAGCAAACTTTATGGACTGGGAATACATTTTGTTTCATATGTTCAGTTGGTCCTTCATATGAGACTAACAAGTCTTGGAGGGTACTGCGACAACACCAGCGATAAGACCAGCATCACACTTGGTTTATAGCTTGAAAGGGACAATACATACCTCCAGTCAAGGAGTTCCAAGGAAGCAAAATCAAACTGGACCCCGCAGAAAGATTCTCCCATAATTACTCAATCTTTTCTCGTGAAGCCTGTGAGATATGCACCGTCACAGAGGATTTTGCAAGTGGTTTGATTCGCTCACTGCATTTCCTGTCCTCTTCTGCGGAGGCCGGGGAGATCCCGAGCTGGAAGTGTAACAGCTGGGTGGACAGACCTCTCTCAGGAGCAGGAGGTCTGGGGAGTGTTGGACCCGCTGTACAGTAGAAGGAATGAAGGTCCCTTCTACAGTAGAAGGGTTGAAGGTCTCTGGTCCTTTCCAAGTCCTTTTCTTATGGCTGCTAGAAGACCCTGAAATGTAAACCTCGTGTTAACATGCAGTGCACACTTTGAGCAGAAATGGAAACCTTTAGGGAGGAAAAGGAAAAAAAATCCCGGTTTTAGTGTTATTTTAACACTGAAAATGACCTAACCTGCTATATTTTCTTCTTTATTTTTCAGGTGCATTGACTCATTAACTGAGTTTCGATTAATTCAAAGAAAAGAGGAATATTTTACCTTCTTTCGCAGCAGTTATTAAATGTGTCCCCTTGTTATTTTTTCCCCACACATCCTTTAAATTAGCAACAAATTGCAAATAATCATCCTTAAAAACCAAACTTGAGAGACCAAATATTTTGAGAACGAAACTCTTCAGAAAGGCCCATTGCCCAGGCAAAACGCTCAATCAGTTCGATTTTTTTTTTCTTACTGAAAATGTGGGTGGTTTTCAAATACAGGAAAGAAAACACGATGGCTTGTGGTGATATTTTCCACCAGAAAGATGCAGCTTTAAGGGCTTTTGGTTTCCAAATACCTACACCCACAGGAGTGGCCTCGTCTGTTGTAGAAGGCAGTGCCTGATCAGTTGTACAAGTCAAGTTAAAGGACAATAATAACACACAGCAGTTGATGGGTGTTTCAGTGGACGCTCTGTGTCAGCTGGGTAATTAATATGGCAGCTGCCTCCCAGACCACAGTGCTGTTGGTTTTAAATATGCAAAAAGCTGCTGCAAAAAAGCAGTGGAAAATCTGTTCTCCATGCCTCCAGTGGACAGGATCCAGTTGAAGATGTCCCTGCTCATTGCAGGGGGCTTGGACTAGATGACCTTTGAAGGTCCCTTCCAACCCAAACGATTCTATGATTCTATAACAAGAAATGGGCTTAAATCACAGCAAGGAAGGTTTAGATTACACGTTAAGGGAATGCTTTCTGGCAGTGAAGGAAAGCTTTGGGACGGGCAGGCGTGGAGCTGTCTCCAGAGGTCTGGATGGACAAGATGGGTGAATGCCCCCTTAGAAAGAGCTCCTGTGGATTTTTCCTTGGGGTAGGGTCTGGAAGGTGTCCTGCCAAGAATTTTTCCTGCTCTGACACCTTGTCATTGCACAGCCAAATGTTTTGCTGGGAGAGGATGCAGGTTGAAACCTTTTTCTGCCCATACGTTGGAGCTAAGTGGCCCCATGAGCTGTTTTGTGTGTGATACACAGAAACTAATCCTGAGCCTAAATATTTGCAGATCTGCAACATTTCCTATAGGCAAAGTGATCCTCATATAACCGGCTGCTGTGTCACGCTCTGTCCCCCAGGTGGGATCTGGTGTATGTGTGGGGGCAATATCAGTGGGGTCAGGGAATGGGGGAGAGACCATGGGGCTGCATCACAGCTGGGCGTACATCACTATGATGCCCGAAGCTTGCACTCATCCAGTCTAAGTGCAGGTGGATACGATGGTCCTCCAACTGTCACATTCCTGTGCAAATTGTAGCAACAGCACAAGCAACCAGTGGAGCAAAATCTTAACCTTGGGATGGGAATACATGGGATTTTAGTTATTTACAGCTCACCTTCACTGGGGGTGAAAGAACCTCTTCTGCATGCTTGCACTATCAACACCACACCCAGAGTCTCCCCAGTATAACGCACCCTGATGCAGACAGGAAGGATGGATATATAAGTTAATGGTGTGTGAACAACTAAAATGCAAAATCATCTGCCTCATGAAAGTCTTTTTCTCTCCTGCTGGTAACAGGAATAGGTATTACACTCAGCTCAAATTGTTCCAGAAAATAGGAGAGAACCACTTACTGAAAGCAATTGATTTCCCCTGATTCCCAAAATCCCAGCAGCCTTTCCCTCTGCCTTGCCTCACCTCCCTTTTCTTTATTTTAGTGCATACTTCACATTTTAGGGATCAGCAGCAAGGGCAAAATAATCACAACGGTATTTGAAGAACCATCCCAGCCTGTTCAAAGTGAACGCTTACAGGTCCTAAAATTTCTAAGCACCTCATTTGGATGATCTCAAACAAAACACCTTTACAGGTCTGGCAGGTGGCATGTTCTGCACCTCTAATGGTGCATTGACCTTCGAGGGAAACACCATTTGAGATGCTTCATGAGAGCGTTAGGACCCACATAAGGTACCTGAACATGGCCTCATGTCTTCTATGGGTATGTCAGGGGTGTGAAGGACATCTGCAGGTCTCCTTGCTATAGCAGTAATCCTGTTTGGTTGGTTGTTAGCAGCAGCAAAGCCCACTAGTCTCAAGGGGCTGGTGTGCTCCTCTAGGATGTGGAGATTCTGCATGGTCTTCTC
Source organism: Nyctibius grandis (assembly GCF_013368605.1). Classification (NCBI taxonomy): domain Eukaryota; kingdom Metazoa; phylum Chordata; class Aves; order Nyctibiiformes; family Nyctibiidae; genus Nyctibius; species Nyctibius grandis. The sequence continues at coordinate 4,875,038 of NC_090662.1, read as the reverse complement.
CAAAACCCTTTGTCTCCCAAGTTTCTGGGGTTTCCTTTCCTTCTTGTTGCTCCTCTCTCAGGTTCCCAGGCCAGTTTCCCCCTCCAGATCCACTTGTCCACAATCCGCAGCATCACACCTAATCTTACAGCACAGGATGAAGCCACAGGACCAGTGGAGCTGAGGTCTCCCAGGAGATGTCCCAAGCAAAACCCACTTCTAACACCCTCAAGCCCTGAAAAGGGTGCACCGAACAGGTACCTCCTGGCCTTCTTTCATCCAACAACCTGGTCCGAGGATGGGCCTGCCTGGAAGAGGGATGTTTCAAACACCCACGGCCAAGAATGTAACACGATGGGACAGATGAATGAGGAAAGGGTCTCTGGACGCAACCTTGTGCGACGTGCTCTGGGTGAATCTGCTTTGGCAGGGGGTTGGACTAGATGCTCTCCAGAGGTCCCTTCCAACCCCAACCACTCTGTGATTCTGTGGAAGTCTTCCCTGTTGAACTCCCCTCTGCACCCCTCAGCGCACCTCTCCTGCAAGCCACAACAACAAGGCTCTGCAGCCTGAAAAATTTCGGGTTGTCCTAATTATTTCGTTCTTTTTGGTGGCCGTTTCTTTGCAGCCGTGGTTTCCTTGTCCGCAAAAGGGGCTTCTGTGTGCGCAGCCCCTAAGCGGGGTCCCTGGCAGGGCTGGACACGATGCTCAGCTCCCAGCCAGCACCGAGCCCCCGGGGATCGGGCTCTTTTTGGGGGCAAACGCGGGAGGAGGGCAGAGGGCGGAGAGGGGACGCGGCGGGGCGCGGAGCGGGGTGGTGCCGAGGAGGAGGAGGAGGAGGAGGAGGAGGAAGAGGGCAGCCCCGGCGGTGGCGGCGGGCGCTTCCCCCGCGGGCCGCGGCGGCGGGGCGGGGGCGGCTGCGGCGGCAGCGCTGCGCCGAGCCGAGCGGGGCTGAGCCGAGCCGAGCCGGGCTGCATCGGGCGGAGCCCAGCAGGGCCGGGCTGAACTGGGCTCAAGCCCTGCCAAAGCCGAGCTGAGCAGAGCCGAGCTGAAGCAGGCTGCGCCGAGCTGAGCCGAACTGAACCAGGCTACACTGAGCCGAGCTCAACTGAACCAGGCTGCGCCGAGCTGAGGTGAACTGAGCCAGGCTGTGCGGAGCCGAGCTGAACTGAACCAGGCTGTGCCGAGCCGAGCTGAACTGAACCAGGCTGTGCCGAGCCCAACTGAACCAGTCTGCGCCGAGCCGAGTAGAGCTGAACTGAGCCGAACCGAACTGAGCTGAACCGGCCTAATCCGAGCCGAACTGAACCAGTCTGCGCCGAGCCGAGCAGAGCTGAACTGAGCTGAACCGAACTGAGCTGAACCGGCCTAATCCGAGCCAAACCGAGCCGAATTGAACCAGACTGCGCCGAGCCGAGCTGAATTGAGCCGAACCGGGCTAATCCGAGCCAAGCCGAGCTGAGCTGACCCAAGCTGCGCGGCGCTGCGCGGGCAGCAGGTACTGCCTGCGGTGCGGAGCGGTGCGGAAGGCGGCGGGGGTTGCGCGGGCAGGGCCGGGCAGGGCGTCCCACTGCGGGGGAATTGCCGGGGGCTGGTGGGCAGCGGGGGAGACCCCCCGGGCGGAGGAGGAGCGCAGGGCAGCGCGGTGCGGGGCGCGCAGGCGTTGCGCAGGGCAGCGCGGTGCGGAGCGCAAGGCGTGTGCGGGCAGGAGGTGCCCAGCGGGGCAACAAGAGCGAGAAAGTTTGGGACATCCTGGTGCTGTTGGCATTTGGGGTGCTGCTCAGGACACTCTGCCTCAGCTACCGGTCCTCGGTCGTTACGGGATTTTAAAGCTGTCAGCTTGAAATACAGCCAGAGAGTTCTTTGCTTTTTATTTTCTTTTTTTTTTTTTTTTTTCTCAAATAAGAGTTTAAATTACTTTCAGGTTCTACACCTGATGTCTTTTGCAAGTGTTTGTGGTTTCGTAATCACATTTTCCTGCCTTTAAAAAAGTGTTTTCTCCCATGTGCCTTCATGCAATACAAAGAAGAGGCGAAAATGAGAAAAACAATGAAAACCGACTATAACCAAAGTGTTATTCAACACAGTAAACAAACTGGGGAAAATATAGAGGGGAAAATACTTTCCCCTGCTAGGATCTCTGGTGTTTTGTAGGTGTTTCTTAGTTACAGCAGTGTGTAATAAGACAGCTAGACAGAAATCTAGTTTTAGAGATACTGTATCTCAGTGTATCAAATTTGTAATATTCTACAAACTATCGCTGTGAGAAGTTTGAAAGCAGATTTGAGCGGTAAAGAGAAATGAACTGTCTCCATCCCTCCTCCGCTGCGTAGTGTTGTGAGCTGCATTTCCTTTTGAAGGAGGGGACTTGAAACCCCAGCGTGGCTGCTCCGTCTTGAGACTTGGGTTGTGTTCCCTGCATGCACGTTGAATGCTAATGAAGTTACACTCTTAGGTGTGATTGGACCCTTTTTAATGAACCCTTTAAATTGTAACTACAGTGCAACCAACTTCCTGACTGTACTTTTCTCTAGTCTCCAGTAATGTGATACTTTGCAGGGGCGGAAAGCTTTTTACAGGTTCTTTTTTTTTTTTAATTGCCACCCTTGAAACAACGGCAGCAAAGAAAATGACTTCAGCAGCTGAAAGCCACTCAATTGAGTCATGCTAATAGCAGATTATTTAGTAGGGCTACTAGGGCAGGAAGAGATAAAGTTTCACTGAACTTGCTATAAAAAAAAAGGAGGGGGGGGGAGGGAGAAGCAGAACTATTTGTGGTGAATAGTGTGATGTTCTGACTGTTGTATTGTTGAACAGCCAAATCCTTGAGGTCCTGGACCTGTGTTTTTTGTATTTCTCTTTTTATCCTTCTTTTTGATTGAAGAAACGAATCCACATCCCAGTTGAGGCTGCCAGGCATTTTTGAGTTTCTGGGGAATGTGCTTTAGGAGCCAAGGGACCAGCAAGGAGCACCTGCTCCAAGGAGATTCCTGTCCCATCTGGTTGCGGTGGAGCCCGACTGCATTCAGCTGGAGGTATCAGATGGCCTCCTCAGATAGCTGCTTTCCTGGAGCTCACAGACCCACCGAGCTGGCGTTGGCTGGACGCCTGACATCCAAGTTGAATCTGGATCCCAGTGTAGGCTCTGGGTTGTTGCCTCTGTCTCTTTTTTGGTGTCTAGGCTGGACACGAGACTTTGACATCCACCAGCCTTCCCTTGACAAAGCTCCCTGAGCCATGCTGAACCCTCATTTTCCTCACATGACTTTATGGCAACCCCTATGAGGACACATCATGAATGAAGCAAGTAATGCTCAGCCTGTGCAGAGATTTCTGACTTGAAAGACTCCGTGCTTTAAAATGGTGCCACAGTTGCACTGACATAGACAATGCAGAGTTTAGTTAGACTTTCTCCCCGCTTCTACATGTGCTTTGCGAATTTCTTTCAAAGCCTTGTAGAAGATTCAGATCCCCCTCCTGAACCTCCATCCTGCATCTCAGCAGCCCCACTGCGCCCAGGCTGTTTTTGTAATCACACTGCTACACTGGGTAAAACGTTTCATTTTTTTTCACACCAAGGGGAGCTTTGAGCAGAAGGTTATTACACTGCCAGGGTGGAGCCAACTATTTTTTTTTTCTGCCTCGAGTGTGTTTCCTTTCAAAGTCACTCAGTCGGCTCTCAGAGCTTCTCACGGATGCAGTGCGTGCCCCACTGTCACATCAGAGGTGGAGGGTCTCAAAGGAAAGGCTTAGAGGGAGAGATGAGGAAGGAGGGATGGAGGGAAGGAGACCCCCAGCATCTTAGCTTACAAGCATGACAAGTTTTTATTTTTCCTCCTTGGGATCTTTTTCAGGTTAGTCTCTGTATATCTTCCCACTTTGTTCTGAAGAAGGTGATATGGTGAATGCAACTTCTGAAGGAAAGTTTTTGGTTTCTTCTCTTATTGTCCGGGTTTAATTGCAAAGCGCTCTGCAGCAGCCTATGAAGGAGGTGAAGTACTAACCACTTTCCAGGGCTTTGCCAGGAGGGCTGCTCTATAGGAACTGCTTTTGGCTTTTTACATACACATTTGTGGGTGTAAGTTAAAACACTTGACTGCACATTCTGCTGTTGCTTCCCATTTTGCTGAAACCAGGATTTGTGTAAGCAGAGTGCTGTTCTTTGCCGAAGCTTCGAAAAAGTGATTCTCAAAATAGAAGAGAAAGTCAATACAGTAGTATGAACATCCAAAACCTGTATGTGTGAAATCATCTATAGGACTAACCAGAGCCTTGATCCTGTAATCACAGGTACATACAGCTTAGTGTGCATGCCCAGTTCCCTCACAGGGTTACTCACGTGCTACCTGCCTGTTCTCACATAGAAATGTCCACCGGATCGTGTTCGTGGTTGACATCAGAAGGCAGGCTGTGTTAGCCTGCAAGCTTGCCGTCACAGTTTGTTTCCATTCCGTGGTGGTTGTTCTCTGTTTGCCTGCACTTGTGTCCTAACCAGAGCATCTGACTCTTGGTTGTAGGCCTGGTTGGAAGGAAAACATTGGCAAAGGCAGCATGAACTGCAAATCCTTCTCTGTAGCTAATTGCAAGGTGCTTTTTGTATCGTTGCTTGTTTGTGTTAATTTTGTGATTTATCAGGCCTGTTGGAGATTTTTAATTTGTCACCACCAACCAGATCACATCCAGCAGTAGAGATAATGTTTATTAACTTTGATGATACAACTACCTGAAAGGAGGTTGTAGCGAGGTGGAGATCGGTCTCTTCTCCCAGGTAACAAGTGATAGGATGAGAGGAAACAGCCTCAAGTTGTGCCAGGGGAGGTTTAGATTGCATATCAGGGAAAATTTCTTCACAGAAAGGGTTGTCAAGCATTGGAACAGGCTGCCCAGGGAAGTGGTGGAGTCACCATCCCTGGAGGTATTTAAAAGCCGTGTAGATGTGGTGCTGAGGGACATGGTTTAGTGGTGGACTTGGCAGTGCTGGGTTAACAGTTGGACTCGATGATCTTAAAGGTCCTTTCCAACCAAAACGATTCTATGGTTCTATGATGTGTGTGGAACGAACCCAGATTGTTTTTCAACTTACGCACAGCTGTTTTGGCCATGGATAACTCCTCTGATTTGTGTCGTACCTTGTAGCAACACCATTGCTTTGGAGCAGCTTGCTGGGACAGAATTGTGCCATCCCATTTCGGGATATTTTTAGTTCCACCTATGTGTAAGAGTACTCTCCTGTGTTTGCTCCTGTTGGCCAGAAACGCTCGTGGAAGAAGTGTACGGTTATATACGATGTACCCAGGGCAGGATGAAAAGCAAATGGTGCAGCTCTCATGTAACCGTACCTTGCCTCTCACCATGGTGCCACGTGTGTGGTGCAGATGTAGGGTTCAGTTCTCTCTCAGGTGACTTTCTTGATACTTATCTGAGCCGTAAAGAGCCCTGAGATTTACAGATTACAAGATCTACAAAACATTTCTCTGTTTTTTGTGAATGGTCATTTCCACATCACATTTGACCTGTTTTGGGCTGGATTATTTCTCAGTAATCAGCTGCCTCGATTATTATGTCTTTTAATTTGCTTGGCATTCATTCAAAAGAAGTGTATCCCCTTTTCCTTATCGTTGTCAAGTGCAAATGTCCCACTTATCTCCAGGAGATACAACAATATAGTCAGAGCATATGCATAGGAAATACCAGCCCTAAAAGACAAAAAAATTTCCAGCTGATAAACAAGCGAGAACAGGGACATTATGAATCTTGTGGCCATCTGTGTATCATACTCATTCTGATTCTGTTGCTCCTGTGACTTCTGTTATGTCTACTGAACTTGCCATTTCACTGGGGAAGTGAAGGGAGTCTTAATGCTAAGACCATTTTAGAGCATCCTCACCCTGCCAGGTCAGTGGGGAGAGAAGGGCTGGTGGGTATAGCTCATCACGTGAGCACTTTGTGCTGTGTCCTCTGCAATGCTTTTCCTGCATGGCCAAGTGTTTTAACCTACAGGTGTTTGACTGACACTCTGAGGACCTGTCCTGCATGTCAGTCTGGACCTGGCTATAAAACAGGGATAAAACCTCCATGCTTTGCATAAAGATTACGGAGAAAGTAGCTCTGAACTGCCTGGGAGGTGCTTGCAGACAAAAAGAGGCGTCTCAGCCAGCAGAACAGTGTGAAAGACCTCGGAATATCCACAAACCAGGCCATGAACTTCACTGAGCAGTGTTACTGAGGCTGTGTATAGACGAAACAGAGCAGAAAAGATCATTCAGCCCCATTCTGTCCCATTGTGTCACCCAAGGCCAGAGCACTCTTGCCCTTCCATCAGGAGATGACGGCACTTCTCCAGGAGCAGAAGAGACTCTCTGTGGAGAAACTGTATCTTTCACAGCATAATTTTTTTATTTGCATCTCATCAGTAATGTCTGTTGAATACCTGAGTTTAGCAAAAGAAAAAGCCCTGCATCTTATCCCCACTGATTACAAACTAGAAAAACAGAAAAAGCAATTATAAGAAGTGTCTTTTTTTTCATGAGAAATATGTATTAGTTTACCAAAGTATTGCTGCATTGAAATCATCTCCTAGCATAGATGAGGCACCTACAGTGATGAAAAATTCAGATAGTTTTCATCCAGAGTTGCCAGACCACGAACAGTTAAAGGAATGAATTTGATGTGACATCAAAGAGAGGTGCCTACAGGAGATGGTTGGAACATCTTCCATGATGTGTAAAGGAATTCAAAGATGGCAATAAAAACCATTCTGTACTTGGCACATTATAATTTTCAGCAAACACAACAGTAGGAGGACTGTCTCCATAACTACAACTGCCCCGACTAGGAGCTGAGAATGAGATAGTGCATGAATGCATAAAAAAAGTTGGTCCTAAGGAGTTTACAGTGTACATAAGAATGAGCTATAGCAAAGGTAACAAAAACATGGTACATATGGAAGTAGAAATGGTGAAAGAAGGAGATGGAAGGAAGGAGGAAGTCTTGCAGCCTTGTGTGTTGCAAGATCACAGCTGTTCATGGGCATAGTGACATGCTCCCAGGTAAGGTGTTAGAAGAGCTGGATCTGAGCTGGAAGCTTCAGGGTTGCAGATTCAGTTGGTTTTAGAAGACAAGAGAAATAAAGGTCCAAAACACAGAAAATATTCACATTTTTTTAGTTCTTTAGTGGAAATATTTTGGTCCACAACAAAAATGTTTTGATTCTGAATGCCATTATTGTGTGTCTAGGAATTTAGTTAGAGATGGTACGCGCTTTTCCATTCAGTTGATTTCCTGGAGCTTCCAAGATGCACCATGACCTCTTTATGTGGTGCAGAAAGGTGTGGGCTCCATCCCCAGTGTCCCTGGCAATAGTGTTCATGGAAGACGTAGTCCTGTGGATAAACCTGGTTGACAGAAAGAATGAGGATGTGAGGGAACCTTATCTATATTTTCTATGAGGCATTATGATAGGTTGGCTGAATCAAAACATTTCAGACTTTGCACGTCAGTTTCCTAGAGCAAAAACCATAACATTTCTTCAGAAAACATTTTTTTTTTAGTTGAAGAAGTGGTTCTGTATCAAATATGTTTGACAGAATTTTCTATGGCAACAAAAAACACTGGCTCACCACCTGCTGCTCATGGAGCGTTTTATTATTTAGAAAGGCAGGAAAATGATGTTTGAAACTGCTTTGAAAAGGTCATTCCAGCCACTGGTGGTAACATGGGAGAAGATGTGAGCGTGCCTGCAGAAGTGAGTGGAGGAGGTAGGATAGACATCAGACTCATCATGACAACAATCTAGGGCAGGAAAAACCCTGTGTAGACAGATAGGCTGAGAAGAAGGCTCTGGTTACAACAAGGTGGGTAGAAGATAGATAGGTATATGGTGAGAGGTGGGTGTGGGACTGGGGATGGCTAGTACATTCCTCCCTACTGCAGAAGGGTGAAGGTTTAAGGTAAAGATTCACCTATGTTTAGGTCTAGCACATTGTACAGAAGTGCTCTTCAGTTTTCTTGAAGCTTTGGCTCTTTCCCTGGCTTCATTAGCATCATTCCTGGGCATGAAGATTCATGCTTACACACCTCACCAGAACAGCTAAGACAAGAGCATCTTTGTTCATTGCTCCTTGTAAGTAAGAAAGAGGCACTCCCAGAAGATGTGTCTGGGACAGAGTGAGCTAATTACCTTCTGTTGGGTGATATCCAAGGCATAAGACCTTTCTGCCTATTGCTTCTTCATGGAAAGGAGTCCTTATAGCCCCACAACTAGAGTGAACCCACTCGGACTCTGCAATAATGCAAGCGTGCCTTTTCCTCAAGCTCCCACCTTATGGGCAACATGGAGCCACTGTTTACTTTCAGGGTGGAAGGTGAGGTCTCTTGAGATACAGGTGAACTTAATGAACCCAAATGTTCATCTTATGTAGAGCAAACCAAGTCCCAGTCCAAACTGAAGCAATGATACCTGGTCATGTTCCCCCAGTGATGCTTCTTTTCCTTGCTGGACCACCTTTGGTGTTAAGCAGAGGATTGGGACCTGCTGCCCACTCTTTCCTGCTGGGCAGGATGCACAGCTCCACCTGATAGCCGGTGTGAGCCAGTGGATGTGCTCCTAAGAGCAAGCATGTCCCATTCTTTATTGTGTGTCTGGAGTTACTGGCTATGCTAGTAAAATAACAGGGCTGAGCACTGTGCTGTGGTCAGCAAGACCATTTAAGTGTCAGCAGAGTCCCAGGTCTGGTTGTGGCCTGTCTGAGCAGCGCTCTGGCAGGAGCACTTTGAGTGACAGCGTATGATGGGACTGTTCCTTGTAGACAGGATGGATGAGAATCTTTCAGGGAAGGGAGATATACCTCAGGGATGGATATACTTTTGCTCTCGGGACCAGAGAAGATATCTTGGTCCACTCAGGGTGCGACATGTGTGTCCATGCACTGCTGATCCCTCCAGCATTGGCTTCACTTCACAAGACCAAACTGCTTAGTCTGGGTTTAGTGGAACCTTTGTGACCGTCACTGGACAGAAAGGAGATACGCCCTTGCCCTTAGGAAGGGATGTAGCCAGAAGGGGATAATGAACCTGATGAATGTCCTTACATGCTGCATATAGAAAGTTTTGGACCTCAGCAGAGAAATGGCTCTCCCTGGTTACCAGCATGGACCTGCCCCTCACCGCTAAGTCTGGGAGAGTGTTGTGGACTAAATCACAGCCCTAAAAAGTCATCTGTGAGGGCATAGACTCCTCTGGATTCCTCTGTTTCTTACCTTTGTAAGTATGAGGCATTTGAAAGATCCAGTAACAGTACAGCAGACAAATTATAACCCAAACAGTAGCTCAAAGTCAAACACAGATTCCTCTTCTGTTGTCACGCCTGGATATTTCATTGCAGAGCAGCCACCCGCCCAGGCCATGAAGTGCAATTCCTCCCTCATATGTCGTTGCACCACAGGTTTTCTGGAAAAGCAAAAACCCAGTCCATCCCAATAAGCAGAAGGGCTGTTGCACCACTGTAAATGCATGCATTTGCTGAGAGTGTGGGTTTAATGTAGCTCATCTCGGGGCGCAGAGATCAAGGGTGAAAGAGGATGTATTCTCAAAGCAGACTGGCTGTAGGGCTTTGGCCAACTCATTGTTCTGTGAAGTTATTCTGTGGTTTTTTGTGGGAGAAGAACCCCTCTAACAAATGTACTCGTAACTTTGGACTGACAGTAAGGTTTTTCTGGGGTTTGGTATAGAATCATAGAATCATAGAATCGTTTCGGTTGGAAAGGACCTTTCAGATCATCAAGTCCAACCGTTAACCTAGGACTGCCAAGCCCACCACTAAACCATGTCCGTAAGCACCACATCTACCTGTCTTTTAAATGCCTCCAGGGATGGTGACTCCACCACTGCCCTGGGCAGCCTGTTCCAATGCTTGACAACCCTTTCGGTGAAGAAATTTTTCCTGATATCCAATTTAAACCTCCACTGGCAAAACCTGAGGCCGTTTCCTCTTGTCTTGAAATGGTTGGTACTGGAGTGGTCAAGGAACCAGAGCTTTGCCACTTACTAGTAAAGTAAGCAATCAAACAACCGTACTTTTTAAATACATGTAAAGAAATGTAAAATATGAAAAGTAGATGTATACTTTGTCCCTATGTGTCCTCATTGATGCAGTAACTCAGCACTTTGGATCCAGTTCTGTCCTTGGGACCAAACACGCAGCAGCTGTAGCGTCACTGTGAACTAAATGTCTCTGTCTGAGAGGCAAAATTTAACCTGTAACCTAAATAAACTGCCCAGGTATGTGGCCTTAATTTTATTTTTTAATTAAAAAAATAAGAGAGAAATGCTAGTGGCAGCAGGATTATCTGCAGACACACACGTGTAGGGCTGGAGTAACTTTCCTGAAATGTGCAGGCTTGTTGCGGCTTTGCCTTGGCACAAGTGAAGTCCTAATTCAGCCTGGTCTTCTGATGACCCCGTGATTTTATAAATAGCAGATAACAATCTACAGGGCTACTCAGGGACACCACAGCCAGCAACAGGACGGTTGTCACATCAGTGATGAGGCCAAGCTTTGGGGCCATCCAGCACCATAAGTCCCCATGAACCTTGCTCCAGACTTCTGTGAGTGCATTGGGAGAAGAAACTTAACTTCTATTTTGTTTCAAAATTAAACTTGCATATGATTGGTTTTTCACTTGGATCCAAGCCTTTTCTCCTGAGGAGTTTTTTGATGTGGTCATTTGATTTTGCTGTGGAGTTTCTATGTGCTGGTGAGCCCGCTCCTCTTCTGATGTAAATCAGCAGGACAAAGTCAGGAATAGCTGCAATGGGGGAAGAATCAGTCTGAGTGAAAGAGGAGGCATTTTGGGTCTGGTATGCTGAGAACAGAAAGAGCAGCTGGGGCTTATAGAGATTTGTTCTGGCTTGTGAATGGGATTTAGACAAGGTCGTACCCTACTTATCCACGGAAACCAGAGAGACAAATGCTGATGTGGGAGTCGTCGTTATTTGTCTTGAAGGACTGTGCACACATTGAGAGCTGAATTTACCCAGGTTTTCCCCTCCCACCCTTGCAGTAACACTTGCTATTTATATTTTGATTTATAACGTTGGTGAAATAGTAAAGAACGTGCATCCTCCAGCTTCCGTTTTCAGCTCCCCTGTCCCCTCCTCCCCCTCGTGCAAGGGGAGGGTGTTTGTCAGGGCAGCTACAGATGTTTTTATTAAAACATTTGAGCAAATAAGGTAGAAAAAGTCTTTTGAAAACAGCTCTGTTTCTCCCTGTTCCCCCCATCAAAGCAAGGTGGTTCTCTGCAGTGTATTTTCTAGTGAAATTGGAAAGGACGGTGCTTTTACCAAATCTCATAATTAGAAAACTCAGTTATACGGCTTATGTCAGTTTTTCCAGTTCCTAGTTATTAGCATTGTCCTTCTGCCTTATTTGTAGACCAGATTCAAACCCCATAGAAAGTAAAATAGAGGTTTCAGTGAGCTTTGGTTCAGAGTCTGTTGTACTTAGGCAAAGCTGTAGACCATCACTTTCTCCTCAGCTTATTTGTCTCTCTCTGCAATATATGTGTTAGTTCATTTGGGTCTCGATGCAGACAAAGACCTGTAAGCTGATCTCTGAATTTGCTTAACTGCTGGCAGGTGAGACACCATGACTGGGAGCCATCCCCTCTTGTCTCAGAAGCCTAAATGCCAGACAGACATCTCCACCTGAACTAGCTGTCTGGTGTCTGTCAGCTGTGGGGACAAAGAGGCATTTGAGGTCACCAGGCATTTGACCCATTTTAGTCAGCTACATGGAGATAATGGAAATTGAAAACCCAGCAGATCTCTTTCTTTCTGTCCTTTATGAAGGGAGCCTGGGGTGAATAGTCCATATGCAGATGTATATGGAGTAGGTGGTAGAGTGAATTTCTAAAGTTAGGTGTCAGGAATCCCAGCCGTATATTGGTTTGTTTGGGCAAAGAGTGGAGGGAAGGGGACCTCCAGCATGTCAGGATCAGTAGATGGACCCATATCTCTGTGGGAGAAGCTGCCATAGGGTGGTTCCTGGGGACTGTGGTCCGTTTTGGGCAGCGAACCCCAGTAGTAGAAGCATCACCAGCTACAGCCCCATATGCTCGTGGAGCTCTCTTGCTAATCACACAGAGGGAGGCCATGAGGAGTGAGCAGAGGGCAGTGGTATGGTAGACAAGGAGGATGTGGTGTTAATTGAATGAGCTTTGGACCACGGTACTGATGTGAGCCTCTGAATTCAATCCTTTCAGGGAGTGCCATATGTGCTTGCTGAAGTCCTAGTAGCCACCAATATGCCTCTTCATGGTGTAGCTCCCACTTTCACAACCCGTCTGTCTCTGCAGTTCTATGTTAGACAAGAGCTATGCTATCACCTCAGAAAAAAGGGACTTTCTTGCTTTTGGGAGTGGTGAGGAAGGGGTGGTAACTGACTTTAACCTTTGTCCTCTAGAGCAAAGCACCACGTTGGTTTCTTTGGTCAATCCTTCCTTTTCTGACCACAATAAAAGTGACCTCATTTGTCTAAAATAAACAATCATCTGTTGCATCTTTGCAAGTGCTGCTGTGGTTGTAACTCGTACCATTGTACAGAGGTAGCACAGCTTTTGAGCTAGTCCCTGTTTGGGATTTTGAGTGCACCAGGACTGCCTCTGCTATTGCACCTGGATATCTGAGTATGTAATTGAGCTTTTCTCTGGCAGTGTGTGCAGGAGGGACGGCACGTCTTCCTTGTGCTCTGCATTGCTTAGCTGAGCTGGGAGAGTGATGCTGAGGTGAACCCTGCATGGTTCCTGGGGACTGTGAGCCACCGTAATACTGAGATAGCTAGTGAGGGCTGACTGAACATTGGCTTGGTTTATGCAAGTCTCTGTGCTACCTCCTGAGTTCAGGGGACAGTACGAGCCAGGGCTAGTTAGTAGGGAAAAGAGTGTGAATTTTGGGTAGAAGGGAGGCAGATATTGTCTGCACGATCGTGACTTAGCTCTTCACACAGTGTGAAGATGAACCCATGAAGGTTTGCTTCAGCAGCCAGGAGGTGATACGGAAAAAAACCCACCTGAAACCACAACCAAAACCAAAAAAACCCAACAAAAACCAAAAAAATGATTCTTTGGGCTAAAATTAATTTTGACTATGTTTTGTTCCACCCACTGTGTGTCCTATGTCCACCCAGTCAAAGAGATAACTATGAGCAGAAGCACAGAAAGAAACTGGTGGACAAATGACCTCTCAGAGAGTTGGTGTGAGCTAAATGGTAAGTGGGGTGGAAAGATATGAAGAGACAGAGATGGACAGTCTCTCAGGAACCCACCTGAGCCTCTGATGCTGAGAACAGGACACCAAACTGTAAGTGAGAAGAGGGCTTTCAGCCTACCTGGAGCCAGAGCTTCCTTATTTAAACTAGAAGTATAGTTTTACGTTGAGTTCTGGTCTGACTGAGAAAGAGGGAACGATATGTCAAGAGTACATTTAAGGAGGTGGCTGGAGTCCAGAGGCGTTGGGAGCGGGAAAGACATAGAGGATGGGGTTGACAAGAGAGGGCACAGGTGTGGCATCTGCAGAAGGGAGCCCTGAGATTGATGGGAGTTTAAAAAAAACCTAATTGAGGGTCATTTTGGTGAAGCCATGGAAACGAAGACTGATGGAGCAGGTCTGCCAGCTTCTGCCTTGCAAAAGAAGTATTTGCTTTTAAGGTGTTTAGGAATAAACATGAAACTGTGAGGGTGTGGAGAAGGCTGAATTTTCTGAAATATCCGTGGTGGTGTTAATTGTAAAGTGTGAGCTCAGCCAGGTGCCTGCAGGGGCAGAGATTCCTGCAGACTTACTGGGAGGACCGCAGGGGAGGGAGAAGGCGGCTGAGGGCTGTGGACCAGAGCTGGGCTCATGGTGTTGATGTGCATAAAATGAAGTTATGTGGCAGTCAGGCACCTTTTTGCAGTTCCTATCTGCTGTGTCTAATAGGAAGTGTACAGTGCTGGAAAGGAGCAAGGAGGAAACACTAATTCTCCTTAAATAATAGGGCAAGCTCTGGAGAAACACGGGACAACCCTAGATCAAAATTGTTTTCCTAAAATACATCTCCAAAGTCCTTTGTGTCGCACAGAAGTAAGGTGTGGATGTCCAATGTGGACTCCAGTTACGATCCGAGGCTCCTCTGTGACAAATTTGTCCACGTTTTTGAGGAGCATGTGGCAACACCAAGCACACAAGAAGCTTCGTTCCTGACAGATGGTTAGACAGATATGTCAAGGATGATGTAGACAGTCTGCCAGGAAGCAGAGGGATGAGCGGAATGCTCTTTTCCAGCCCAACATTTCTATGATTCTGGGTCGAAATACCTTCCTTTAGCAAATTTCCAGATTAAATAAAGCAATTAAATACCTCTACTGCTGAACGAGGTTAATGATAGGCATGAAACTGTGCCTGCAGAAGGAAGGAGGTTAATACCCATGTACCAGTACAAGTTGGGGGCAGACCTGTTGGAGAGCAGCGTAGGGGAAAGGGACCTGGGGGTCCTAGTGGACAACAGGATGACCATGAGCCAGCAGTGTGCCCTTGTGGCCAAGAAGGCCAATGGCATCCTAGGGTGTATTAGAAGGGGTGTGGTCAGCAGGTCGAGAGAGGTTCTCCTCCCCCTCTACTCTGCCCTGGTGAGGCCGCATCTGGAATATTGTGTCCAGTTCTGGGCCCCTCAGTTCAAGAAGGACAGGGAACTGCTAGAGAGAGTCCAGCGCACAGCCACGAAGATGATTAAGGGAGTGGAACATCTCCCTTATGAGGAGAGGCTGAGGGAGCTGGGTCTCTTTAGCTTAGAGAAGAGGAGACTGAGGGGTGACCTCATGAATGTTTATAAATATGTAAAGGGCAAGTGTCAAGAGGATGGAGTCAGGCTCTTCTCAGTGACATCCCTTGACAGGACAAGGGGCAATGGGTGCAAGCTGGAACACAGGAGGTTCCACTTAAATTTGAGGAAAAACTTCTTTACGGTGAGGGTGACCGAACACTGGCACAGGCTGCCCAGAGAGGTTGTGGAGTCTCCTTCTCTGGAGACATTCAAAACCCGCCTGGACGCGTTCCTGTGTGATATGGTCTAGGCAATCCTGCCCCGGCAGGGGGATTGGACTAGATGATCTTTCAAGGTCCCTTCCAATCCCTAACATTCTGTGATTCTGTGTGATTCTGTGATTCTGTGATTCTGTGAATATGTCCCATTGTGGTCCTGACCCCCTCCTTGGGACTTCTTTTTTTTAAAGGAAAGAAAATAAAAAATAGGTGCAGATGCTGGCACTGGAAGGAAGTTCAGTGCATTAACGACCGTCATGATACAAGATGGTGAAGTATTTGAGGCAAACTCCACCTGTGTCATTTTAAAACCCACCAAAACAAAAAAAATATAACAAGAAGTCTGTGAACCAGCGCCAAAATCTTACAGAAATACAGGAACTGCTGGGCTAACGAACAAGAGGCCAAAGGAAAGAAGATATTTTAGCTACATCTCAGTTCAAGATATTTTTGTTTCCCTTGTTATATTGAAAAGCTCTTTGAAGACATTTTGTGTGCAGTGTTTGAAAAACTGGGCACTGTTGCTTCAAGTTTGTCCTGTGTTTGTTAGAAGGCATCTAAAACCTGAAAAGACAAGTCAGTATTAAAATTTCTAAATAAATACAAGGGAGATAATTAGTTTGAAAACATTTCTTTTGAGTTTGTGTGGCCCAAGTGTTGCAGAAATGGAGTGATGCTGGAAATTAAATTAACCAGAAGCTCCAGGAAAATAAGAAAGAAAAACCAACAAGTTGCTTTTAATAATCTGAACCCAAAGGGAAAAAAATGCACAAAAAAGAAAAGATTTACAAAGGAGAGTAAACTGAATAGTTGTGCATGCTTCAGGTGGGACAGGGGAGGGTGCAGTTTGCTTTGCTTCAGGATCACACATGACAAATGTTCACTAAATGTGAGGAAAAACAGGGTTATGACCTAGCTCCAGGGACAGGACCTGGAGGGGTTTATTCCCAATAGAGATTTGGTGGGTCTACTCTGCTTCTCTTTCCAGTTTGCAGAAGTAGCAAGGATTTTAGCTTGAAAAATCTTGCCTCTCCACAGGGAGACAAATTCACATTGTCTATTGGAAAACAAAAGGCATTATCTGAAAGATTCTCCTTTTGATGGGAGACTTTGGCTCCTTCTAGATGAGCAAATTAAGAAGTGTTGAGGAATGTCCCTGGGCACTAGACCCTCTTTCCAGTTCTAGAGGGACTTTCAGAGCAGATGGCCCTGGACAGGCAGGACATATGGGGTCCCCACCCAGATGTATTTCACTGTCTTTTCAAGCTATCGTAACTGTTAGACATGAGTGCATCTGCTCCCGGATCAACCCTACAATCTGGGTCCTTTTCGCTGGACGTCAGAACATCATTAGTAGGACTTAACCTGATTTTGAGCATCTTTGGGGTAGACATAATCATAGTGGGGAAATAGAAATACCAGGATGTGATTGGCTCAGCCTATTTAAATGTCTTCTTTAGCATGGGGTGATGCACCCCTACAAGTATTTATATCTTTTTACTGTGTATGATGAGAGCTGGGGTGATAGCTCATATGTGCGCTGCAGTTGTCTGAGTATATTCATGTGAATCCACCCTTAATCTCTTCACCGACAGCAAGACCACGATTTCTCAGTCTCTTTATCCCAACCAAAATGCAGTTGCTGCATACCATCCCCCATGTCATCATTCCTGCTTAGTGCAGGCCCCCGCGTCTGTGACGGGTCAGTCGAATCAGGGGATGGATGCAGCTGCAAACTTGCTTGTTGAGTAAAGAAAAGAAGAAGGGTTGCTTTTAGACAAATCTGTCCCCTGATCCCAAACCCTACACAGACACCGGGCTGTGCTGGAAGAGGTTGGGAACCTGCAGTGTGAGATGGGGTGGAAAGCTGAACCATGTCTTTGGATGTAGCCTGCATTTAGGTCAGGTTAAAGTGATTGTTATGAGGAGACCTAAGGAGAGCAAAGCACAGATTCCCTGTTCTTAAGACCCAGCTATTCATGTATCTGCTAGAATGGTTGTAGATCCCTTCCTAGAGTCTGTGGATGTATGCAATGACCACTGGCGTTCCCAGCAGCAATTTTCCGCGTTTTCCCCAGTGGGATGAATACCAACCCTTTCACAGCTGTGAATCTGTTCATCTGCATTAACTCCAGTGTAGCTAAATCACGCATAAGATCTGAAAATAGACCTGAGGCTCCAGTCTTGTCTTGTGCACATCAATTGCAACAGGAAGAAACCATGTGAACTTAGCAGAGTCCAAACCGCCGTGTTTGTAAGGCTATATATGAGAGACCAGGTCCTGTTACCGATACACGTGACTTGCTCTAAACAAAGCACCACAAGATGGCCCAGAGGCTTTTAAAGAGAAATGCCCATTCCTGTGCCTGCCATGGGCCCCAGAAAAGTCTACAAGCCTCATTTCCACATGACAGAAGAAATCCTTTGCCTGCTTCCTCTGTGTCTGCAAGCCATGGGGAAGGGTTTGCGGGGAGACCATCACCTATGTTTTGAAATCAGGTTATTCCATGAAGTTTTGGGATGCTCTTTAGTTGCACAAAGTCTGATATTGTACCAATCCCATCAGATACTGCTGGTCCTGCCTTTCCTTGCCCTCTCTCTCCACCACCTTTGCGAGATGCTTCAGATGGGGTGACTGACTATGGAGAGAGGGAAAATTAAACATCTATGTGAATTCCCCTCCTTTTCCTCCTTCTCTGATCCACACCCTTGTAAAAGGAAATGTGAGAAATGTTGGGTGGCACCCAGAGGGGTTCTGAACTTCCTCCTTTATGAACAGGCTGGATGGATCTCCATTGAAACAACAGACAATATGAGCACCCAAAATGAAAGTCACTCGAGAGTTATTTAGACCCCTGTTCCTTACTGTATGGTCTGCGGGATATCAGTTGTCAGGGGGCAGAGATGGGGACCCCAGCCATCGCTGTTGGCGTTCAATGTCGCTCTTCAAATCTGCAGGAAGACCCTGAGGTGTGTTGAGTTACGCTCACGTGCAGGTCTCCACCAGCTATATAAAGAGATTTTTGCAGGATCAGGACCTGCCTTTTTGGCTGGGAGATACCTTTCATCTGGGGGTGAAGGAAAGTTCATACCCTTCAGCTACAACTCCTGGTTCCTTTGCCACTTGACAATGCTGATCCTCAGATTATGAACTCATTTTGCATGCACAGTTTTGCCTCAGAAAGGGGAAAGAGCTGGAAATAATCCCTCTGACCTCTAGAAAATGAGAGTCTGATGACATTAGGAAAGCAGCATCTCAAATGCAGAAATACTTCCCCCCCACAGTTGGCCCTCATTCAGTAAATTGTCATCTTTACTGCATCATTCGTGCATCTGTTTGCATTCAGCAAAACAGAAAAGCATAAATCCCACTAAAGGCAGCTGTCCTCAACACAGTTCTTCCGCTGACTAAGAGCAGGAACTCATTTCTTCCTCTCTCCTTAACCACAATTGATTAAGGATATTAAGGAGTTTATTACTTCCTAATATCGTTTGGGAATGATTTCCATATGTTAACATTATTCTCCAGAGTGGGCAAAGCTCCCCCGTGCCACCGAAGCAGGGTGCAGTATTGCTGAACCCCAATTACACTGTATTTAGTGTTTTATTGGAGGAAAGGTTGCAGGTAGTCCTTTATAGAAAGATGCATTTGATCCTTAGTTTTCAGATATAATATCCTTTCCACTGGGAAATCAAGCAGACGCTCTCCATATGCATTGCAGCTGCTTCTAGTGTTAAATTAAACTGCTGCTATTACAGTGAGCCGTTGCTGGAGCTGAGTTGTGTTGTTCCTTAATTGTTTATGGCTGTGGATGCGAGCCAAGTAGCAGTCCTGTAGTGGCAAACGCTGGAGATATGACCTGGAAAACAGATGTTTGGGCCAAAGCCAAGGTGGTTTCAGGAAAGACAGTGAGAGAGAAGCGGGAAACCAGTTATCTCTCTGATTTATTGTACAGGGTGAAGAAATTCACCGCAAGGCAGAGTGCTCATACGAGGCTGGTACAACAGTATAAATCTGATTTTAGCTAGCTTTTAGCCAGCCTTTGCAAGGCTTATATGGGCAGCTGTTGGTTTGCTAGTGCTAGCATTAGGTGTGCCAAACCTACAAGGTTTGCAGCTGGGTAGAAAATGCTCGCCTGTTTGCTGGTGACTGCAGAACATCTCATGCAATAGACTGGCTTATGTGAAGTCCCAACATAAGTCTTTTAGATCCGATAAGATGCAGTGGATTTTTTGAAAGTTAATGGCTTGAGGAATCTGATCAAAAATAGATGTCTACAGTGGAGGTGCTCCCTGTGAACAGATCATCCCCAGGCATTCCCATTTGCTCTCAAAGGAGAGAAATGGATTCATCGCATGCTAATGGAAGGGTCTAAAATGGGTTCAGCTCATGATCTGTGGGTACCAGTTTCTTTCTGTTCCTCTCTCAGAAGCCCAGGTAACTACCTAACATGGAGACACCGATGCTGTAGACATCTAGGATTGCGTGAGATCTGTCCCACGCATGTTTTCACAGAATCACAGGCTGTTTGAGGTTGGAAGACCCCTCTGGAGGTCATCTTGTCCAACTCTCCTGCTTAAGCAGGGCCACGTGGAGCAAGTTGCCCAGGACCATGTCCAGACAGCTTTTGAATATCTCCAAGGACAGAGACTCCACAACCTCTCTGGGAAACCCATTCATGAAGTGCTTGATTGCACAGAGACGAATGGAATATTGCACGTGGGGGGAGGGCAGGGGGTGTTCAGCTTAGTTTTGCTTAGTCTTAAATGCCACTGTTTAGGGAGCAGATCCACAGATCTGAACGTGGGTATATTGTAGCACATCAAACCAGTGATTTTTGGAGCAGTGATGTTAGTATTTAGCAGGACAAGATGCTTTCACAATTTTAACTATGTTGTAACTACATTGATTTCACTGAAATGTGATGAATGTCCGGCTCAAACTTTTAGCCCTAGTTTTGTTTCTTTAGAACTTGAACCAATAGTGTTACTACATTTTAGTGCTGAGGAGTCATCAGAAAACCTTTGTCTTCCTTTAGCAATGCTCATGTTCTTAGATGCCCAACATATTGACTAGTAATTCTGTCTAGCACCCTGAGTTTTTCAAAGTGAGTTTTGAATGTCTTGGTAAGGGAGTGCTTACAGCCCTCCCTGCACTTCCTCCCCATCCCGTCCATGGAACAATAGGCTCTTAAAGCCAAGGGTATGGGAAGTGGGGATTTTGAAGAGTATACATAATCTTCTCTTGCCCAGCAGTCACCAGAACTATTAGTGGACTATGGTAGAAGCAAACAGAATACATCTCCTTTCACACAAAGGGGCCTGATGCAGATGTCTTGACTGTTGGCCTTCATCTTTGGGTCTTGTTAGCTTTCCATACTGATGTTCCATAGTGACGCTACATTGCACAGACAGAACATGAAACTACTTGGATTTCCATTCTGCTGCCAGAGATCCTTTGATTTGTTTTTCCTTTTGTCTTTAGATTAAGTAGGCTGCTTATTTTTTGAAACAAAGGAAATGGCTAAATAATTGCATCAAACAGAGGGGAGAAATAGACATACATATATTTCTTCCTGTTAAAGAAATTTTTAAATGTGTTTCTGAAACACCGTGCAGCGAGATGCTGCCTTCATCCAGAGAACAGGATCATCCTTATCTCCTGCATCCAGCCCCAGGTGGTGCTTTTCTTTTCCCACTAACTTCTGTAAAATTACAAAAGTGCTGATGTTTTCCCAGTTGACGGCAATGCCACATGCAGAGGTCCTTGGACAATCTTCAGAGGAGGGCTGATAGCTGCTAGTGGCCCATCATCTGTGCATTCCTAGGGATACACAGTAGACATGAGTCGCAGGATTTTTTTTCTCTCTTTATGTCCTATCCTGTCTTCCCCAGAAACCTGATGGTTTTCTTCTCTTTTAAGCACAGTATCCAAGAGGATTTAGGAGTCCGCTGTTTTCATGAAAACTCAGCCTGGTTATTAGCTAACCTACCCAGGAACTCAAATGGGATGGAGAGTCTTCCTATGCTGTCCATTGTATAGATTGGCCTTAAGTAGGGTAACAAATTTAGAGAAACCTCCTGGGAAGCCTCCCCTGCTGAAATCTCTGTCAGAGAATAGCTGCTGTCGGCTGCACGGGCTGCTTGTTTGCCAAAGTGTCAGAAGGTGTTGCAGCATGAGTGCTCAGTACTTATGGATATTCACGCCAGAATAGTGGGTGTTTCAGTCCCAGTGCTAACTGTAGCCATTTGTCTTCATTTTATAAAACAGGAGGAAGGAGAAGATCTCACCATATCCAGGAGACAAGCAAAACAACAACCTGCTGAGACCTGGCCACGCACTAACAGAAAGTTGTTTTGAGTTTTACAGTCGCCCTAGACTTTTGCACAGGGGGCTGATGGAAACTCATCGCTCCACACTGCTGGGTAAGAGAGAAGACACTCAAGCAAAGGGCTACATTTTGGTTTCTCAAGTTTTCCTCACTCCTTGATGGTCTTGCCTCCTGTCTCCTTGAACAGAGAGTCCAAGTTTTAAAGTCAACCCAGCCAGAGGAGCAGTTATCCTCATTCTTTCAGCTGAGAAAATCCTTTCCATGCTGTCCACAACTGTGATGAAAAGAGAAGCCCCTCTTGCCAGAGACTGAACTTGTCTGTCAGGAAGATACCATTTACAGGTAAGAAAATGCCATTCCCAGCAATTAATCTGGATCTTCTTCTGCGTGAGGCTAGAGAAGCTGCCCTTGGGATAGAGTATTTTATGTGTAAAAAGAAGAGACTTGGGCTGCATCCCACCCCACAAGTCATTCAACTTTTTGCTGTTGTAGTTGAACAATATATTGTTGTCAATATATTTGTTAGGTATAAGCTGGTGATAGGACTCATGTCTTTTAACTTTGGTGGTCGAAGACACAGCTGAGTTCAAAGTGCTTCTTGCTCCTCATTGTCTAGATGGGGAGCGAGGAATGACAAGCTCAGAAGCTGACACAAAAGTTGGGTGGTAAATCCCAGTGCTTGGGCCCAGATGGGACAACGATGGGCACCAGCTACAGCAGTTCATAATTTTGTTTCACTAAATCTTCTCTCTGGAAGGTCTGAAAGAGCCTACAGAGAAGACCAACCCAAAGGCTTTGTTGTGTTTCCTGGCATCTTGGGTTTATATGTTTCTGTTTTCAGCTGCTTAAAATTATCCTGAGATCCTTTTTTTTTTTTTGCTCCACTCCACACAGTGTGGTTCATATGAGCTGAATTTTCTCTTTAGAGCTTCACTTATGAATATGGGTCAGCACCCAGGCAGTTGAATGCCCGAGTTCATTTTCATGCTGTATATAAATAGTACACAGTTATTTCACAGTTTCATGTTCAGCTTGCAGGCTTCCAACAGCCTTGTATTCCCGAAACCCTTTCTATTCTCATCGCATTCGGGTTCTTGAACGCGTGACTCAACATAAATTACAGCAGAGGTTATCCCAGCCAAGAAAGTCCTGATTTGGCTTCTGTGTATTGTCGTTCTCGTTCCTGACGGCTGGCGTCAAGTCACTAGTACTCAAAGCTGCTGTTGCAGGTCTTTCCAACCCTGCGATGAGTTCAGCTACGCGGTTAAGCCGACAGCTGAGTTACGCTACCTTACGCACGTTGAGCGGCGCTCGGTCAGTCCGTCATCGTGCTGGACAGTGGAGGAAGTCAGAGAGTCTCCAGCTGGATGGATAACTAACAGCCGGCGTACCCCTGTCCGACGGAGATAAGAGGCTGGTTAAAACCAAGGGAATTTTTAGACTCTTCCCAAATATCGCCTGTCTTTTGTTTGACACAGGACTTGTCATGTCTCCTTTTCTGCGTATTGGTTTATCCAACTACGACAGTGGCCCTTACCTGCCGTCCCAGGGGGAGGTGATTAACCCTTACTGTGCTGTGATGGTTAAAGAAGCTGTGGAGTCAGGTAAGTGGGGAGATGTTAAATATGCACGTGAGCTTTTATAAGACGTGAGTGTGCCTTACTGTTTCATTACTGGTGTGTAGGAAGCACATTGGTAAATCTTTATAAGGGTTTGTGAAGGGCCTTTTGTGTCTCAGCACAGTGCAAGTTTGAGTTTGACATGGCCTGCAAGACAATCTAATTTTAAGGTGATGCCTAACAAGCCTGTGTCTTCAGTTTGAGGTTATTATCAACTGAATAGGAGGTCCCAGCATGTGACAGAGCAGATGAGCTGAGCTGTATTCAGTTTCACTCTTATATGACCAGTTGTTGGTTTGTCAGTGGGAGTCCAGACAGATGAAATCTGTGAGTCCTAGAAATATCCTGGGAGAGCTGTCTTTGTTTGTCACATTTTTTTGAGGAACTGACAGGTCCAGCAACTTCCACCGTTTAATAAAAAACAGCTCTCAAACAACCCCAGTCTTTGCAGAGAGAGTTAATTTATCTGTGTATTTGCTGTAATATGTAAAATGTTTGAAAGTGAAACCTCCTGCTGAGCTGTTTTCTTTGTCCGTGTATATGGATTATTGCACACTTTTCCTGATTGAACAACACTGATGAATCCTCATTGGGAAAACATTTCTTATATGTCTTTTGCATAAAAATAGTCCCAGCGAGAGGATGAAAAGTTCTTCAGTTCTGCTTTTCAAGAATCATGAAGATCAAGACCTTCAGTTATAGGGAATTCCTCATATTGGCTGTTATGTATCTTAAAACTTTGATAAATTCCTAACTTGACTGCTGTGATTCCTTTAAAAGTTAAGTCAACTCAAAAATCCCTTTTTATACTTTGAGAAACCCATTACTCTAACCTTTAGAGGATGTTAAAGTAGTTTAAAAAAAAAAAAGAAATTTTAGAAATTTAAAACAATTCATCATTTCACCTTTTGTTTGTGTGTTGGGTTTTTTTTAAAAAAAAAGAGTCAGTATTTATAACATTGAACTTTGTCTTGGCTTAAATTATACTTTAAATGATTCTTGAGGATGTGGTGACTGGTAAATTCAAGAGGAAAGAAAATACTGCATGACAAGATATCCCTAAGATCTCACTTTTTACTGATAATATGTCCTATTTCAGCTCTGTGCAGGGCTTGGCTGTTTGCTTTAATGAGGCCTTTGAAAGCCATAACTCAAATTGAAGTATCTTGTCAGTTCAAAAGTGAATAAAATCCATTTGGTCAGCACAGACCTATATTTATTTGTCTTACACAGAGCTGAAAGCATTTTCTGGCATCTAACAAACAAAAATGTACTAAGGGATATAATTTTTGTGCTCCTGAGAGTCAATAATAATAATAATAATAGTAATTGTAATAATAATAGTAATAATAATAATAATAATAGTAATACCTCTACCAACAAGAAATTTAAAAGTGTCTTTGGGGGAACTTTTCTCCATTAGCGAGGACTGAATATAGGAAAATGACATCCTTCTATTAGAAGATTTCTGTTTGCTGGGGTGTAATTGCACTTGTCTAGCCTTTGTTCAGATCATGGTGGGGCAGCCAGAGGGACTTCTCATCAAGGCTGGGTTGGATGGGGCTTTGAGCAACCTGGTCTAGTGGAAGGTGTCTCTGCCCATGGCAGGGGGGTTGGAACTAGATGATCTTTAAGGTCCCTTCCAACCCAAACCATTCTATGATTTTATGATTCTATGATTCTATGTCAGTGATACAGCAGGAAACTCCCGAGACCGATTCATGTCAGACTCCCTTCTTAGCATAGGTTAAATCACCCTTGGGAGGTGTTAATCTACTGCTGGTGGAGGGTGTCTAAATGTGTAGATGGCTAACCTCACCTTAAGGTGACTAGGACAAGACGAGACCACAATGGGCTCCATCTCTTCTATAATTCCAGTCTTCTGCAAGGATATTGATATCTGAGCAAGTCAGCTACCTTTGCATTATAGCCCACGAGAACAAACAGGGATTTCCATGGTGGGATTCTTCTCATCTTGAGGAAGACATCCATAATGGGTCTGATGGATCACACCCTAGAAAAGCCCAGTGCTCTACACTGACTCTGAGGGCAGTTTAGGCAGTCCACTCAGAGGTACGCGACTGACGTTCAGTGAGATGAGCCTGACTCTAAATGCCAGAAATGCTCTCAACGTGACCATCCCAAGGAGCTATCGTGCTCAAGCAGGCTTAGAGAAGGCAAAAGGCAATGAAGGTCTCAGAACAACCATTAGCTGAGTATATTTGAAATAGCTGCATCCCTGCTTTGTGATTTTTTTGACCATAGTTTGCTCTCCAGCTCTCTGTTTTCACAGACCACTTGCTACTCAGTCATAATGGGATCAAAACAAAATTATATTGATGCCCTGATATGCAAATTTTGGCTAAAGTGGCATGTCCAAGGAGCAGGAGTGAATGAGCTGCAAAGCTGGTAAGAGATGTGGACAATCCTGACTCCCAGCCTTGTGCTCTGACACATGGCCATTAAGGTTTCTTCAGGACAAATGACTGCTATATGGTAGTGAGTGCAGAATATAGGGCAGGACGTGCCTAAACCCAGAGCTGAATCCAGGGTAGATCCAGTCCCAAATCCCTGCAGGCTCTGTGCTGGAACTGTTTTGGTAGATGACTCTGCTCTGACTTTTGCGATGTCCTATTAAGGATCAGATATATACCATGTGTAGCATTAGCAAAGTGTGAGGAAGTGGGGTTTTTTTTGGGAGGGGATGTCTTTTTTTTTGCAAATGGAGCATTAGTAGATGATAGATGTGTTTGGTTCCCCCAAAAAGGGAGCTTGAGTCTACCTTTGGGTTCATGCCAAAGGCTGTCCTTTGTTGACCAGCCATGATGAATAAGTCATTGGGACACCAAGGGTCTTGTAGTGCACATCATCTGTGGACACAAGGGTGTCACAACAAGGGCACCCTAGGAAATTCCAGAAGTTCAGGAAAGATTGGGCAGCATTTTTTTTTTCCCACTTGTTCATTCTGTAAAAGGGATCCTAGTATTTTATTATATAATCTTAAAAAAAAAACAACCAAATGCCTCTGTGTAGTGAGAAGTCTTATAGCAATTTGTTACCGAAGACAAACCATTTCAGAGATCATAGGCACCTCTGAGGTATAAAAAAATCTGCCCTTTAAAAATGGCTTCTGCCTTCATGAGCCACCCGGCCCCGTGCCATTTCACCACCTGTCTTGGTGACATTTGCTTTGTGAAAGATCCTGCTCCATGTTTAAACTCAGCAAGCCTCCAGGAAAAGCACTCCCAGCTACAGTGGAAGCTGCTGCCCGGGAAAGACAGATGCGATTTTATTTTTCAGGAACCCAGGGTTAGATTAATCCCTGGCAGAATTTCACAGATGTCAGCGGGGATGCACCAGGGGTGACCGTCTGATCCCATATAGTGGCCAGTTCATTCACATTCCAGGGTTTGTTTATTTAAGCCGTACTTTTCGGAGTGCAATGGAAATGAAAGCACTTGGTTTGCAAGTGCTGTGTTTCATATCCGTGGAGTTTCACTGATGTAGCAAAGAAATAATGGTCCTTACTGAGATCTCTGTTCTCCGCGATGCTGGGAAGTTTATGTCTTGTTTTTATGTCTCATTTTGTCTGCTTTTGTTGAAAGAGTGCATTGAATATACATTTGCAAGCTTGGTGGGAATGAAGTAAGCCTGAAGACAATGAGCTCAATATATGATTGCCTAAATCCACATATGTGAAAAGTCAGCATCATTTAACTGATAGAGATGGATTCACCTTAGATTGAGGTGCTCTCAACTTTGGGGAAACTGAATTTGAACCGAAGTTTTAGCTGCACAACCCCTTGTCAAACCGGGCAGGACAAGTGTGAGAAGTGATTTTACGCTGCAGGAACGATCTTCTCTCGTTTTTGCGAGGCAGACCGGTGCTGATGGTCAGAGCAGACTGCAGCTCGAATCAAGTTTATGTATGTTATCAAACCAAGTCCAAGACTATTTTGTGAGAGCCAGGTGTTGGGTCGTGGATTATATTTCAGCAAGTCAGGACTGGTTGTATTAGTTGCAGGATCCTGCATGCCTTTCCTCAGGCAGCTACTTTCTCAACCTAAATCTATCTAGCGGCTCTGGCAGTTGTTTCTCCTTTCGTAGGAAACCAGTATACGGGGTGGTGAAGGGAGATTTTTGTTATAATCTCACAGCCCTAATATTTGTTCTTTCCCCAATAAACATTCTCTCATTTCCGGAGATGAATATTACACAATCAGGAGACACTGTTGCCTTTTTTCTCCTCCTCTCCTGCCTCAAATAACTTTGGAGCTTGTTTACCAGTTTTAATCCATCCTGAAGGTGTGTAAATGAAAGCTGAACAGAGGAATTAGTCCTCCCATCTAGGGTAAGATTTTCTCCAGCCCATGACATGTTCCAGGCTATCGGCTGCATGTGCTTTTCCAGCTGGATGGGATGAGGGAAAGGCTGGGATTATTGGAAATAGGAGCGGGGTCTTTAGGAGACAGGAGTCACAGGTCTGCTGATCACACGACTGCTTTTTATTCTCTTATTCCACCAGCTTTGGCTTTTGATGGGTTGAAAATTTGCAGAGGGTAACTGTGAAATAGAACTTACCTCGAGTAAGTGTCCAAGCCCCTACAGGGCTATATGGAATTAGGGGTTGTTGGGGTTGTTCAGCCTGGAGAAGAGAAGGCTCTGGGGAGACCTTCTAGCAGCCTTCCAGTACCTGAAGGGGCTGTAGGAAAGCTGGAGAGGGACTTTTTACAAGGGCAAGTAGTGACAGGATGAGGGGGAATGGTTTTAAACTGAAAGAGGGGAGATTTAGATTAGATCTTAGGAAGAAATTCTTTCCTCTGAGGGTGGTGAGACACTGGCCCAGGTTGCCCAGAGAAGTTGTGGATGCCTTCTCTGTGGAAGTGTTCAAGGCCAGATTGGATGGGGCTTGGAGCAGCCTGGTCTAGTGGAAGGTGTCCCTGTCCATGGCAGGGGTGTTGGAACTAGATGATCTTTAAGGTCCCTTCTAACCCAAACCATTCCATGATTCAGTGATTCTATGAAATACAATGGGCTGTATGAAATAAATAAAGCTGGCTGAGACTCGTTTCAGAGAGAATTAACTAGAGATAACTCTGTGCAAGCTAATGCTAAACCTCAGAGATACCCTTCACCGTTTTAAGATGTGTCTGCTGTGAAGGAAAAGGAATTAATACATGAGAAAGGGGTGCAGGAAAAGTTTGCTAGGTTGAAAACTCTACACCGCTGTGGGTGTGGTTATAGGTCTGCAAGAAAGTTCATATATTAACATCCCTGAGTTAACTGAGATGTAGCAACTGACTGGACATGAGCTCCAGCGGAACCTTAATCATAAAGTGCATCCAGGTTTTGGGGGGATTGAAGCAAACCTGTTTCATTTTGCGTTGCCATGGGAGAGATGATACATGTAGCTCGTTATCTGTGATGAGATTCACCTCACTAGAAGTGGGTATCTATGGTGTCAGAGTCTACATTTGAGGTCTACTCAATAGTTAATGGAGTCAAGGGTGGAAATTATCTTTTCTAAGGTAGATATCTGCATTTGGTCAAATGAACACAACCTAACTCATTTGATTTATATTGATTATGTTCTCTTCACTGGCTCTGAATGGCCCCAGTGTTCAGACAGCTCAGATATGGTTATACACATTGCAAACACCTAAAGTTAAGTGAGATTAATCTCATCCTAGGTTTCACTTCACACAATAACCTTGTAAGACACTCTAACATGATCCATTGCACACCCTGCCTGGAGAGAGACCTTAAAGTGGGTAAATAATGCAGATCTGTCTCAGGGACTGTAGAGTGGTGGCCTTAGTGCAGTTGAGAACCAAGTCCAGTCAATCCGAACCACTTCTTGTTGACAGAAAATGGCCAAGTGTACGTGCAGAAGAAGCCCACCATGTACCCACCCTGGAACAGCACTTTCGATGCCCACATCAACAATGGCAGGCTCATGCACATCGTCGTCAAGGACAAAAGTGCCGAAATGGTTTCAGAGACCACGGTGGAACTCAAGCAGCTGGCAGAGAGGTGCAAAAAGAGTAATGGGAAGACAGAGATATGGGTGAGCATCATTATCTCCTCTTGCAGGATGTGATGGGGAGCTGCTGTGGAGTAGGGGAATGCCTTGTGTCTATGCCAGGCTGTGACTGTAACCAGGAGGGCAGCAGGAACTGTCTGCCATCCAAGGAGTAATGTTTTGAGTCTACTTGGGTATGACTGGAAAGAAGGACTTCCAAGTATATTAGAAAAAAAAGAGCATGGCACATTTATGTTACCTGCTGCTGTTATCTTGAAACATATGCCCTCCGTTAGCAAGGATGCTGGTTCAGGTGAGCCGTGCCCATGTATTAATCTTTGCTGAGGAAACCCACTGGGCATAAATGGTAATGTGAGTGGCTAAATGTGAATTATTTTATGTGCCCTGGGGAAACAGCTTTAAAAATTAATCTAATATCAAGTAACTGATTCACAGCTGCCTAAATTCAGAGTTATGTGAGAGGAACTCCTTCAAAATCATTGGAGTTATAGTGGAGTAAATTTGAAGTAACAGTCTTCATAAGGATGCTAAATGTAAGGTTGTGTTCCCTGGTAGTCCAAGCAAGAAAGTTCTTTATAATAGTCTTTAACATGTAGTATTCAGCAGCCATGCCATGAATAACAATAAAGTGGAAAGGCATTTGCAGAGAAACTGATTTCCTGGGATTTTTTTTTGTTTGTTTTATTTCTCATGCCAGTTCTCAGGCTGAGCTGCTTGGGTTAAGCAGAGAGTAGAACAGTCAAAAAGGCCTTTGTCACTTAACAGACCTAAGAGTAAGATTTGGTAGAGATTTGCACATTTAACACATAACTTGGAAGGAATCCAGATATTTAGGGACGAAATTGAAAACCAAAAGGCTCTGCTCAACATGACTCCAACCCCAGACTTCAAAGCCATGTGAGGCAGTAGCCTGGTGAGCAGGAGACGGGGCATGTAGTCTGGGGTGCTACTTGCTTGGAGCAAGGGTAATAGACTCAAGGTCAAGTGGAGCTGGGAGACCCTGCTCCTGTTATATCCCAGCCTGGTAGCAGCTCCTGAGATCTTCTCTCCACTCACTCTCTGAATCAAGTTACAACCTGGGGAGGGTGGTCCCAGATAACTCATCTTGCAAGGGTCATGAGGAGAGAGAACAGCATTTTTCTCACTTTTCTGTGCAAGAGCACTGTTTCACCTGGAAGGCAGAGAGGTAACCTTGCTCAGGCTGTGCTGGAGGTGGGTGGGGAAGGCACTGTTGTGGTTTTCAGGCTGAAGAAATCGTTGAATGTAGGTCTTCTTAGGCAAATGGATCCAGATTTACAAAGGCAGCTATGGACAGAGGTTCAGACAGGCAGGAGTTTCCAGGTCAGAAAAATGCCTAGTAAGCTTGTAGCATCACTCACATTGACTGTAATGGAAGTTAAGACTCGCAGAACCAAGTGTTGAAAATATTTCAGCATCTTTTAAGTACCTGTCTGAAGTTGACTGTTTTTTTTTCAAGGTGCTCCCACTTCCCCCTTGCAGGATCCACTGGGAATGACAAGTTTTCTCTATAGATAGTGCTGGTCCTGAGCTGCTGTCTAAAAACCTGCCTATAGCTTCTGTGGTTTAGTCACATGTATCTCTTCTATCATGCCACTCCAAGTGTTTGATAAGAGGTGATCTAACCTCCTCTCTTTATGGTTGCTCCTACCCTGCCTTGTTGCCCCACACAGGTATGAGTGATGCAAACATTAGCCTTCATTGGCATTCATCAGTTCCCACTGGGAAAAGGAGATAGCTTGAGTCATCTGAAATGACTGTTGCTTCTTTGAATGACCGTTTAATGATTGCACTGGTCTTTTTTTCTTGTTTTTCACTTATCTCAACCAGCTAGAACTGAAACCTCAAGGGCGAATGCTGATGAATGCAAGATACTTCCTGGAAATAAGTGGCAAGTGATTTTGTTTGTTAATTGATAGATGTGATTTCTGGTTATGTGGGGCAGACATGGTGTCTTGACGGAAAGCAGTGCCTATGTTATTACTGATTTATGCATAGAAACTGTCATAATGGTTTGAAATGAACGGTCCAGAAAAGCAATTTTTATTGTATGGTGGGGATGAAGATTGACTGTTCCTCTGTGATTTGCAAGGCAGATTTTTGGCCGTTTTACCACTAAAATGGTAGATTTTCTTGTTACACTAAGCAAGACAGAATAGACACATAAGGAGACAGCTCCATCTGAAATCATTCTGCTTGTAGGTATGCATGTGACATGTGCCGTGGTATGCATTATAGTGCAGATGTAGAGGCTGGGATGCAATTTATGACTGACAACACCTGAGTGCACTTGGTAGTTGGGCTTTCAAGATCAAGAGCAATCTAGGCAAAACAGGAAAAGAACCTAGAGGATGACTCATCTGATCAAGTGCAGGTTTCTGCTGCAAGGTGAGCGGAATCATTCTCTGGGCTCCATTGCCTGCTCCAGCTAGACCTCCAGGGACGTGGCAGCGGCTTAGTCACCCTGAACAGGGGACACACCATCATTTATGTGTCTTCACTGAGAACCAAATCCCACCTGCAGAGTGCAATGTCCATGTGAAATGCGTTTTGCTTTGTTGAAGAGAATGAGTTGCAAGCCAAAAGCTCAGTCTTATTCTCCTGTCTTTGATGCCAAAATTCTCACACCCTCAGATGTGGAGTGAAGATGTAAGGTGTAAATACCTAGAAGGACCTTCCATTTATAGAAACATAGAATTACTGAAAGCAGCTAATAGCATGTCCAGACTGATATTTTCTTCATCCGTTCCTACCTTTAATATGGAATAGACTATTGTTGCCTCCTTGTATAAGATATCAGAGAGGCCAAAGCATAGAAAATACAAGCTGTGTTTGTATTACAAATAGCAACATCAGCCAGGTCACACAGGGGGCCAGTTTCCACAGAATACCTATGTAACTTGCTGTGTAATGCATGAGTAAAACAAAACAGAGACTGAGAGTGAGATACTGTGTGCGTATCTAGATTTGTAGACACAAGCACATATGTAAGAGCACATGTATATGCACGTGTAGTCAGAATTTGTTTGTTTGTGGTACTAAAAAGTTTAAATGTGAACTGTGAATAATGGCATGGACACAGCAAACAGCAAAGTGATTGTTGGCGTGGAAAAATAACAAGAAAAAGAATATCCTAGGAACATACATACATGCTTACTCACACACATGTACATGCACACATAAAGGATTCAGTTAAATACCCACAAATATATGTACATATATATTTCTACATGTGTGTTTGTGTGCATATATAGATAATTTTTTTTTCATGTAATTTAATCTTTTTTAGAGCATGTTTCTTCAGTGCTAGACAAAGTCAGAATTTTATGTTTAACTGAAAATTGTCTCTCCTTGGGAAATTTCTGGTCTACATTTCAAAAGCAGCATTATGGATATTCAAGGGAGCTCAGAGTTCCAAGTTTAAAGTCGTTTTAGTGTCCCTGCAGGAATGATAGATAAAAACTCATCCAAACAAGCCTTGTGTGAGTTTCAGAATACAGTATTTCTTAAAAATACTCATTCCCATGAGTGAATCATCAGCTTCGGTCACTTAGTATTTTGGCAGCTGCATTTTCTCAAGGTGCCTGATCAGGACAGGGTACCCTAATAAATTTTCTGTTTCCTTTCCCCCCAGATGCAAAGGACCTGGCTGACTGTGAGACTGAAGGCCTTTTCTCCTTGCACCAGCGCAGGGGAGCCATCAAACAGGCCAAAATCCATAATGTCAAGTGTCATGAGTTCACGGCCACCTTCTTTCCACAACCCACCTTCTGCTCTGTCTGTCATGAGTTTGTCTGGTAAATGAAAACAGATCTATTAATTTTCCCCTTTTAACTCTAGGGACCAGCTCTGCTTCTCCAGTGAATATCTGCAGTCAGTAGAGGCAGCAGGACTGGACCCTTGGCATCTCACATGTAGAATTATTGCACTACTTCAAGGATGAGGTTCACAGTTTGTGATTCCAACTGTGAAAATTCCCTTTATTTTTTTAGTTTATTTCTTGTAAATATTTTTGTCTTTGGCCAAATGCTCAGACATTTCTCATCATCCCAGTTTGCTATTTGGATATTGTGAAATTCAGAATGTAAACATGTGCTGAAAAGGCTGTGAAAACCACAGAGAATCACTCCACAGTTAGATGGAATGAAGATATTTAGATTAGAGAAGGTCTATAAAGACTGATAAAAAGCAAAGCTGTTTTATTCTGTTTCTTTCATAAATGTTGCTCTCCTTTATTCTGTCGAGACTTTCAGAAAATTCAGAATTAACCATTTCTCTGTTTATTTATTTCAGGGGTCTGAATAAACAAGGCTATCAGTGTAGACGTAAGAAACCTTTTTTTTTGTTACTATCATTTTTCACTTGTTCTTTCCTTAAGGCATTTTTTCTTAACACCGTGACACACTTTTTCTTTCAGAATGTAACGCTGCCATTCATAAGAAGTGCATTGATAAAGTAATAGCCAAGTGTACAGGATCAGCAATCAACAGCAGAGAAACAATGGTATGTATCATTATTTGACTTCTTTTAAAAAACTTAGGTGTCATTCAGATCTCTCCTACATCATTGTAAAACAACTTCTGATGAAGCAAAAGGTGCTTGAACTGAACTAAAAGCTGTGTGATCTGATCTGTGCCCTTTGGTTTTTTATGTTCCCAGTGGTTTCATTACCTCCTACTTGTGATTTACTCAAATGCAGCCACTGAATGAGCAGTTGCTGAATCAGGACTGACATTTGTCTAATGCATGAAGTGTAGCTCAGAGGGAAGCAATGGACATGAGGTGGAGATTTACTGGAGGAAATTCTTCGCTATCCAATGTTAGGCAGTACTTTAACATCCCACTCTGTGTTATCTGAGATCTCCAAATGGTCAGTGGAAGATCTAGCATCTCTACCATTATTTATTTTATATTTCTTATATCAGTTTATAATAAACCTTTTTTTTGATGGGCAAAAGTGGGACTTTAACTCTTGGTAGGACTATTCCTTTTTTCTTAATTGTGTCCCACAGCTTCTGTTTACTTCCAGTCCCATCCTGGCTCCTGTTCTCCTTTTACAGTCTAGAGATGAGATTCATCTCACCTGTCTTCTGACATCTGCAGAGTAGATGTATCCAACTTTGTCATCACCTTTGACTCCCTGTATACTAAAAGAAGAAAAATAGTTTCTTCCAAAGAGTGATTCATGACAACAAATGTTGACATCCATTTCAGGATGGGATGAATAATTTTTAGAAATACTCCTGCTTTTCCATTGAGCATTAAGGGAGTCTGGATGTATAGTTGAGATGCAAACAGCTATCATCTGGTCAGATAAATCATAGAATCATAGCACCACAGAATCGTAGAATTGGTTTGGTTGGAAAAGACCTTTAAGATCATTGAGTCCAACCATAAACCCAGCACTGCCAAGTCCACCACTAAACCATATCCCTCAGCACCACATCTACACATCTTTTAAATACCTCCAGGGATGGTGACTCCACCACTGCCCTGGGCAGCCTATTCCAATGCTTGACAACCCTTTCCATGAAGAAATTTTTCCTGATATCCAATCTAAACCTCCCCTGGCACAACTTGAGGCCGTTTCCTCTTGTCCTATTACTTGTTACTTGGGAGAAGAGACCAACACCCTCCTCGATACAGCCTACTTTCAGATGGTTGTAGAGAGCAATAAGATCTCCCCTCAGCCTCCTTTTTTCCAGACTAAACAACCCCAGTTCCCTCAGCCGCTCCTCAAAAGACTTGGGCTCTAGGAATTGTGATCCAGAGTTGTGATCTAGGGAAATCAAGCCTGGGGATTAAATCACCCCGTTCCCACTGAATTACACAGATATTATGTATCAATATTTGGCTTTCTATATCTGAATGATAGTTATAGATATTTTTTTCTTGATGGCCATACCCAGGGATAAAAGGGCAGTAGACATCCCATATTCTGTGGTACAAACCTGGGGGCTGTTGGTTTTCTATGCAGAGCTGAGGTGGGGAGGAGTGAATTGCCAACACAGCTTTTCTCTTGCAGTTCCATAAAGAGCGGTTCAAGATCGACATGCCTCACCGCTTCAAAGTCTACAACTACAAGAGCCCGACTTTCTGTGAGCACTGCGGCACACTCCTCTGGGGCCTTGCACGGCAAGGATTGAAGTGTGATGGTGAGTTCCTGGTGTATATTGCATGAGCTGAGCTCAGGAGTGGGATGTTGGCTTTAGAGAGTTGCAATCTAAAGAGACAAATCTCATTTATCACATTTCTCTGCGAGACCTGTATGAGATGGCATCCGGGGTGGTGAAGGAGTAGTCAAGAGGACCATTCTTCAAGGAGAATCATTCTTCAAGGATGAGGACCACTGTCAGCATATAGAAAGATGTGTGGTCCATGAGACTGAGTCACTTCCCAGAGAGGCAAAGAACATCTCAGTGCCCACTTTTGGTCTTCCAAAGTCACTCCTAGTATCGACTTTCATGCTCTGTTTCCACTATCAGACATTTCACCATCTTCATAATCCTATACCAACGGGCAGATCCTGTTCTGTGATTATGGTTTATCTATGAGCTGATAGACTGTGGAGTTTTGGTAGCCTGTAGCTGCAAAGGCTGATGGATGTGGAAATAAAACCTTTTGCCCAGAAGAAGATATAAATAAACTTCGTCTCCACAGAGAACCAAAAAATGACCTAAGTACCATCTCGTGAGACATAAATGGTGCCCAGGCTTTGAGCTGTTTACGTGACTGATCTTTGCCCTTGGCCAACAGCAGTGCATGTTCCTGCCCAACCTAATGTCAATCCCTTTACAGCTGAGCTATCCTCTGTTGTCCTGATGCCTCTTGTTCTTTCTTTCAGCATGTGGCATGAACGTCCATCACAAGTGCCAGACAAAAGTAGCAAACCTTTGTGGAGTTAACCAGAAACTAATGGCCGAAGCTCTGGCAATGATAGAGAGCACCCAGCAGGTAAATACTTTTAAGCTGTGAGTCACCTGGAGAAAGGAGGATCAATTATTCAATGTTTATTTCAGTGCAAGAAATAAGGGCATTGAAGGGAGCATTGTGGGCAACAACTTGTCACGGTTTAAAGCTGGGCTGGCGATTAAACCTGCAGCAGACGCTCTCTGTTAACCCTCCCCCCCTCACCCGAAGGGAAAGGGAAAGGGAAAAGGGAGAGAGACTTACGGGTTGGAAAGTTAAAACAGTTTTAATAAACCTATAATAATGAAAAAGAGTATAATAATAATATTGGAATAATCAAATATATACAAATATATATACAAAACCAAGATCGAGCTCCCCCGATGTCGGCAACGTCACCACCGGCACTGCAGGGCAGGCTCCGGGAAGGCCCAGGCTGGGCCTAGCGACGGTCGAGAGCTGGATTCAGGGATGCAGATCAAAATCGGGGGCAGCAGGAAAACAGTCGGAGTCCTCGTTGGACACCGGCCATAGCAGAAAGAGCAAGAGCGAGCAGGAGGCGAGCAAGCCCGAGACCCTCATGATCCCCCCGCTTTATACCGAGAATGACGTGTATGGGATGGAATACCCTCGTTGGTCAATTTTGGGTCACCTGCCCTGTCTGCTCCCCCCTGCAGCTGCGACCCCCCTTCGGCTTTTCACTTGTAAGCAGTGAGGAATTCAGCGGTGACCTTGGTTTCTCTAAGAAAAAGTACAGCAAGAGCCTTACTGCACAACATCCCTACCGGTGCCTCAGCGATAACTACAAACTTCGAGCGTTATCAGTCCTGGAAGCAGACACTGTCTGCAAAAACATGCAGTTAGTTTCAGAAAGTGCAGTTATTTAGAGGAGACTTAGCTGAAAGTAAAAATCACTGGAAGGAAAATCGGCCTGGTTTAGGCCAAACCAGGACACAACTTCAAAGCAAAGAGTAGGAAATGGGTCCTTCATGGAACAGGTAGTTGAACTCATTGCAGAAATTTCTGGAGGCCAAAAGTTTTCACGGGTTCAAGTGACAATCTGGTGTTCATGGAAGAGAAATCCATTCAAGATTAATAGAATAGTTAATTCTGTTAATAGAAAAGCACTACCTTTGAATCAGGAAATCTCTGAGCCGCATATCTCTGGAGATAGGGGGAATATTCTGAAGAGATAACTTTGCATGCCTGTACTCTTCTTGTATCTTTACCTGGTATTTACTTGACCTCCGTTGCAGACAGGACAGGACCTGGATGGACTCTCACCCTGATTTGGTACAGTTGTAGTTACATTACGTTCATAACGGAGGTTGTGTAACAGGGTCCAGGGCAGAGTGAGAGGAACTTGGTTTGGTCCTTTTGCTGTCGCTGCCTTGCTCCATGGTTGTCACTTAGCAGTTTCTCCTGTGACTGTCTGATCTGTTTGGAATTAAACTCCCCAGAGCAGGGGCTCTCATGAAGACACATGGGCCCTGGGTAGAGGATCTAGATGCTACTGTCATATAAACAGAGTATGACACAGAAAATTGAATTAAAAAGAAGGAAAAGTAGCTTGTCACAAGCCCAAAACCATCAAAGATTTTAGAGATACTAGTTCAAAATCAGGATTGTTAGGACACCTCTCAGCTCTTGAGTAACCTTAGAGAGGGACAAAATCTGTACATACCCAGTCTTCAATATTTAGGTTCCTCCAGTATCCCAAGGCAACATCTTAATCCATACAGCAGGTGTTTTTCTGTCTGTACCTTCCTGAGGGGCTATCTACCACGTTTAGCTCTGCGTATTTCTCACCTTTATGCAATAGATAGTGCTGCCAAACCTCCAAAGAAGAGTTTTTTTCTGCTCTTTCTTACTTCTCTATTTCTTACCTACTGTCTCTACGGCTCCTTGTACTGTATACTGTGAGTCACCACTGAGAGGTGAAGAGGACAAACACTAAATACTTTCCCCAAAATACTCTTCTAATCTCCAGAAATTTAGGCTTTGGGGACTTCTTGAGACATAGCTGGAGTCTGAGTGTTTAGTAGCCCTCAGAGGATTTATCTTTCATGCTTTTGTCTCATAGAATCATTTAGGTTGGAAAAGCCCTTTAAGATCATCGAGTCCAACCATTAACCTGACACTGCCAAGCCCACCACTAAACCATGTCCATCAGCACCACACCTACATGGCTTTTAAATCCCTCCAGGGATGGTGACTCCACCACTTCCCTGGGCAGCCTGTTCCAATGCTTGACAACCCTTTCTGTGAAGAAATTTTTCCTGATATCCAATCT
Organism: Nyctibius grandis; assembly: GCF_013368605.1. Taxonomy (NCBI): domain Eukaryota; kingdom Metazoa; phylum Chordata; class Aves; order Nyctibiiformes; family Nyctibiidae; genus Nyctibius; species Nyctibius grandis. The sequence continues at coordinate 4,836,773 of NC_090662.1, read as the reverse complement.
AAACCTCCCCTGGCACAACTTGAGGTCATTTCCTCTCTTCCTATCACTTGTTACTTGGGAGAAGAGACCGACCCCCACCTCACTACACCCTCCTTTCAGGTAGTTGTAGAGAGCGATAAGGTCTCCCCTCAGCCTCCTTTTCTCCAGGCTAAACACCCCCAGTTCCCTCAGCCGCTCCTCATCACACTTGTGCTCCAGACCCTTCACCAGCTTCGTTGCCCTTCTCTGGACTCGCTCCAGCACCTCGATGTCTTTCTTGTAGTGAGGGGCCCAAAACTGAACACAGGATTCGAGGTGCGGCCTCACCAGTGTCGAGTACAGGGGGATGATCACTGCCCTAGTCCTGCTGACCACACTATTGCTGATACAAGCCAGGATGCTGTTGGCCTTCTTGGCCACCTGGGCACACTGCTGGCTCATATTCAGCTGGCTGTCCACCAACACCCCCAGGTGCTTTTCCATAAGGCATCTTTCCAGCCACTCTTCCCCAAGCCTGTAGTGGTGCATGGGGTTGTCATGATTCAAGGGTGTCTCATCACCCTTGCATCCAAACTCTTACCTTGTGCAACATCCTGCTACAAGGAGTACTTCAGAGTGACATCCAGACACTGCACAGGGGTGAGGCTTCAGCGTATTCCAGCCTCTAGTATTTTTCCAGATTTCTCTTCAAAAGAGGACTATTGGGAAGGAAGTTGTTAATTAAAATGTCCTTTGTGTGGGTAGCCAGGGACTCAAACTCCTGTGCAAAATAGAGGATCTCTATATTGGCAGTACAGAATCACAGAATCACAGAATCACAGAATCACAGAATCACAGAATCAATCCGTTTGGAAGAGACCTCTGGGGTCATCAAGTCCAACCATTTCCCTGACACCACCATGTCAACTAGACCGTGGCACTAAGTGCCATGTCCAGTCTTTTCTTAAACACATCCAGAGATGGTGACTCCACCACCTCCCTGGGCAGCCTATACCAATGTCTCATGACCCTTTCTGAGAAGAAATGCTTCATAAAAGCAGGTACAAACACCTGTTGACACCCACACATGTCTCACAGAAGGCTGTGGATTCCTCTAGGTTACCAAACCCCTAAATATTAGGTACAGAGATGCTCTTCTCATAAACAAAGACCTCTTCTAGATCCTGGTTTGTGTGGTAGTCACACTCAAGAAACATCAGTGTCCAGAATCTCAGAACATTTGGCTCAAACGTCATTTGCTGTTTTCTATAATCCAGGCTCGCTCTCAGCGTGACACTGAACAGATCTCCAGGGATGGACCTCTTGAAATTGGCTTCCCAGTTCCTGTGAAGGAGGTAACACCACTTCAGGCAGTGCCAGCATCTACAACAGGAAAAAAAGGTAGTGTCAGTGATATGGAACAGCAGGCTTTGATACTTCTTGGTTTTGTACATGATTAGGTGGAGGTGACAAGGGTGGGGAATTTATTAGCCAGTGAATCTTTCATGCATCTTTCCAGCCTAGAGCGAGACATGTCCTTTCTCATCTCAGGATATCAACAACTTTTCCCAGCCACATCACTTGGGCGCAGCAGATACCCTGGATCCCAACATTGTTCCTTTCTCCTCTATAAACCTACAACTCCCCCATGCCATCCCAGCCTCTGGTGACATGAGGCACCAACCACCACTCATTCAGCTAACCCCTAAACTCTCTTTCTGACCCAGCACTGGCAATAATGTGTTTAATCCCCTCGTGGAACTCGTAGACCATGATATATGGGAACTTTAAAAGATAAACCAAGCTCTAAACAGGAGGTTGGGAGTCCTTCTGATCACTGTGGCCAGTTCTTTTTCTGATTTCAGATTTTTGTGTAGGGGTTGACATCCAGTACGTTTGAAAGTCATTGACAGATCCCCACTTCGTTCACCCAGGAGCTGATCTAGGTGTCACAGCCCTGCGTGCTACACAAGCGGACATTTAGGAGGGTGAATGAGAAATAGGGGAAAAGCATTGACTAACAGACCTTGGGCAAAGCTACTGGGGGCTTAGGGGTCTGAAATGAAAATTACAGTCTCCTGGGGAGATCCCTTGTTTGTCTGCGTTGTGCTTGGGTCAGAGAACTCTGAATATTAGGAGCAAAAATGTCGCTAGCTTTCATTAGACTCATGTGACCCGTGTAAAGGGTAGTTTCAAGACCCCACCAGCTTCGTGGTTCATGGTACCCTTCCAAGAGCTGTACTGTAACTGCAGAAGACCTCTGATGACACTGACACGATGTTTTTCTGCCTCCCACAAGCTTTAAAATTCATCTACCAGAAAGGGGAGGGAAAAAAAGAAGAGTACAAATGAATCAATACTTAAACCGAGCAAGGACTGGGACAGCAGGTCCTCGTCTGCAACCCTAACCAAGGGTCAAGCTGAGAACCCAGGCCCCACCATCATCTACTTTCTCAATGAAAGTTAATAGTGGCCTGTGTGGAGATAATATCCTGGAAACTGAACCTAGAGCAAAATGTCAGAAGCCACTGGTTAAAGCATGGCAGAGCCACGTTGTACCAGTGCTCTGGGTTTGATACTGTGCAGCACCAGGCTATCAAGTCTCAGAGGCTGGTTTTGGTACCACCTGAGCTAAGGGGACATAAATAATATCCCTATCTATGCTTATTTTCTTTCTTTTCTACAAGTAGAACTGGCTATGCTGATGTGAATCGGTAAAGCCCCAAATGGTTTCACATCTGGTTTACACGTGGGTCTGTTTGTCTACTGAGTAGTGTTCTTGCTGTTCTGCAATTTAGGACAGTACAGCAAATGTGCACTTGAGTGCATGGGATAAATCCAGTAAGGGACAGGATCTCTTAGAAGTTCACGTACATCCAAGTGAATGGAGTATTGAAGAAACTCTGAGTAGTTCCACTCCAGGACAGCTGGAGTACTTGATCAGAGCTTCGCATTCGGAGTAGGGACCCAGTATGAAAATGCTGTCCCATCTGTTTCATGTGCTAGCTTTGCCAAGAGTCTTGAAAAGGCCTTGAAAAAATGGGACCACATCATAATGGCAACCAGCAAGCAGGAATGAAGAACACAGGCAGCCAGAAATGAAGGGTTTGGTCATGTTTTACTGTTGTAAAACAGAAAGAGAGATGAAGGAGTTTGCAAGCTGGGAGTAATACCACTGAAGAAGGTGGAGTTACACTGGAGTAGAATGTCCTCTGAAGAGGAAGCAATGTGGGAGCAGAGTCAATCAGTAGATTTGGCCACCACATTTCCATTTATTTGAAATACCCTTTTAAAACTCTAAGCACAATACCTGTAAGTGTTCTGGGGATTTTCTGCTCATTTCCAGGGGTTTATTTGAATGCTTTGATGTGTGTTGCAGAGCCACAGGGCATCTCCTGGGAGACTCCGGTGGGGGGTACAACAAAGGAGGAGTCTCTAATAGAATCAGACTTGGGAGGAGAACAGCCCCAGAAGCAGCAAGAGCACCAAGTGCAGCTAAAATTAACCATCGAAGATTTTGTCCTGCACAAGATGCTGGGGAAAGGCAGTTTTGGCAAGGTAAGCATTGGGGGACTGAGACACCACTGCACAGATTTGCATATTGCTAATTATGGCACTGAATGGCATGTGGTTTGAAGGCCACTTAGGAAAGAACATATCCAAGCCTTCAAAGAGCCTTTACTCTGGCATAGCTGAGTCTTGAACATGGTCTTCTCCTTGCTTAAGACAAAGATCCTCCTTGCCCTTCCTTCTGCCCCATTAGTTGCTCTCTCTTGAGTGCCCATAACAGGAGAGGAAAGCAGCTGAGGAAAGCTGCAACTTCCCCTTCTGTGCAGGTTGACAGGACCTGGGCATCTGCAGAGGGAGCTGGTGGGAAAGATCTCGCCTCTCCGAAGCAGCAGGTCCCCAGCTGGGAACACTAACTGCTCTTTCCCAGTGCCAGTCTGTGCTGGAGCGTAAAGCAATTTTTGCAACAGCCAAGAGTTTGTGCTTTTGAAACAAGAACGACCTGTTTTCAGTGGATTCATTAATCTTGATGAATTGTGGATTGTTCCTCCTTCTTGCAGATGTCCCCTGGAAGGGGATTCATGATACTCATTGCCAGCGCAGAGCTGCATGAAGCAATTTCAGAGGAACTCACCATTGTGTTTTCACAGCCAATAAGGAGAATGAGTATCATCATGTATCGCATTGCTCAGGTCCCAAACCTTTCCAAAGGTGGAAACTGTGCCTTAAAGAAGCTCTGCTTTTTGCCTGCTAAGTGAGCTGGAGGAATTACGGCAGCCAATTCTTAAACTGGTGAAATATTTGCCATGTTGGCTTTCCATACTTGAAAACATTTGGCATGTCTACAGTTTGCCTGGGAAGCAGAGCTGAGACTTCTGAGTTAGAGCTAAGCCAAAATACCCCAAACTCCACAGCCCAGACTAATCTGGACTCAAGAACATAGATATCATAGAAACATTCACATTGGAAGGAAGGGACCTCTGGAGGTCATCTAATCCAACCTGCTGCTCAAAACAGGTCTAATCAGATGAGGTTGCTCAGGGGCTTGTCTTGTCAAGTCTTGAATACCTCCATGGAAGCAGTTTCTATACCTTGCTTCAGCCCCCTGTGTTAACATGGACTCTCCAAGCTTGCAGATGTCTGCATCTCTCTGCAGTGCACCATGTGGGTGTGGAGAGGATGGGCTATTTCATGCCCTTCTGCAACAAATGTCACCCACAAGTTTCCTGTTTAGGTGTTCCTCCTGATGCCCTTATTTGCTTGGAGTGAGATTCACTTCCCCATAGAAGGGACAGGGTGTGCAGATCTCAGTGCCTGAGGGGTCTCTGCATGGACCAGGGAGGTTGAGGGCCAGACCCATAGGGAAGCCCACTCTGCATGAGGTCTAGCATTGCCTACCTGCACCTTGGAAGTCTCAGCACAAGTCACAAATACACTGTGTTCCCCAGTTTCCCCAGCAGAGCAGTGCCCTGCACAAAAACAGGGGTAAAAAGGGTGCCTGCAGCATCAGCACTGTTAGCGTTTCTGGTCATTCACTGCAGAGACAGAGGGAGGCTCTAGGCTCTACTCTCTGTCTAGTGCTACAAATTGAAATGCAGCAATAGCCAAAAGGGTAAATAAAACTTTTGTTGGGGCTAAAACATGTCTGAGCTTACTCAGTAAATAGTGTTTGGTAGAGAACTTCAAAGTCCTCTTTGATGAATCTTACATATTTATTCAGTCTATGGGAAATAGTGTTGACAGGCTGTTAGCGTAAAGATCAGGACTGGCACTGCCTTCCAGCAGAGACTTCTTTGCTCTATGGTCTCTAGAAAACCCTCCTCTGCTGTTTCATGTCTCAGTTTTCCTGCCCATAAAAATAAATAGAGGTCCTAACTCCACTGGGGTGTGTTTTGCTCTTCTCAGAGAAGAAGTCCTGCAGAAGCATAGGGGACCCAGCCTGTCTGCTCAGGCCTCCTGCTAACTGGGAGGAAAGGGAGAAAGTCACATCTGATATTGATCAGTCTAACTACTGGTAGACATCAGTTTGCATCTGCTGAGGACCTGGTGCAGGGCATTTACATTTCACATGTTGGCAAAGCAACATTCTATGTTTTCTTGTTTAAAGTCAGAAAACAGGAAATGTATCTCAAATATTTGCATAAAAATGGTTTCTGTTATCAGAAGTGTTTGGCTCTCTGACATGTCCTGTCCATATGGCCGTGTAGCCCCTGCTCTTGTAATCACCAAGACCTTCTCATCCTTCCCTGTGGTTCAGCTTCATAAAACTATTCTGGGTGTGGGGAAAAATCTCAAAGTCTACACAGTCTTAATGGCAGAATTGGGACTTAAAACGTGGCTTTTTTTAAGGTCTACCCTAGTGAATTCCCCAGAGCTCAGCTTCCATCCTCACATGGCTGTGTTGTCAGCTCTGAGAGAAGAGCATTGCTCCTTCTGAGCAGCTGTTTCCACCCTAGGTGTTCCTCGCTGAGCTGAAGAGCACAGACCAGTATTTCGCCGTGAAAGCCCTGAAGAAGGATGTGGTGCTAATGGATGATGATGTTGAATGTACAATGGTGGAGAAGAGAGTCCTCTCCTTAGCTTGGGAGCACCCATTCCTGACTCATGTCTTCTGTACGTTCCAGACCAAGGTAAGACAAGGATCTGTCACCTTCCTCCACAGACTGAGGATGCTTTGCTCAGATACAGATGCTTGATGAAGTGCTTAAGTCTTCTAGATGTTAAGGAATAGCTTGGACATGAGGTGATGCTAAGGGAAGGGATCTTCAGGTTAACCACTTGAGAAGTGGCTCCAGAAATTTCATCTACCTTCCCCACATTAACCTGGGGGTGCATTTGAGGATTATGGCATCCAAGACTGACTGAGGTGGCTATTCAGAGACCCACTATTAAAATCCACATCCTGGTATCCTGGGCTGAGGATGTGCAAAGGCCACAACCACAGCCAGGGTGCAGATGTGCCCACAGTGGTGTTATCTGAACTCTTGGACCATGAAGTGGTACCTTCATGCTGCAGCGACTAGCCTGGATCAGAGCTAACTCAAGAAACTCTGGTTATGAAGAATGAACACGCTGTCATTCACTTTAGGAATCTTCTTTTCCCCCAATTACTGTTAAATTGCATCAGACTCTTCCTAATTCATGCAGGACCACTGGTGGTGAAGGCTGCAGTTCAGAGGGGCAGCACAAAGCATCTTCACCTGAAATCATGCTCAGGACTCCAAACCAAAATTGAAGTGACATTTAAGTCATGTGTATATCTTCATGCCCCTGCGTGGCAACAAACCACCAACTGATCAGCTTTCCAGAGCCTTTCCTACAGCCACACCAATCATCTTAACACTAAACCACGCCCAAGGCATAGAAAAAAATGATGGAAGGAAATTTGAGAGATTGTCTTGTCTGTCCAACCTACCCAAACCACTCCTGAGAGATGTTTGCTGTCCCAAAGCTCAAATTCAGAGGAACATCACTCTCTCAAGGCTGCTTGTTCAGTTTTGTTAGGGTGCTCCCAGTCCCCTCTCAGTCCCAGGATTTAGCGATACAAAATACTGCTCGGTGTGAGGTTAGGACCTGCTCAGCAAGAGGCTTGCTGCTTCTGCAGGGTCAGGAGAAACAAATATAACCTCTGCAGTATATCCCCATCACCCGTGGGATGCAGCACCTGTTTAAAGGCAGATTAGATTTATAACAGGGAATGTCTGGGAACTGCCATAGGCGATGTGACGCTAAGCCCAGGCATTCATGTTTAACCCCTTCAGGACCGTCAGGGAGAACAGCATGTCCTGGGAATGGATCCTTACCTGGAGAGGAAAGGAATTAATTCCCTTTTTTGGGGGGCTAGATTTCAGAGGAAAATATAAATGACCCAACTCCAAAAGCAGAGAAAATCAAGACTTAATTAAAAAGACAAAATAGTCACAGCTCTACAAGGGAGCTTATACCCCAGGGAGAGCTGCTTGTGCTGCCTGTAACTCCAGGTGCCAAGGGGGGTGTTGACTGATACCAGTGGCTGATGCATGCAGCAGCAGAACCTTCTTGTCCAGCCCTGGTCCAGCCCTGGTCTGGAAGCTGGAGGTCAGGTTTGGGATGGATACAGTAGTGGCAGCCTGCAGATCTGGTTTCAGGCAGTGTGTGCATGCAAGTGTCCGCTTCCCTCATGAGATCACAACAGAAAGATGACAGACCAAATGGAGACGTGCCAGGAGCCGGCTGGGATTGACTGACCATTTAGGGTGGGACTGTGCTTCCAGCTCTGGCTGAGGCAAGGAAAACCTGCAGGATGGAAAAGCAAAGAGTGTCTGAGAAAAGCACAGGTGCCAGGCTCAAAACCCCAAGTGATCTTTTCCTACACTGTCTTATGGGCAGCATCACAGTATTGCTCGCTTGACATATAGAAAGCATCTCCATCCATCTCCTCCCAAGTCAACATTGCCACTTTAAAGTTATTTGATCTCTCCATTTTGCCCTCAAGTGCACAGATACAGAAGCTGGATTGTGGCTGGCCAGACCAAAGCCGCTCTGGGCTGTGATTGATTTCTAGCTTATGTTTTTCTCTTCTGACCTTTGCAAGCCAAGCAGCAATCGCTCAACAGGTGGCATCCATTCAGAGCAGGAGAGCTGTGACGAGCTGTGGACGGTCTTTCACTGCTCAAAGGACAGCATGGTTCAGTCGTAATATCTTTTAGAGCAATCATTTTAGAAGCCAGGGCACTGCTGTGTAGTCCCTCTCTGGACTTTAATATTGAAAAGTTGACTTTTCAATTGAAAAATTGAATTTTTTTTTTAACTTTCGCTGGATAGATGAGTAGTTTCAAACAGAAATGCATGTGTCAATGCCATTCTGAATCTCTAATCATAGAATCATAGAATCACAGAATGGTTTGGGTTGGAAGGACCTTAAAGATCATCTAGTTCCAACCCCACTGCCACGGGCAGGGACAACTTCCACTAGACCAGGTTGCTCAAAGCCTTTGCTTTGACTCGTGACGTTTCTGAACTGCTTCAGGTACTGAGGACAGTAAAAACAGGAATGTTCCTACACTGAAACAAGAACCTCAGTAGTCACCATGTCTCCAGAAGGAAAAAAATAGTCATATAATCTGTTGACAGTTCTCTGACCTCTGGGATGAGTTTCTTCCTGGCCTCAACCCAGGTAATCGGTGGATGCTGAAATATATAAAGCTTGACAGCCCTTCAGGCAGGTTTTTGTAGGCACCAGGCACCTAATGCTCCTTTTTATTCCTGCGGAGGCTGAACGATCAGTGCTTTTGAAACTCAGAATACTTGTCATGTTTTGCTACGTGAGAATAAATTCAAATGCATGGTTTTTTTTCCCCGATCTGTTTTTGAGCTTCACTGTTTTATTTTACTGCAGTAATCTTTGCATCCAGATATTCAGCTGACATAATTATATGGTGTGAATTTTAACAACGAGCTCAGACAGCTATTCTGTTGTATTAAAGGGACGCTGTTATGTTAAAGAGGAGGAAAAACATGTTTATAAATCTGTGAAATCTGAAAATTAGTAATGCCAAAACAGTGACTAGCATTCCAGTGCCTATGTTTTATTCTTCTTCTTGCATTTCACTGATCTGTGATAAAAACAGGCTTTCCCTTTTTGAAAGTCACTTTTGTTTCTAACTGTTTCTTTACTTCATTGACCAAGTTTTTATTCACACCCTTTACCTAAATGCAAATTAAGTCCATAGGCATTTTGGTTTGTAGCACAAAATAGCAACACAGAGGACTATCTCAGCCCAGAAGAGAAGTGATCTGTATTGCAATTTAAAGGGAAACATTACAGAAACCTTTCTTTTCTGCTATACTAATGTATTATATCTTTTCAGATTCCTGGTGTTGAGCCATTTTCACATGCTCTGTTGTTCTAATGTGCTTAATACTGACTTTAAAATCTCTTACATTGGCAGGAATGAGAAAAGGACTGTAAATAAGGAGTGTGATCCTAATTTAAAAATTTTTAGGCTCTGAAGCGTTTTCCATGAGTATTTTCAGGAGATTTCTCATTAAAATATCTCCTTGGAGGAAATTGCAATTCCTGCAAATTTTTTCAAGGGCAATTTCGTAGAATCACAGAATGGTTTGAGTTGGAAGGGACCTTAAAGATCCCTTTAAAGATCTAGTTCCAGCCCCCCTGCCACGGGCAGGGACACCTTCCACTAGACCAGGTTGCTCCAAGCCCCATCCAACCTGGCCTTGAACACTGCCAGGGAGGGGGCAGCCACAGCTTCTCTGGGCAACCTGGGCCAGTGTCTCACCACCCTCACAGCAAAGAATTTCTTCCTAATATCTAATCTAAATCTCCCCTCTTTCAGTTTAAAACCATTCCCCCTCATCCATTTTCCCCCTTTCCACTTTCTTCTATCTTTGTCTTGCCCTTAGAGGGACGGGGCTGAATTATTTGACGTGAATCAGAGTGTGTGGGTTGGCACATGCGTGTTTCACACCCATTCAATGTTCAGCTCCATTGCCTGGCTATGCCATGGACCCTGTGAGCAGCCCTGCATCAGGCCCACATGCCCTCCCCAGGCAACGCAGGATCCTCTGAGCATAGCATGCTGCAGGATGCTGATGCATTGAAGGAGAAGTCATCCTGCAGGGAGGTGAGGTTGCAAGCCCTGACTTCCAGCACCGCTGAACCACTGAAGCACAACAAAATATCACATGGACTAAACTAAAAGCGTAACAAAAATCTTGGTCACAGGATGAGGTGTCCTATGAGGTCAGACCAGATATCTTTCTGGCCAGCATCCAGTCTTTGGCATTGACCAGGAAGGAAGGGTAAGGAAGAGAGTACAGGGCAACACAATGATTTTTCCCTTACACAAACCATCCCATGCCTTGGTGTTCAGCCATTTATAGAAACATACAGTCATTTTGGTTGGAAAAGACCTTTAAGATCAAGTCCAACTGTAAACCTAACACTGCCAAGCCCACCACTAAACCATGTCCCTCAGCACCACATCTACACGGCTTTTAAATCCCTCCAGGGATGGTGACTCCACCACTTCCCTGGGCAGCCTGTTCCAATGCTTGATAACCCTTTCAGTGAAGAAATTTTTCCTGATATCCAATCTAAACCTCCCCTGGCACAACTTGAGGCTGTTTCCTCTTTTCCTATCACTTGTTACTTGGGAGAAGAGACCAAACCCCACCTCGCTACAACCTCCTTTCAGGTAGTTGTAGACAGCAATAATGTCTCCCCTGAGCCTCTTTTTCTCCAGACTAAACAATTTGGGACACACGATCTCAAAGCTTCAAGGTTTCTAGGTCTCCATCCTCCTAGTATTTTGTGGGGGATAAGTCAGGTGGAAACATCTGATTCAAGGCTAGTTGGCCAAATTTGAGCCAGCTGCTGGGAAAGCTGGGGAGAAGTAGGAAGTTTAAGGAGGCTTTGGGGATTTTACCTCTTGCAACCAGCAGGCAGGCAAACTGGCAAGGTCTCATTCAATCCTGGCCAAAATTTCAACATGGTTCAGTAGAAATAGCAGCGTCTCGGCAGAGCTTTGGGATTTCAGCAAGGTTCTGCCAGAGAAGGTGTGAGCAGCTGTAATTATAACATCAAAAACTATGAAGTCTTTACAAGACACTTCTAGGTGGTGTCAGCCCAAGTGGTGTAAACAGGTGGAGTGTGTTGGGAAGGAAAGGAGGGGGCCAGCTCACAAGCATAGTTTTTTTAAGCCATAGCTGATCGACATATTAAACATACGTATTCTAATTGCCTTCCTGTTGTCCAGCTCTGAGGAAAAGCAGCCTAAAATGCATTCAGCTTTGCCTGAGATTTCTAAAAGTCTGCAGTGTAGCTGCTTTTTGTCCTGAAAAAAAGTTGACTTTTTAAAATAAAAACATTACTTTTTTCCCCTATTTTTCAGCTGATAAAAAATTCATATTTCAGAAATTTGACTACTTCTTGTTTAGCTTTTTGTCTGGCGATCTTTTTTTATCCCCAGATTTTCACAGAAATTTTTTTCTAGCCTTGAGAAAATCAGTTTCTTTCCAAGATCCCACCCAATACTGATAGGGAAAACCACTTTCTCTTGCAAGACAAGGCTGATAGTACCTCAGTTTACCACTGTGAGTAGTGTACTCTGCCTGCTTTGAGCTGTGAGGAACGGTCCTGGGATCTCAGAACCCGAGTGAAAGGAGCTATTGCCAGCCATGTCTGCACCTTTATGTATACATATGTATTTTTATATATGTGTATAAATATATTCATATGCTTTGTACCAAGTGGATGGGCACTACAAAGCTAAGCATCCCAAATGAGCAGTTTAATATACAGTCAAAAATGCTGACAGTACAAAGATTAGAACAAAAAATAAACTGTGAGATGAAGGACTTGACTGGATTATCTGGCAGCTGTAAGAAATGCTGCCATCTCCAGAAGACAGACTGATATTACACAAGAGGTGAAAAAAAATATTTAAACAAGAGAACAAAATTAAACCTGGGGTTACTTTAATCTGTAACAAAATGGCTTTGCTCATCCCCAGATGGTGCAAATAGCAATGTTAATACCTCCTACGGTCACCTACTACCAAGGAGTGACTCCACGTTAGCTGTTTTCATGGGAGTAGACACAGTGAGGGGCACGTGCATTGCTTTCTTTCCCACTGAATGGGATGCTGTGATGGGACTGCGACACTCAGTGGGTGATGTGGTGGAGAAGGGCTGAGAGGCCTTTGGCTTCCATCTGTCCCATGAAATATAATAGATCCAAAGCGTGGATGAGCACCCAGACTGGGCTGGGCTCGGCTGCGTGAAAATGTGAGACAAGAATCAGCTGCAGGAATTGCGTGGTGTCAAACCTTTCTCTTGGCCAGGGCCAACCTAATTCAATGGGCATGCAGTGGGGTTAGGTCACTTAACATGCATTGAGGAGCCTTCTCCGCGTGGAGCCATTTGCTAGGGTAACTGTTCTAAATAAGGGTTAAGCCGTACTGTCATGCAGCATTAATTATTCTGATATTCATCCTCCTGGAAGCCCTGGGAAGAAGAATTTTTGCCCCTCAGTAAATGGTGTTAAATTGTGTATTTGTATGTATGCAAGTGCTTTCAAATGCAAAGAAAACAAAATCTGAAAATCTCTGCAGAAAAGTGCTCTGGAGGGCTTCCAGCTGGTTTGAGGATTTTAAGAGCCTGTTATAGGATGTACCTTCAAAAGATCAATTTAAATTCTGCCTGCTTTATTCTCATTGTTTATAAAGTTGAAAGCATCTCTGATAGTGACTATTCATTCTCACAGCAGTTGCGTGCAGAACAGGTTGGTTTAACTCCATCCCTGCCATGTCCTGGAGAGGCAGAGAGAGTAGGTGGTTCTGCAGAGAGGAGCTCAGCTCAGCACAGGCACTGAGGGACTGATGGAGGAAGAAATTCAGTTCTTGCAGTAATCAAGTCTTTCAGCACCTGGCAGGATTGAGTCGACTAGGGAACCATGTTATTTTGTGTGCAGGATGCACACCCATGTGTGTCTGACTGTGTGTTGTACAACATCAAGTTGCATGGTTCTGTCTGCTATAGGAGCATCGTTTTGTCCTCCTGCAGAAGGGTTTGTCATGTTCCCTCTGTTACAATGGAGAAGGCCCCTGGAAGATGATCTAGAACTAGGGAACGGCCGACATATGGATGTCCTTAAGACAGCTAGTGCCATCTATCCTGTGGCAGTGTCCATCGCTGAGTGCAGGAAATGCCTTTACTGTCCTCCTTCAGCTCTATGGTTGTAAAAGATGGCCCCAAACTCTGCCTTAAGACCAGACTTGTTCTGTTCTGTTGTGCGAGTCTGGAGCTGTGACCAGAAGTTTGGCTTGAGCGTTTGCTGCCCAAGGATGCTGTCATGGGCAGTCAGCAAGTTGTCTGTTATCTGTCTGCAAGGCAGACAGGTAGGGTGAAGGTGAGGGGCTCTTCCCAAGCCTCCTTCAGAGCTGTGTAGGTCTCAGCACTGAGGAACACCATTCCTGTTTGTTTGCTTAGCATCCCTGAGCTAGGACCTTCACAGGGGATAAGGGCATGATAAAGCTATGCCATCCCAGCTGCTGTGTCTTGAGAAATACCCGCTTAACCCACTCTCACCTGCTTCAGGTGCTGACAGACTTCAGAGCCTGGCAGTAGCAGACAGGAGCCGTCAGATAACTTTCCCAGGAGAAGAGGAAGTGTAGGTTGGAGCCTATCTGCAAACACGTCATCTACGCTGTTCTGACCCTTTAACCTCTAGCACACTGTTGAATTTTCGGTGGTTTCAAGCATGGGTTTTGCCACTTCCCATTTTTAACATGTTCTACGGCTCTGTAGATCTCAGGCTTAGGAAGCTGTCTCCAATGATTTGTTGCAGCTTGCACTGCTTGATTATATTTTGCTACTCATAATGACGTACTTTGGGCTGATTTCAAGCCATTTTTCTCCATGGGCCGTTCCAGACAACTGACCTTTGTAAGAAGCAAGGGGAACTTCCATGTCTCAGAGCAGAAAAGTCAAAGTGATGCTGTCTTTCTTTTCAGTAGTGTTTATGTGCCACTCTATAGCACCTGGTAGACCATGAACTTCAGGACTAATCATGCCTAAGTTGAGTCTGTAGTCTTCAGCTTCATAGCTTTAGACAGTTGAGCAACAGAGTTTATATAATGATCTTTGGATGCCAATTAATGTGAAAGGTTGTCCACTTTTTCTTTCCTCAGGTGGCAGAAGGATGCTGCCAAAGTCCCCTGTTTCCAGTTAGAGCCCCCAGTTCAATTAAATAGGTGCATCAGGTGATTGCTCAAATCTATCAGCAAGCAGAGCATGACCACATTGACTTCAAGTTACGCCTAAAGATGTGTGATAAGGTGTAGCCAAACTCAGTGGACTTTCCAAGGAAACCCAGGGGTTTTCTCCTTCCCAGGCCACTGCAGCTGAATCTGGCCCTTTTGAAGACCCATGAGGTTTCTTGTGTCCCAGTGTGATACATGTGGCTTCTGGTCTGTTGTTGGCTAAACCTCATCACCTCCCCGTGTACCTTCGCAGAGAGCATCTGTTCAAATGTTTTCCTGAACAGGCTCCTGAGCTCACGTTGCTTCCAAGATTTATGCATTTCTATACTAAATTACCCATCTCCACGTGGCCTTCTTACTCACTTAAACTGACTTATATGCACAGACCTCTACGGATGCAAGACCTTCAAACAGAAAACCTGCACCCATTTGGTTTATCGGCAAAATCTGTATTTGTTCCCTGGAAGGCCAGATCTGGCCCTGTGCTTGTCGGATGACAGGTGGGGTTTCCAGCCAGACATCCATTTAAATAAGAGTACTGTAATTAAAAGAATCTGGCTAAAGAAATTACACAAATTAGAGCAGACAGATGTTATTTGAAAGGAGCAAACACTTGGCTTTTTAAATAGCCAGCTCTTGGCTTGCTGCCAGAGATGCTTACATCAAATCTTACGGATAAAAATCTTCCTTTAGCTGTTAAAAATGTAAGTGAAAAGAACTCTGTTTCCCCCCCAAAAAAATTGTAATGGGCAATACACAACAAAGGGAAGATATTCATAAACTTTAACATAGCATAGAGGTGACTAACTTCAGATGTGTACAGAACAGAGAGAGGCTTTTGAGAAAAAAAAACCTGCAGCTATTTCATTTTATTCATGCATTTATGCACAAAAGCTGAGATTCCCAAAACAGAAGTTTAAACTGGGAGCATAACTTATTGCACAGATATTCTTCTAGAAAAAAGCACTCCTCCTACTCCGTAGGTGCAATTCAATGTGGAAGGGATTGGTCTGAATCAGCCTTCAGCTTCTGTGGGAGCCTGGTGGTGAAGTTATGGCTCATGAAGCAGCGAGATCAGTGTGGTGTACATCAAGTATTGGAAAGAAACCTTGGTGATTGGTTCTGCACTTTATTCAATGCAGAGATTCCCCCTGTCCTTCCTATGTACCAGGAGGAGAGTTTTCCACTGCCCTGGTTGAACAGCTGACAGTTGGATGCCACTGGGGACAAGGACTGGATCTTTTTCTAGGCTCCTCTGACATACAGGCACTCAGTAGATATCCAGAAATATAGAATCATAGAATCACCTTGGTTGGAAAGGACCTTTAAGATCATCAAGTCCAGCCATTAACCCAGCACTGCCAAGCCCACCACTAACCCATGTCCCTCAGCACCACACCTACACAGCTTTTAAATCCCTCCAGGGATGGTGACTCCACCACTACCTGGGGCAGCCTGTTCCAGTGCTTGACAATGCTTTCTGTGAAGAAATTGTTCCTGGTATCCAATCTAAACCTCCCGTGGCACAACTTGAGGCCGTTTCCTCTCATCCTGTCAATTTGTTACTTGGGAGAAGAGACTGACCCCCCACCTCGCTACACCCTCCTTTCAGGTAGTTGTAGACAGCGATAAGGTCTCCCCTGAACCTCCTTTTCTCCAGGCTAAACAGCCCCAGTTCCCTCAGCTGCTCCTCATCACACATGTGCTCCAGACCCTTCACCAGCTTCATTGCCCTTCTCTGGATTCATGATTAATTCATGAATCTTCCCACTAGCCAGTTACATCTTGCCTTGTTTAACAGAGCAGCTTTCAAGCTTAAAATCAAACATGTGCTTAAAACAGATTGCTGCATCTGGCCAGTGTCTCTGATAACTGGAAAAAGTCAGACCCATGTGCCTCCACAAAAGATGTACAGGAATGCAGGGAACACCAGCTTGAGATCACTCCACTGGATGGGTAATGCACTGGGCTGGGAACCAGAGGAGACCTGGGGTTTACTTCTGCCTCTTCCGCTAGTACCCCAGGAAGCTTGTCCATCTGTCCTTCTGTCATACAGGCACGGTAGAGTGACTCATCCCCTTCTAGTGAGCCATGAGGTCTGCTGGTAAAAATCAATGGCACCAGCTGGTTATTAAGCAGATTTGCAATGTTTGCTAATGCTGTTTATACAAATCAGAGCAGAGAGGGTGAGTGTGGGCTTAGAGAACAAAGAGGAGAAATGAGGAATCTGAAAAAGAAACTGCTTTCTTTCCAAAACCCTCGCTGTAATCTTTTCCTTCCTCTTTTCAAGTGCTTTCTGGGTGGGATTTTTTTTACTTTTATCTTGCCCTTCCCCACCCCTTATTGTCATCTTGTCTCGTTCTCTAGGAAAACCTGTTTTTTGTGATGGAATACCTCAATGGAGGAGACCTCATGTTCCATATCCAGAGTTGTCATAAGTTCGACCTTCCCAGAGCAACGTAAGGTGTTATTATTACCTTTTGGCTTGCAGGTCACACACATGGTAGAAGCAGGGCAGCAGCTGCAGACACCAGGGATTTTGAGTTTATTCTCAGCTCTGCTACTGTCCTGTAGAGGAAACCTTGGGCAAATCATTTGACCTCTCTGCACCTCACCCAGCTGCAAAGTGGGGATAATGCTTGTGCTGGAAGCAGAATCAGTCGCTATCCCAGCTCCCTCCAAACTGAACAAAACAGACATGCGGGTCGTCACCACTCAATGACGGACTTGGAGCAAGTCACTTCCTCTTCCTGTCCTCTTTCCCCTCCCACAGAAAGCTTTTTAGAGCCCATCCACACAGCTGATTTCAGTCAGACGTGACCTTGCTTTGCATTCTTGGTCAACCAGGGAAGCTATTTCTGTCTGGAAGTGTTACAGATGCTGCTACACCCTCGTCAGCGTTGCATCTGCCTGCAGGCTTATCCTTTAGCCTGCAAATCAGCGACCTCCTTCTAGCCTGTGACCTGGCTCCCCTATTTTGCACTAACCTCAGGATAGTCCCACAAACATTTGTTCAGAGACGAGAGTTGAGGTAGATAGAAGCTGTCCCTTAGGCTGCCCTGCTTGCTGGATAAGTCCCCTTCCCATGACTGCAGTCCCTCAGACAGAGAGGGGCTCCAGAGGGACCGTTCAATCCAGCTGAGACCTTACCTCTGGAAGTGCCTCCCCTGTCTATAAACAGCCCCAAGCATGGCCCATGGATGAGAGTCATTTTAAAGCAAGTCTGCTGTGAATTACAGCAGCCCTGGGGTTGCTCTTTGTTGTACTCATTGAGTTCTTGCACAGCCCATAATTGGAGGCCCCAATAATGACATTGTGGACCCAACTTCCACCCTAGATTTACCACCGTCAAAGGAATCCCACAGATGCATTATCAGCCATCCGTGGAACCAAATGTCTTGTTTACAACACTGGGTGACCTGTAGTCAAGCTGCAGGACCTGCTTAAGCTGAGGTTCCCAGACCAGTGATCAGAGGTGAAGCTGTTGTTTGTTAGAAGTAATGGGATTTTTCCCTTTTTCCCTTTAAGGTTTAAGGGTGGGGGGGTGTGGAAGACATAAAACCTATCAAAAGTGCAAAAGGTAAATTTAAATAAAAAATTTATACACCAACAGGGAGTTAAAAATTTATTTCACTTTGATTAAAGTAAATATAAGAATTAGAATAAATGAAAGGTGCTTTTAATCCTTCTGCGAGAAAAAGATAATTTAAAAGTCAATATTGAAACCACTATAGGAATTAATTTTTATTTAATAATTTTTTTAAAAAAACAAACCCTCATTTAAATCAGTGTTTAATTTGATGATTTTTTCAAAAGCATTTGAATGTTCAGAATTAAGGGCCAATGCATTGAAGACTGAGGGAGCAGAGCTGTACAACACTGGAGGGGCATACGATCCTGCGGTTACATTGCCTTCTGGAAGAGCACTTTCATTGTGCAATTGTGCTTCAGCCTTGTGCTGCCTCTTCGCAGCAGGATGTGGTATTGTCCTTTAGGCAGAACTGTGTTAGGAACAAAGGTCTCCAATTCGAAAAGACTCCTGAGAAAGGCCACCAAGCTGCTAACTAGTCCACATCTTGGGTAAAATTTCAAAAGCAAGTCATAAATCCGAGCAGTGAAGAGGTCTGTCAAGGAGACTGTCTGTGGCCCCCAAACCCAGATGCCCACCTGCCTGCCCCCTTGCTGGGACCGCTCCACTGTTTGTGCAGCAGCTACTGAACATGGCAAATTAGAATCACAGAATCACAGAATCATTTTGGTTGGAAAGGACCTTTAAGATCATTGAGTCCAACCGTTAACCCAGCACTGCCAATTCCACCACTAAACCATGTCCCTCAGCACCACATCTACTTGACATTTAAATCCCTCCAGGGATGGTGACTCCACCACTTCCCTGGGCAGCCTGTTCCAATGCTTGACAACCCTTGCTCAATAATTATAGCTGCTCTTTCAAGATCTGAGGCATTAACTAGAATTTGCAGTTTGTACTCTGGTGCATCACTGTAAATCATTGATTTACTTTATATATGTAAATAAGGGAGAGGCATAGATACCACTTGGTCTGCCTTCTTTGCGACAGGAACCATATCTTGAGGTGAGGCAGGGTAGGCAGTAGAAGCTGGGTGGTGTTTTTTTGCTCCACGGCTGATCTGGAGACATCCTTGGTCACTGAAGGACATGTCCTCAGAGTCAGTTACGTATTAAAAAAATGCAGCTAGCCGTACAGTGTGGCTTCCAAATCCCTAAAGGTGACTCCGAATCCCTGCCATTTTGCAAAGTGGTTTCAGGTGGAGTTGGGCTTCTAGACATGTGGCATGCTTTTGGGAATCTCACATCATCCTTCAGTTACCTGTAAAACCCAGTTACCCCAAGTCTTCTGGAGACACTCCGAGCCTTCTGGGAACTTAATGAAATTTTGGTTCCTGTGGAGACAAAGTTTCCATCTTTTTGGGTCTAGTTGAAAGCGCCTGTTGGGAAGCATCCATTCTAACTTGTACCTTCTGTCACTCAGGTTTTATGCTGCTGAAATCATATGTGGGCTCCAGTTCCTCCATTCCAAGGGCATAATATACAGGTAATTTTACTCTTTAGTGTCTAATATGTTAAACCTTCTCTGCTTTCCCTGCAAGTGCTAATGGGAACACAGACTGTTGCCTAGCTGTACCTACTGGTATTGCATTTCTGTGCAGATTTCCTTTTTACAGAGTCTGGCTGTTTTATTTTGAAGATATAGTGTAGAAAAGGCACTTTTAGAGAATCTAGTCCTATTTCAGTTAACATTAAAACAAGCCCTTTGATGCATTTACACTGAGTCATTCATATAGGACCCAGCATATGCAACCAGTTCACGCTTTCCATGTATGAAGGTATATAAGGTCAAGCTAGCCATGAGAAATTTGGTGTATCTGATGTGCTGATTACCCTGGGACAGTGGGGACAAGCTCAGCTCGAGTAATAACAGCAAGGAGACAGTGGTATACCTTAATTTTTGGGTTATTAACAGGTCTGCTGTGCACAGTTCCATGGGGAGATGGGATTAATCTCACCTACCATCATGAATCTGAGCTAGCTGCCCAAGCTTTTCTTGTAGTACGCAGAGAGGAGTGGGCTTTTTTAGGTTCATCAAACGTGTGTTAGTGTATGAGAAGTGTCCATTTCTACCAGCGTGCTCTACAGGGAGCTGATGGGGACTAGGTGGGACACTGCACTCAGACAGAAGAGTCCTCTCACGAAGAACTTAGTCCACAATGCATCAGTCTATCAAATCTCTAGGAGGAGAAGTCCTCTACTACAAAATTGCCCATTCCAGCCTCTGCTTGACTTCCCTAGGAGGTTCAAAGTCATGCACGGATGCTTTGATCTAATGCACAAGTGTTGTGCTTCAGACCTATATAAAAGGACAGAGGCAAGATGGGAGCAAGAAGGGCTGCAGAAATCAGGCCACAGTCTGCTTCCCATGGCGGAAAGGAGGAGACGAATTTCTGGGGAGCTCTAGTCCATCTCATCTTCGTGGCAAAAGTTAGTTACTACATTGCAGCCTTCTGTAAAAGGAGGAAGCAAATAGCTTGTCACAAACAAATGAGAAAGCTCACTAAAGCAACAATGTTTGCTGAAACCAAAATGAGCTTATTTCAATGTTTGTCATGTAATGTGAACATTAGAACAAATGCTAAAAGTGAATAGCTTGTTTACAATCCACTCTCCTATTAAAACGCAAGCTTTGATTCATATAAACTCACTTTATTATTCATTATTAGTACTCATGTGGGAGCCATTTATAGTCTTTATTGACAAATGATGGTGATTGTGTAAACATGAGATCAATATCAATGGCATTAAGCTAAGATGATCTCTGGTGTCTCAGCATGTTTCTGGCTCTAATTATTGTTCTGGGTGACTGCAGGGAAACATTTTCTGAAGTGCCCAAATCACTTAGCCATGTCTGTTATTTTTACACAGACTTCTAAGAAAAGTTGATTAAAAATATCTGCAGGACATTGTGAATTTGTGGCAGGACTGTTAATGCTGACATTTTGTTTATAATTCACATTTTTATTTGGAATTGTTACACCAATGGTGTGTAAGGGCTTGGGACATGTTTCCTCATGAAAGGAGAGAGATGTTTAGGGTCTGGAGCCTTGGAAATGTGGGCAAATTGGGATAGCTAGACATTGGATAGGATGGTGAGGGGAAGAAATAGCTCATTCCCAGGAGTTGGTGCAGCATTGCTTTGGGTATCAAGCTCTGAGAGAAAAGGTTTAACCAGTCCTACTCCTTTTTTCCTTTTTTCATTGAAGGCAATGACAACAAGGTCAGTTGAGAACACACAGGCATCACTATCTCAGTCAGAGATAACTAAGCACTTAGGAAAGTGAATAGAAATAATTTTTGAAACTACATCACTTGTGATGTAGTAAGAATAATGAATCCAGCTGTTCTGTCTCATGCACCCACGTTTGGAAATGTTGGCTTAAATTTTAATGAATGAGCCGAGGCGTTTTT